>NW_027077725.1:1941648-2312473 GCF_963924675.1 Phocoena phocoena
ATGGGTCCCAACTCTCCAGGTTCAAGGGATTCTTCCTCCAGCTAAAACATGAATGGGAAACCCAGAGTATGGTCCACCGTGTGATTGGGAAACGATTTACAATGCATCTCAGTTTTCGTATCCTGGTCCTCGGGTTCACCATTCCAGATGCTTTACTAACACTCTCCCCGCTTGGAGAGTCAGTGCCTTTAACCTCCTGTTTGGCACAGCTTGCAATTTCTGTGCAAGATGAACAGGAATAGGGAGAACCAATGAGAGACTAGCTGTAGGTGTCTGCACGGGCAAATGTAACGCTCATTTCCCACCAGGAAGAGGAATTATCCAAAGGATCACTGTGCCCTGCCGGAAACAGTTTAGGGCCTGAAGCAATCCTGCGGTTTTGTGCCCAGCTCACAAGAAAGCGAGTTGAAGAAAAGAGCTCAGGGTCACTGTAATTCACAAACCTGCAGAGTTATAAATGACAGCTATCCTCCAAAAATATATTGAAGTAAGCCTGCGAAGGGGACTTGAAAGCGGGGCAGAGTTTCAGGAAAACCACTGCATGGGGTAGACTGGAATTGCCCTGAAAGCATAGGAAAAGAGGCACAACGTCGACAATGATGCACTTGGCCAAAAAGGGCGTATGCGTTTTTTCCTGAATATATTCAGGAAAAAACGCATACGCCCTTTTTGGCCAACCAAGCAAGCCTCTAAAGGAAATCTGCACTACAATGAAGACTCACTGCCCCCCGGGCAAAAGGGCCATCTGTAAAAAGTGTAAAATCCAGAAAGGTAGGACAGGATATGGAGAACAGGGAGCCTTGTTATGCTGATTGGCAGGATGTAAATTGCCAGCAGCCACCCTGGAGAAGTGTATGGTGTTTCCTGAAACATGTAAGAAACAGAGCAACACAGCCTATGGCACTTCCACTTATGGTCCTATAGCTTACGGAAATTAAAATCAAAAACAGACAGCAACCCCAATATTTGGGATGGCTGTGTTCCCAAGAAGCTCGTTTACAGTACCAGGTAAATATCCCAGAAAGCAAAAATGGATAAAGAAGTTGTGGCACGTACGTGCAATGCAATATCCCTCAGCAATGAAATCTGTGTCATCAGGCCCGTAGCGGCATAGTGAGTGGATGCAGGTACGGTGATTCTACGTGAACTACGTCACACAGAAAAAGAAACATCATAAGATATCACTAATACATGGAATGTAAACTTGACTACACATGAACTGAATTACAAAACAGAACAGGGTCTCAAATTTAGAAAACCAACTAGTGCTTGCTTATGGGGAAAGGTGCCTTGGGGTGCTGCATAAAACCAGAGACTGAAATTAGCACAGATAACTTTCCATAAGCCAAATATATAATAGACAAGACCTACTCCTTGCTCAACGAAATGGACCCAACACCACATATTCAACGCCTAGGAATATACCTGACTAGGAAGAATCTTAAAACCCATGGATATATATGTCTCCGTAAGAGAATCAAGCGTGTGTACAGCGGCCGAAACGCAGCAGTGAAAATCCGATAAATCCCATTATCAAAATAAATTTCGAAAACAAAACACAAAGACAGTGAAATAGAGAGCAATTCTTAAATAATTCACTCAGGGCATGTGATGCAACCGGGATTGACCACATCTACACCCAGAGCTGGTTGAGACATAAGGCTGGACACTTCAGGCTGATAGCATTGGTGAGTTTCGGTGAGCAAATGCAGACCCTTTGAAGTCATACTGCATGGTACCCATTCCATGGGTCCCAACTCTCCAGGTTCAAGGGATTCTTCCTCCAGCTAAAACATGCATGGGAAACCCAGAGTATCGTCCACCATGTGATTGGGAAACGATTTAAAATGCATCTCAGTTTTCGTATCCTGGTCCTCGCGTTCACCATTCCAGATGCTTTACTAACACTCTCCCCGCTTGGAGAGTCAGTGCCTTTAACCTCCTGTTTGGCACAGCTTGCAATTTCTGTGCAAGATGAACAAGAATAGGAAGAACCCATGAGAGACTAGCTGTAGGTGTCTGCACGGGCAAATGTAACGCTCATTTCCCACCAGGAAGAGGAATTAAACAAAGGCTCAGTGTGCCCTGCTGGAAACAGATTAGGGCCTGAAGCAATCCTGCGGTTTTGTGCCCAGCTCACAAGAAAGCGAGTTGAAGAAAGGAGCTCAGGGGCACTGTAATTCACAAACCTGCAGAGTTATAAATGACAGCTATCCTCCAAAAATACATTGAAGTAAGCCTGCGAAGGGGACTTGAAAGCGGGGCAGAATTTCAGGAAAACGATTGCAGGGGGTAGACTGGAATTGCCCTGAAAGCATAGGAAAAGAGGCACATCGTCGACAATGATGCACTTGGCCAAAAAGGGCGTATGCGTTTTTTCCTGAATATATTCAGGAAAAAACGCATACGCCCTTTTTGGCCAACCAAGCAAGCCTGTAAAGGAAATCTGCACTACAATGAAGTCTCACTGCCCCCCTGGCAAAAGGGCCATCTGAAAAAAGTGTAAAATCTAGAAAGGTAGGACAGGATATGGAGAAGAGGGAGCCTTGTTATGCTGATTGGCAGGATGTAAATTGCCAACAGCCAGCCTGGAGAAGTGTATGGTGTTTCCTGAAACACGTAAGAAACAAAGCAACACAGCCTATGGCACTTCCACTTATGGTCCTATAGCTTAGGGAAATTAAAATCAAAAACAGACAGCCACACCAATGTTTGGGACGGCTGTGTTCACAAGAAGCTCGTCTACAGTACCAGGTAAATAACCCAGAAAGCAAAAAATGGATAAAGAAGTTGTGGCACGTACGTGCAATGCAATATCACTCAGCAATGAAATGTGTGTCATCAGGCCCGTAGCGGCATAGTGAGTGGATGCAGGTACGGTGATTCTACGTGAACTATATCACACAGAAAAAGAAACATCATAAGATATCACTAATACACGGAATGTAAATTTAACTACACATGAACTGAATTACAAAACAGAACAGGGTCTCAAATTTTGAAAACCAACTAGTGCTTGCTTATGGGGAAATGTGCGTTGGGATGCTGCATAAAACCAGAGACTGAAATTAGCACAGATAACTTTCCATAAGCCAAATATGTAATAGACAAGACCTACTCCTTGCTCAACGAAATGGACTCAACACCACATATTCAACGCCTAGGAATATACCTGACTAGGAAGAATCCTAAAACCCATGGATTTATATGTCTCCGTAAGAGAATCAAGCGTGTGTACAGCGGCATAAACGCAGCAGTGAAAATCCGATAAATCCCATTATCAAAATAAATTTCAAAAACAAACACAAAGACAGTGAAATAGAGAGCAATTCTTAAACAATTCACTCAGGGCATGTGATGCAACCGGGATTGACCACATCTACACCCACAGCTGGTTGAGACATAAGGCTGGACACTTCACGCTGAAAGCATTGGTGAGTTTTGGTCAGCAAATGCAGACCCTTTGAAGTCATACTGCATGGTACCCATTCCATGGGTCCCAACTCTCCAGGTTCAAGGGATTCTTCCTCCAGCTAAAACATGCATGGGAAACCCAGAGTATCGTCCACCGCGTGATTGGGAAACGATTTAAAATGCATCTCAGTTTTCGTATCCTGGTCCTCGGGTTCACCATTCCAGATGCTTTACTAACACTCTCCCCGCTTGGAGAGTCAGTGCCTTTAACCTCCTCTTTGGCACAGCTTGCAATTTCTGTGCAAGATGAACAGGAATAGGGAGAACCAATGAGAGACTAGCTGTAGGTGTCTGCACGGGCAAATGTAATGCTCATTTCCCACCAGGAAGAGGAATTAACCAAACGCTCAGCGTGCCCTGCTGGAAAGAGATTAGTGCCTGAAGCAATCCTGCGGTTTTGTGCCCAGCTCACAAGAAAGCGAGTTGAAGAAAGGAGCTCAGGGGCACTGTAATTCACAAACCTGCAGAGTTATAAATGACAGCTATCCTCCAAAAATATATTGAAGTTAGCCTGAAAAGGGGACTTGAAAGCGGGGCAGAAATTCAGGAAAACGATTGAAGGGTTAAACTGGAATTGCACTTAAAGAATAGGAAAAGAGGCAGAACGTCGATAATGATGCACTTGTCCAAAAAGTGCGGATGCTTTTTTCCCTAAATATATTCAGGAAAAAACGCATACGCACTTTTTGGCCAACCAAGAAGCTTGTAAATAAACCTGCACTACAATGAAATCTCAGTGCCCCCCAGGGCAAAAGGGCCATTTAAAAAAATTGTAAAATCCAGAAACGGAGGACAGGCAATGGAAAACAGGGATCCTTATTATGCTGATGCATATGATGTAAATTGCCGACAACCATTCTGGAGAAGTGTTATGTGTTTCCTGAAACACGTAAGAAACAAAGCAACACAGCCTATGGCACTTCCACTTATGGTCCTACAGCTTAGGGAAATTAAAATCAAAAACATCCAGCCACCTCAAAGTTTGGGACCTCTCTGTTCACAAGAACCTCGTTTACAGTACCAGGTAAATATCTCAGAGAGCAAACAATGGATAAAGAAGTTGTGGTACGTACGTACAATTGAATATCACTCAGCAATGAAATCTGTGTCATCAGGCCCGTAGTGGCATAGTGAGTGGATACAGGTATGGTGATTCTACGTGAAATAAGTCACACATAAAAAGAAACATCATAAAATATCACTAATACACATTATGTAAACTTGACTACACATGAACTGAATTACAAAACAGAACAGTCTCAAATTTAGAAAACCAACTTGTGCTTTCTTATGGAGAAAGGTGCGTTGGAGGGCTGCATAAAACCAGAGACTGAAATTAGCACAGATAACCTTGCATAAGCCAAATATGTAATAGACAAGACCTACTCCTTGCTCAACGAAATGGACTCAACACCACATATTCAATGCCTAGGAATATACCTGACTAGGAAGAATCTTAAAACCCGTGGATATTTATGTCTCCGTAAGAGAATCAAGAGTGTGTACAGCGGCATTAACGCAGCAGTGAAAATCCGATAAATCCCAGTGTCAAAAAAAATTTCAAAAACAAAACACAATGACAGTGAAATAGAGAGCAATTCTTAAATAACTCACACAGGGCATGTGATGCAACCTGGTTTACCACATCTACACCCAGAGCTGGGTGAGAGATAAGGCTTGACCCTTTGGGCTGATAGCATTGGTGAGGTTCAGTGAGCAAATGCAGACCCTTTGATGTCATACTGCCTGGTACCCATTCCATGGTTCCCAACTCTCCAGGTTCAAGGGATTCTTCCTTCTGCTAAAATTTGCATGGAAACCCAGAGTATGCTCCACCGTGTGACTGGGAAACCTTTTTACATGCATGTCTGTTTTCGTCCCCTGGTACTCAGGTTCACCATTCCAGACCCTTTTCTTACACTCTCCCCATTTGGAGAGTCAGTGCCTTTAACCTCCTGTTTGGCACTGTTTGCAATTTCTGCACAAGATGAACAGGAATAAGGAGAACCAATGGGAGACTATCTGTAGGTGTGTGCACGGGCAAATATTTTTTTTAACATCTTTATTGGGGTATAATTGCTTTACAATGGTGTGTTAGTTTTTGCTTTATAACAAAGTGAATCAGCTATACATATACATATGCTCCCTGTGTCTTCCCTCTTGTGTCTCCCTCCCTCCCTCTCTCCCCCTTCCACCCCTCCAGGCTGTCCCAACGCCCCGAGCTAATATCCCTGTGCCTTGCGGCTGCTTCCCCCTTGCTATCTACCTTACTACATTTGTTAGTGTGTATATGTCCATGACTCTCTCTCGCCCTGTCAAAACTCACCATTCCCCCTCCCCATATCCTCAATTCCGTTCTCCAGTAGGTCTGCGCCTCTATTCCTGTCTTATCCCTAGGTTCTTCATGACATTTTTTTCCTTTAAATTCCATATATATGTGTTAGCATACGCTATTTGTCTTTTTCTTTCTGACTTACTTCACTCTGTATGACAGACTCTAGGTCTATCCATCTCATTACAAATAACTCAGTTTCATTTCTTTTTAAGGCTGAGTAATATTCCATTGTGTATATGTGCCACATCTTCTTTATCCATTCGTCCGATGATGGGCGCTTAGGTTCTTTCCATCTCCGGGCTATTGTAAATAGAGCTGCAATGAACATTTTGGTACATGACTCTTTTTGAATTTTGGTTTTCTCAGGGTATATGCCCAGTATGCACGGGCAATTTTAACACTCATTTCCCAACAGGAAAAGGAATTAACCAAAGGCTCAGCATGCCGTGCTGGAACAAGATTAGGGCCTGAAGCAATCCTGCGGTTTTGTGGCCAGCTCACAAGAAAGCGAGTTGAGGAAATGAGCTCAGGGGCACTGTCATTCACATACCTGCAGACTTATAAATGACAGAATTCGTACAAAAATATATTGAATTAAGGCTGCGAAGAGGACTTGAAAGTGGGGCAGAATTGCTGGAATCCGATTTCAGGAGGTAGACGTGAATTGCTCTGAAAGCATAAGAGAAGTGGCAGAACCTCGTCAATGAAGCACTTGGCCAAAAAGGGCATATGCATTTTTTCCAGGGCCATCATTCACGGGAGTAGGAGGCTCCCAGCATGCTCCAGTGGCTAACAGAGGGCCCACGTCGCCAAGGCGATGTGAACTAGCCAGGCAGGAGTGACCTGACATCAGAGGGCCCACTTCACAGAATGGTAGGGAACCCAGCCAGGATCAGACTCTCCCCAGAGGGCCCACATCACCAAGGTGATGGGAACCAGGCAGGAGTGTCCTCACACCCGTGGGGCCACATCATCAAAAGTTGTGGCCTCAAACCAGAGGACCCACATCACCATGGGTTTCTGAGTGAGGCAGGCAGGATTAACCTCACAACACATGTCCCATTGTATACAAAAGGTGTGGAAACCAGCAGTTGGATCTTCCTAGCAGGTGGCCCAGAGCACTGAGGCTATGAGATCCAGGCCGGCATGAACTCACAACAGAGGGCCCTCATTGTGATTCTGTAAGCAACCCAGCCGTTGTGACCTCAGAGCAGAAGGCCCACATCCCCATGGGGAAGGGAAACAAGCAGGAGTGTCATCGCAAGAGTGGGCACACATGAAAAAATGTGGGGAGCCCAGCAATTAGTGCCTGATGCCAGAGGGCCCTCATCACCGAGGGGCGGTGGCTCCCAGCCAGCTCCGACTGCTACCAGAGGGGCGACGTCGCCAATGCGGAGTGCGACAACCAGGCAGGAGTGACCTCAGAGCAGAGGGTCAACCTCACAGAAGTGTGAAGAACCAAAGAGGATCAGATTCTCACCAGAGGGCCCACATCACCAAGGGAATGGGAACCAGGCAGGAGTGTCCTCACACTAGTGGGGCCACATCACCGAAAAGTGAGGGACCCAGCACACGTGGCCTCAAACCAGAGGACACACATCACAAGGGAGCTGGGATTGAGGCAGGCAGGAGGAGCCTCAAAACAGAGGGACCATAGAATTAAAGAGGTGAAGAATCCCGCAGTTGGAACCTCCCAGCAGGCGGCCAGGAGCAGCGAGACTATGGGATCCAGGCCGGAGTGATCTCACACCAGAGGGCCGTCATCATGAAACTGTGAGCAACCTAGGCGTTGGGATCTCAGAGCAGAAGGCCCACATTCCCATGGGGTTGGGAACCTGTCAGAAGTGTACTCGCACCACAGGGCACACATCAGAGAATTTAGGGAACCCAGGAGTTAGGGCCTGACGCCAGAGGGCCCTCATTACCAAGGGGAGGAGACTCCAATCAGGCACCAACACCCAACTGAGGTCCCACGTCGCCAAGGTGACGTGTGACAGCCAGGTAGGAGTGACCTCACCGCAGAGGGCCTACCTCACAGAAGGGTGAGGAACACAGCCAGGATAAGACTCTCACCAGAGGGCCCACATCACCAAGGTGATCAGAACCAGGCAGGAGAGTCTTCACACCAGTGTGGCCACATCATAGAAAGGTGAGGAACCCAGCACATGTGGCCTAAACCAGAAGACCCACATCTCCAAGGGGTTCGGAGTGAGGCAGGCAGGAGTAGCCTCACAACACAGGGCCCATAGAATAAAAAAGCTGAGGAATCCAGCAATGGGAACCTCCCAGCAGGCGGCCAAGAGCACCAAGTCTATGCGATTCAGGCCGCAGTAAACTCACAGCAGAGGGTCCACATCATGAAACTGCGAGCAACCCAGCCATTTGGACCTCAGAGCAGAAGGTCCACATCCCCAAGGTGTTGGGAGCATGGAAGGAGTGTCCTCGCACCACTTAGCACATATCAGAAAATGTGGGTACCCAGCAGTTAGGGCCTGACGCCAGAGGGCCCTCATCACTGAGGGGAGGAGGCTCCCAGCATGTTCCAACTACCACAAGAGGGCCCACGTCGCCAAGGCGGGGTGTGCCAGCCAGGCAGGAGTGACCTCACAGCAGACGGCCCACCTCAAAGAAGTGTGAGGAACCCAACCAGGATCAGACTCTCACCAGAGGGCCCATATCACCAAGGGGACGGGAACCAGGCACGAGTGTCCTCACACCAGTGGGGCCACATCACTAAAAGATGAGGAAACTGGCACATGTGGCCACAAACCAGAGGACCTACATCACCAAGGGGCTGGGAGTGACACAGGCAGGAGGAGCCTCCCAACACAGGGCCCAAAGAATAAAAAAGGTGAGGAACCCAGCAGTTGGAACTTCCCAGCAGGCGGCCCAGAGTACAGAGGCTATGGGATCTAGGAATGAGTGAACTAACACCAGAGAGCTAACATCAGGAAACTGTGAGCAACCCAGTCGTTGGAACCTCAGAGCAGAAGGCCCATATCGCCATGGGGATGGGAACATTTCACGAGTGTCCTGGCATCACTGGGCTCACATCAGAAAACCTGGGGAGCCCAGCAGTTAGAGCCTGACGCCAGAGGGACCTCATCACCGAGGACAGGAGTCTCCAAAAGGATCCAACTGCCACCAGAGGGCCGACGTCACCAAGGCAATGGGAGCAAGCCAGGCAGGAGTTACCTCAGAGCACAGGGCCCACCTCACAGAACGGTAAGGAACCCAGCCAGGATCAGACTCTCACCAGAGGGGCCACATCACCAAGGGGCTGGGAAACAGGCACGAGTGTCCTCACACCATTGGGGCCACATCATCGAAAGGTGAGGGACCCAGCACACGTGGCCTCACACCAGAGGACACACATCACAACGGGGCTGGGATTGAGGCAGGCAGGAGGAGCCTCAAAACAGAGGGCCCATAGAATAAAAAAGGTGAGGAATCCCGCAGTTGGAACCTCCCAGCAGGCGCCCAGGAGCAGCAAGCCTATGGGATCTAGGCCGGAATGAACGCACATCAGAGGGCCCTCATCATGAAACTGTGAGCACCCCAGCCGTTGGGACCTCAGAGCAGAAGGCCCAAATTCCCATGGGGTTGGGAACATGACAGGAGTGTACTCGCACCACAGGTCGCACATCTGCAAATTTTGGGAGCCCAGGAGTTAGGGTCTGACGCAAGAGGGCCCTCATTACCGAGGGACGGAGACTCGCAGCAGACACCAACTCCCAACTGAGGGCCCACGTCACCAAGGTGATGTGTGCCAGCCAGGCAGGAGTGACCTCACCGCAGAGGGCCTACCTCACAGAAGGGTGAGGAAACCAGCCAGGATAAGACTCTCACCAGAGGGCCCACATCACCAAGGGGATCGGAACCAGGCAGGAGGGTCCTCACACCAGTGTGGCCACATTATAGAAAGGTGAGGAACCCAGAACATGTGGCCTAAAACAGGGGACCCACATCTCCAAGGGGCTAGGAGTGAGGCAAGCAGGAGTATCCTCACAAAACAGAGCCCACAGAATAAAAGTTGTGAGGAATCCAGCAGTTGGAACCGGCCAGTAGGCCGCCCAGAGCACAGAGTCTATGGGATCCAGGCCACAGCAAACTCACAGCAGAGGTCCCACATCATGAAACTGTGAGCAACCCAGCGGATGGGACCTCAGAGCAGAAGGCCCACATCCCTATGGGGATGGGAACCTGACAGGAGTGTCCTCGGCCCACTTCCACGAATCAGAAAATGTGGGAACCCAGCAGTTAGGACCTGAGGCCAGAGGACCCTCATCACCGAGGGGAGGAGGCTCCCAGCAGGCTCTAACTGCCACCATAAGGCCGATGTCACCAAGGCGGGGTGTGCCAACCAGGCAGGAGTGACCTCAGAGCAGAAAGCCCACCTCACAGAAGTGTGAGGAACCCAACAAGGATCAGACTGTCACCAGAGGGCCAACATCACCAAGGGAATGGGAACCAGGCAGGAGTGTCCTCACACCAGTGGGGCTACATCACCATAATTTGAGGGACCCAGCACACGTGGCCTCAAACCTGAGGACACACATCACCAAGGGGCTGGGAGTGAGGCAGGCCAGAGGATCCTCAAAACAGAGGGACCATAGAATAAAAAAGGTGAGGAATCCCACAGTTGGAACCTCCGGCAGGCAGCCAGGAGCAGCGAGGCTATGGGATCTAGGCAGGAGTGAACTCACACCAGAGGGCCCTCATCATGAAACTGTGAGCAACACAGCCGTTGGGACCTCAGAGCAGAAGGCTCACATCCCCATGGGGATGGGAACCTGGCAGGAGTGTCCTTGCACCACTTAGCACGAATCAGAAAATGTGGGAACCCAGCAGTTAGGGCCTGAGGCCAGAGGGCCCTCATCACCGAGGGGAGGAGGCTCCCAGCAGGCTCCAACTGCCACCATATGGCCGACGTTGCCAAGGCGGGGTGTGCCAGCCAGGCAGGAGTGACCTCAGAGCAGAGGGCCCACCTCACAGAAGGGTGAGGAACCTAACCAGGATCAGACTCTCACCAGAGGGCCAACATCACCAAGGTGATGGGAACCAGGCAAGACTGTCCTAACAGCAGTGGGGCCAACATCACCAAGGGAATGGGAACCAGGCAAGAGTGTCCTCACACCAGTGTGGCCACATTATAGAAAGGTGAGGAACACAGCACATGTGGCCTCAAACAAGGGGACACACATCACGAAGGGGCTGGGAGTGAGGCATGCAGGAGGAGACGCACAACCGAGGGCCCATAGAATAAAAAAGGTGAGGAATCGAGAAGTTGGAAACTCCAAGCTGGAGGCCCAGAGCACTGACACTATGGGATACAGGCCAGAGTGAACACACAGCAAAGGGCCCACATCATGAAACTGTGAGCAACCCAGCAGTTGGGACCACAGAACAGAAGTCCCACATGCCCATGGGGATGGGAACCTGGCAGGAGTGACTCGCACCACTGGGCACACATCAGAAAATGTGTGGAGCCCAGCACTTAGGGCCTGACACCAGAAGGCCCTCATCACTGAGGGGAGGAGGCCCCAGCACACTCCAACTGCCACCAGAGGGTCCACATCGCCAAGGCGACGTGCGCCAGCCAGGCAGGATTGACCTCACAGCAGAGGGCCCACATCATGAAAGTGTGAGCAACCCAGCCGTTAGGACCTCAGAACAGAAGGCCCACACGCTCATGAGGATGGGAACCTGGCAGGAGTGCCCTCGTACCACTTAGCACGTATCAGAAAATGTGGGAACCCCGCCATTAGAGTCTGACGACAGAGGGCCTCATCACCGCGGGAAGGAGGCTCCCAGCAGGCTCCAACTGCCACCAGGGTGCCGAAGTCAACAAGGCGGGTTGTGCCAGCCAGGCAGGAGTGACCTCAGAGAAGAGGGCTCACCTCACGGATGTGTGAGGAACCCAACCAGGATCAGAGTCTCACCAGAGGGCCCACATCACCAAGGGGATGGGAACCAGGCAAGAGTGCCCACACACCAGTGGGGCCACATCATCAAAAGATGAGGAACCCATCACATATGGCCTCAAACCTGAGGACATACATCACCATGTGGCTGGGAGTGAGGCAGGTATCTGGAGGGGCACATTTAACTCTAATTTCCCACCAGGAAGAGGAATTAACCAAAGGATCAGAGTGCCGTGCTGGACCCTGATTATGGCCTGAAGCAAACCTGCAGTTTTGTGGCCAGCTTACAAGGAAGCGAGTTAAGAAAGGAGCTCAGGGGCACTGTAATTCACAAACCTGCAGAGATAAATGACAGCTATTGGCAAAAATATATCGAAGTAAGTCTGCAAAGAGGACTTGAAAACGAGGCAGAATTGCAGGAATCATATTTCAAGAGGTAGATTGGAATTGCATTTAAAGCATATGAAAAGCGGCAGATCTTTGACAGTGATGCACATGGACAAAAAGTGCGTATACATTTTTCCTGAATATATTCAGGAAAAAACGCATATGAACATTTTGGCCAACCAAGCACTCCAGCAATGGAAATCCACACTACAATGAAGTCACATTTCCCATTCGTCAAAAAGGCCATCTGAATAAAGTGTAAAAACCAGAAACACAGGACAGGCCATGGAGAACAGGGAGCCGTGTTATGCTGATGGGCGGGATGTAAATTGCCAACAGACACTCTGGAGATGTTCATGGTGTATCCTGAAACATCTATAAAACAAAGCTACAGAGCCTAGGGCACTTCCACTTTTGGCCCTATAGCTTAGGAAAATTAAAATCAACAAGACACAGCCAACACAAAATTTAGGGCTGCTGTGTTTACAAGAACCTCGAGTCCAGTACAAATTAAATATCCCAGAAAGAAAAAAATGGATAAAGAAGTTGTGCTACTTACGTACAACGGAATATCACTCAGCAGTGAAATCAATGTCATCAGGCCTGTAGCAGCAAATTGAGTGGATTTAATTATGATGATTCTAAGAGAAATATATCACACAAAGAAAGATAATTATCATAAGATATCACTAATAGAGGGAGTGTAAACTTGGCTACACATAAACTGAATTACAAAACCGAACAGAGTCTCACATTTAGATAAAAACCTTATGCTTGCTTAAGGGGAAAGTTGAGTTGGGCTGCTGTATAAAAACAGATTGAAATTAGCACACATACCATTCCATAAGCCAAATACGTAATAAACAAGACCTACTCTTTGCTCAACGAAATAGACTCATCCATGGTGTATCACCTCACACCTATTAGAATCGGCATCATCAGAAAATCTACAAACAACAAATGCTGGAAACGGTGTGGAGATAAGGAATCCTCTTCCACTATTGTTGGGAACGTAAATTGATACAGTCACTGTGGAGAACATTATGGAGTTTCTTATAAAACTAAGAATAGAATTACCATATGATACAGCAATCCCTCTACTGGGCATATACCCAGACAAAACCATAAATCAAAAAGAGACATTCACCACAATGTTCATTGCATCACTATTTACACTATCCAGGAAATGGAAGCAACCTAAATGCCCACAGACAGACGAATGCATAAAGATGTGGTACATATATAAAATGGAATATTACTAAGCCATAAAAAGGAATGAAATTGGGACATTTGTAGAGACGTTGATGGATCTAGAGACTGTCATACAGAGTGAAGTAAGTCAGAAAGAGAAAAACAAATCTTGTATATTAATGCATATATGTGGAACCTAGAAAAATTGTACAGATGAACCGTTTTGCAAGGCAGAAATAGAGCAATACATGTATACAACAAATGTATGGACAACAAGGGGGGAAAGCTGTTGGGGATGGTGGTGGGAGGAGTTGAGATATTGGGATTGGTATGTATACATTTATATGTATAAAGTAGATAACCAAAAACAACCTGCTGTATAAAAATATAAAATTAAATTCAAAATAAAAAAATAAAATTAAAAAAAGTAAAACAGAAAAATATTCTTCCCTTCACATACATGTATTTATATGAATAAATTATTTCCATGCTTATATCTGTAAATACACAAAAGAGGAATAAAATCTACCTTGAACCAAAAACGAAAAAAAGATAAAAAAGAACAGAACCCACCAGTTACACAGAGGAAAACCGTTTCAGGGCACTTGCTCCAATTGCAAACAATTCTGAAGTTGGTCAGTGGTGGGGAATCATCTCCCATTCAGCCAGCATGCTCCTCGCAACAAGCGTCCTCACTGCAAAGCTGGTGGACCGTGCCGAGGTATCTGTGAGTAAACGTGGGCCGAGCCCCAGGCCAGCTGCTGCTGAAATGTTCCCACCCTTCCAAGGCTAAACACCTGAATATGTACAAGGACTTGAAAACCTAGAGGAAGGGCCATGGAGCCACATGAGGGACAGCATGCCAGCCGACTTGGTGCCTGCAGGCCAGCCAGGATGGTCCTGGCCCTGGGTGCTCTTCTGGAAGCTCTCCATTTCCCTGCCTGAGATACCCCTGCTGTCCCGGCCCCCACTGCTTTCTTCCTTCCTCACCTGTGCCCAGGGAGAAATTCCAGCGGCAGGTGTGGGTGACACATCCTCTTCTTTAGCAGGTAGCATCTTGGCAACTGCTGCAGAAAGTCCAGCAGAGCCCCACTCACACTGGGACACCCACAAAGCCGTGGCCTCTCACTCCCTCCCACCAGCCCAGCCCCGAGACTGCTGACAGGGCAGAGAAAATGGCGTCAGGCACAGCTGCAGGGGCTCTTGCTGCCTGGAGCGGTGTTTATATTGATCTCAACCCAGGCACACCTGGGGAGGGCTGGCCGGCACGGTCAGGCTTCCCAAGCCAGCCAATAATCACCCCTCAGGGGCTCACAGTTGCTGAAAATGGAACTTGCTGAATTGGCCAGGTCCAAGGAACAGGTGTGGGCTCCTGAGAGTCAGGATAGACAAGGGGCTGCAGCTCTGGCTTGTTTTCTAATTATATTATCTGGCCCATGAGTGGGAGACAACTTCAAGAAAACCCTCTCCTAATGAGAGGAACCCAGGAGTCAGGGAGAGGAGGGGTGGGTGGTGGTTGGAGACAGAGGCCTGGTGCCCCGGGTGCAGTGGAAGTCTCTGGAAGACCAGGTAGAGGAGGCCGCACAGAGTGATGCCCAGGGTCACAGACCTGTCAGAGCTGCTGTTTGTTAGTTCAAGTCCTGCTCTGAGGTGCTCTGTGTCAGATCTGAGCGACAGGTGAGCTGGGAGTGCTCTGCAATGAGGGCTATGTGCACGGTTCCTGTGTGCCCAGCCCTGCCAAGGTACCTGCAAGGGTAGCTCTGTATCCTGGGAGGGGCCTGACCACGGGAGCCCCATGGACTGCAGAGGACCTGCCCAGGGAATCCCATATCCTGGGAGGGGCCTGAACACGAGAGCCCCGTGGGCTGGGGTGGGGGTAGGGTACCTGCCCAGGTGAGCTCCATATCCTGGGATTGGCCTGACCTCGAGAGCCCCATGGGCTGCTGGAGTCCTGGTAAAGGATGTCAGGACAGTCAGTGAAGCCACTGAGGATATACCTCCAGTAGTTCCTAAATCCTACACCCTGCTGGTCATTCTACCAACCACCAGGACTTGGTATTCTGTATTAGTCTTCACTGATGCCTTCTTTTGTATTCCATTAGTCCCAGAGTCACAAGAAATTTTGGCTTGTGAGTGACAGGACTCAACATACAACTAAAACAATACTTCCAGGCTGTCTTGCCCCAAGGGTTCAAAAATTCCCACACCATCTTTGGGGAAAGCTCAGCTAAAGACCTAAAAGTTCTACCTCTGGAAAAGGAAACACTCCTTCAATATTCAGACGACATTCTGATCGCCAGCCCTACTAAGGAGGCCTCAGAACTACCAAGCCAATAAAGGATAGAAGTTGTCCACGAAAAAGCTCAAGTATCACAGACTACGGTGACCTGCCTGGGCTTCATTCTCACAGAAGGTCGGAGAAGCCCATCCCAGGAAAGGGAAGAAACAATTTACAGCCTTACCCCTTTCTGAAACTAGAAGACAGCTTAGGGGTTCCTGGGGAAGCCAGGGTTTCCTGCCTCTGGATCCCTAACTACAGTCTACTAGCTGGGCCTCTATATGAAACACTGAAAGGAAAAGATGATGATCCTTTTGAATAGAATCCAGAAGTGGCCTTTCAAGAATGGAAAGAGCAGTCAATTCAGACCCTTGCCCTGGAACTCCCTAATTTAGCTAAACCCTTTGACCTTTACATTCCTGGTGAAAGGTGAATCGCCATTGGAGTATTAGTGCAAAAACTGGGACCACTTGAAATGGAACAATGCAAGAATGCCATCCAGGTAGGATAAGCTATGGTCACCAAGGGGCTTGGCCCACCGCCACATCTGGCCAAGATACTGGTGGTATCTGAAAACCTGGAAATCAGCAGCCCAAAAGGCCACCTCCCTTCTAAGGGAAACGGACCCCACGTGGTGATCCTAACCCCCAACCATGCCCTGAAGTTGCAGGGTTTGCTCCGTGGGCACACTGACCTCGATTGAGGAGGCCCTCCAACTCCAACCTCCAGAGAGATAACCGGGGGCAACGGGGCACCATGACGACCCGTGTGACCATCACTTGACCTGGAGTTTCTCTCATAAAACAACAAGAGTGTGTCCCAAAAGAGTAGACTACTGCTTGCAGTACTTACTGTACCCAGAGGGGAGCTAATAATCTTGGCGGGGGAACCGTATATCATGCTGTCACCATAGAAAAGCCTACAGACACCCTGATGATGGTGGCCAATAAGACCGGCTGGACTCCTGTTTACTTCCAAAGGCTCTTGACTCAGTGACCATCATGATCCTTCATCACCACTGACCCTGGACTGTCTGGGAGCTGAGCGGGCAGGATCCTGACACCTGGTGCTGTTTTTACGTTAATTCAGGGGCCTAATGGAAGAAAGCGCAGACTGTTGGTCAGAGCATCTAGGCTGGCAGAAACGGTCAGTCAGAGCATCTAGGCTGGCAGAAACGGTCAGCCTAAGGTGGCCGAACAAATGTGGGGCGGAGTGAAACTGGACCTCACAGCGCCACTGCACATCTCCTTTCTGGACCCTTAAAGGTCATTAGAATCTATAACACTTCCAATACTGGTGCTCAGGTGGACAAGCAGGGAGGCAGGAGGCCTGGGGACAATCAACGTCACCTGGAGGCTGCTGGGGAGAAGTTCTGACCCTCGCCCACGGGTATGAAGCCTCCTAACTCAGCACTCAGCAGTTACAGAAGAAGGGTCTGCACCCGCAGCACTCCAAGAATGAGGAAAGGGACAAAAGGCAGAAGAGAAGTTTGTCCCAGGCAAAGCCCCTTAAAAATGCCTGGGAGATAAAAATAGAATCTGGGCAATAAAATAAAGTCTAACCATTTTTATCCTTTGTGCTTTGTCTAATTTCAGGTGCTCCTAGTGTCCCGCATACAGAGGTTCCACACCCGGCACTTCAGACCAGATTTCCTAGAGCAGAATGGCTCGATGACACTTCAGCTCCTGGGGCCCAGTTCAGACTCCGTGACATAGAGCCTGAGCTGCAGCCAACCAGGTCCTCGAGAGCTCAGCCCCCTCCCTCCCAGTGACTCTGACAGGATCTCTACACAGCAGCCCAGCCCACAGCCCACAGGGTAGCACCTCTCCATTCTCTGATCAAAATATAAAGTTTCCTTTGCTTTTGAACCAAACTCAGTCTCGATCTATTGGCTCCAATGACACTGGGCAGGGGGACACTTGTTGGCGTCCACTCTGGAGGATCAGTAACAGAAATTGAGAACATTGTAACTTCAATGAACAGATGTGTGAGCCAAACTGTAATTAACATAGAACAGTGTATAAGGCTCGGGTAAAATAAGATGTTTCTAACACTTCCATTTGATATTTCCATCACTTTCTTATAAGCAAGTTCAGTGAAAAGGTTTGTCTTCTTTGTCAGGTCAATATTAGAGAAACAAAGTGATTTCTTTCCAAGGATGTACATCTAATAATCTTGGTTAAAGCTTCAATCTTGTTTTAAATGCTTTTGCATTGAAAATGATACCTCTCTTTCAGCTCCCCCATTTCTGAGAAGCATAAAATCTTATAATTTATTATTACCAAAGGGAAATGGTAGGAGGAGGGATAAATTAACAGTTTGGGATTAACACATACACACTGCTATGTATGAAATCATCAGCAAGGAACTACTGTATAGCACAGGGAACTACACTCAATATTTTGCAATAACCTATAAGGGGAAATGATCTGAAAAAGAATAGATATTTTTATTGACATCATCCATCAATGACAGTAAAAATGGAATCTAAGGGAAGACAGTGGTGAGTGCTTCTGACCCTGAAGACTTCAATCATCTAAAGTTTGGACTCTGCCTACTTCCCAAGGCCCTTAATGAACATATGTGTAGCCGTAGCTTAAAAAATTCCCCAGTTTGGGTTGTGGAGAGACACTGATATTTAAAATCCCCTGGTGTTCTCCTCACATGAATGGGACCCTTCCTACACCTAAAACATGCCTGTCACACCCAGAGGATGGTATACCATCTGATCGGGAAAAGTTTGGAAAAGGCATCTCATCTCCTCATCTCTTGGTGCTAGGGTTCACCACTCCAGCGTCTTTACTAACAGTCGCCCCACTTGGAGATGTCAGCACTGTCAACATCCTGTTGCATACAGTTTGGAATTTGTCCAGAGGATGGAGCAGAAGGAGGAGGAACAATGAGAGACAAGTCCTAGGTGTTCGGACAGGCACATGCCACTCTAATTTCCAATCAGGAAGACGAATTGACCAAAGGCTAGGGTTGCCCATGGAAACAGAATAGGGCTTGAGGAATCCTGATGCTTTGTGGCCAGTTCCCATAAACACAAGTTGGAAAATGGAACTCAGGGGCACTAAAATTCACGAAACTGCAGAATTGAAAATATCTATCACTGAAAAATGTCTTGAGGAAAGTCAGAGTAAAGGACTTGTAAGCAACGGAGAATGGCAGGAAAGGGATTGGAAGAGGTAGAAAGGACTCGCCATTAAGCACAAGAAAAGGGGCTGAACATTGCCAACATTGCAGTTGGCCAAAAAGGGTGTATGCGTCTTTTTCTGTATATATTCAAGAAAAGGGCATACACTTTTTTAGCCAACCAAACAGGTGGGCACTGGAAATCAATACTACAAAACATATCACTTTGCATCAGTCAGAAGAGTCGTCCTCATAAAGTGTAAACACCAGAAATGCAGGACAGGGCAAGGAGAAAAGGGAGCCCTGTGAGTCTTGTAGTGGAAATGTATATTGCCAACGGTCACTCTGGGTAAGTCTATTGTGTTTACTAAAGCATCTAAAAAATGAGCTACCGAGCACAGGGCACTTGCACTCATGGACGTATATCTTGGGAAAAACAAATATCGAGAGGACACAGGCACCCCAATGTTTACCACCTCTCTGTTTAAAAGATCCTCGACTAGGATATAACTTAAAGTATCTGCAGAGAAAAAACGGACAGAGATGTGGTGCTTATGTAGAGTGGAATATTACTCAGCCTGGAAATCAATGAAATACGGCCAGTTATAACAACTCAAGAGGAGTTACGTGTGATCATTCGAAGTCACATAATTCAAAAAGAAAAAGACATAAGATATCACTAATACATGGAATGTTAACATGGCTACACATGAACTGAATTACAAAAGAGAAGAGGGTTTCAAATTAAGAAAACCAACTTATGCTTCCTTAAGGGGAAAGGTGAGTTGGGGTGCTGCATAAAACCAGAGATTGAAATTAGCACAGATACCATTCCATAAGCCAAATATGTAATAGTCAAGACCTACTCCTTGCTCAACGAAATGGACTCCACACGCCATATTCAATGCCTAAGAATATACCGGATTAGTAAGAATCTTAAAACCCATGGACTTATATGTCTCCGTAACAGAATCAAGCGCGTGTACAGCGGCATAAACGAAGCAGTGAAAATCCGATAAATCCCATTATTAAAATAAATTTCAAAAACAAAACACAATTACAGTGAAATAGGAAGCAATTCTTAAATAATTCACTCAGGGCATGTGATGCAACCTGGATTTACCACATCTACACCCAGAGCTGGTTGAGACATAAGGCTGGACACTTCAGGCTGATAGCATTGGTGAGTTTCGGTGAACAAATGCAGATCCTTTGAAGTCATACTGCATGGTACCCAATCCAAGGGTCCCAACTCTCCAGGTTCAAGGGATTCTTTCTTCAGCTAAAACATGCGTGGGAAACGGCGAGTATGGTCCACCGTGTGATTAGGAAACGATTTAAAATGCATCTCAGTTTTCGTATCCTGGTCCTCGGGTACACCATTCCAGACGGTTTACTAACACTCTCCCCGCTTGGAGAGTCAGCGCCTTTAACCTCCTGTTTGGCACAGCTTGCAATTTCTGCGCAAGATGAACAGGAATAGGGAGAACCAATGAGAGACTAGCTGTAGGTGTCTGCACGGGAAAATGTAACGCTCATTGCCCACCAGGAAGAGGAATTAAACAAAGGCTCAGTGTGCCCTGCTGGAAACAGATTAGGGCCTGAAGCAATCCTGCGGTTTTGTGCCCAGCTCACAAGAAAGCGAGTTGAAGAGAGGAGCTCAGGGGCACTGTAATTCACAAACCTGCAGAGTTATAAATGACAGCTATCCTCCAAAAATATATTGAACTAAGCCTGCGAAGGGGACTTGAAAGCGGGGCAGAATTTCAGGAAAACGATTGCAGGGGGTAGACTGGAATTGCCCTGAAAGCATAGGAAAAGAGGCAGAACGTCGACAATGATGCACTTGGCCAAAAAGGGCGTATGCGTTTTTTCCTGAATATATTCAGGAAAAAACGCATACGCCCTTTTTGGCCAACCAAGCAAGCCTGTAAAGGAAATCTGCACTACAATGAAGTCTCACTGCCCCCCGGGCAAAAGGGCCATCTGAAAAAAGTGTAAAATCCAGAAATGTAGGACAGGATATGGAGAACAGGGAGCCTTGTTATGCTGATTGGCAGGATGTAAATTGCCAGCAGCCAGCCTGGAGAAGTGTATGGTGTTTCCTGAAACACGTAAGAAACAAAGCAACACAGCCTATGGCACTTCCACTTATGATCCTATAGCTTACGGAAATTAAAATCAAAAACAGACAGCCACCCCAATATTTGGGACGGCTGTGTTCACAAGAAGCTCGTCTACAGTATCAGGTAAATATCCCAGAAAGCAAAAAATGGATAAAGAAGTTGTGGCACGTACGTACAATGCAATATCACTCAGCAATGAAATCTGTGTCATCAGGCCCGTACCGGCATAGTGAGTGGATGCAGGTACGGTGTTTCTACGTGAACTACGTCACACAGAAAAAGAAACATCATAAGATATCACTAATACACGGAATGTAAACTTGACTACACATGAACTGAATTACAAAACAGAACAGGGTCTCAAATTTAGAAAACCAACTAGTGCTTGCTTATGGGGAAAGGTGCCTTTGGGTGCTGCATAAAACCAGAGACTGAAATTAGCACAGATAACTTTCCATAAGCCAAATATTTAATAGACAAGACCTACTACTTGCTCAACGAAATGGACCCAACACCACATATTCAACGCCTAGGAATATACCTGACTAGGAAGAATCTTAAAACACATGGATATATATGTCTCCGTAAGAGAATCAAGCGTGTGTACAGCAGCCGAAACGCAGCACTGAAAATCCGATAAATCCCATTATCAAAATAAATTTCGAAAACAAAACACAAAGACAGTGAAATAGAGAGCAATTCTTAAATAATTCACTCAGGGCATGTGATGCAACCGGGATTGACCACATCTACACCCAGAGCTGGTTGAGACATAAGGCTGGACACTTCAGGCTGATAACATTGGTGAGTTTCGGTGAGCAAATGCAGACCCTTTGAAGTCATACTGCATGGTACCCATTCCATGGGTCCCAACTCTCCAGGTTCAAGGCATTCTTCCTCCAGCTAAAACATGTATGGGAAACCCAGAGTATCGTCCACCGTGTGATGGGGAAACGATTTAAAATGCATCTCAGTTTTCGTATCCTGGTCCTCGGGTTCACCATTCCAGATGCTTTACTAACACTCTCCCCGCTTGGAGAGTCAGTGCCTTTAACCTCCTCTTTGGCACAGCTTGCAATTTCTGTGCAAGATGAACAGGAATAGGGAGAACCAATGAGAGACTAGCTGTAGGTGTCTGCACGGGCAAATGTAACGCTCATTTCCAACCAGGAATAGGAATTAACCAAAGGCTCAGCATGCCCTGCCGGAAACAGATTAGGGCCTGAAGCATTCCTGCGGTTTTGTGCCCAGCTCACAAGAAAGCGAGTTGAAGAAAGGAGCTCAGGGGCACTGTACTTCACAAACCTGCAGAGTTATAAATGACAGCTATCCTCCAAAAGTATATTGAAGTAAGCCTGCGAAGGGGACTTGAAAGCGGGGCAGAATTTCAGGAAAACGATTGCAGGGTGTAGACTGGAATTGCCCTGAAATCATAGGAAAAGAGGCAGAACGTCGACAATGATGCACTTGGCCAAAAAGGGCGTATGCGTTTTTTCCTGAATATATTCAGGAAAAAACGCATACGCCCTTTTTGGCAAACCAAGCAAGCCTGTAAAGGAAATCTGCACTACAATGAAATCTCACTGCCCCCCAGGGAAAAAGGGCCATCTGAAAAAAGTGTAAAATCCAGAAAGGTAGGACAGGATATGGAGAACAGGGAGCCTTGTTATGCTGATTGGCAGGATGTAAATTGCCAGCAGCCACCCTGGAGAAGTGTATGGTGTTTCCTGAAACACGTAAGAAACAAAGCAACACAGCCTATGGCACTTCCACTTATGGTCCTATAGCTTACGGAAATTAAAATCAAAAACAGACAGCCACCCCAATATTTGGGACGGCTGTGTTCACAAGAAGCTCGTCTACAGTATCAGGTAAATATCCCAGAAAGCAAAAAATGGATAAAGAAGTTGTGGCACGTACGTACAATGCAATATCACTCAGCAATGAAATCTGTGTCATCAGGCCCGTAGCGGCATAGTGAGTGGATGCAGGTACGGTGATTCTACGTGAACTACGTCACACAGAAAAAGAAACATCATAAGATATCACTAATACACGGAATGTAAACTTGACTACACATGAACTGAATTACAAAAAAGAACAGCGTCTCAAATTTAGAAAACCAACTAGTGCTTGCTTATGGGGAAAGGTGCCTTGGGGTGCTGCATAAAACCAGAGACTGAAATTAGCACAGATAACTTTCCATAAGCCAAATATGTAATAGACAAGACCTACTCCTTGCTCAACGAAATGGACCCAACACCACATATTCAACGCCTAGGAATATACCTGACTAGGAAGAATCTTAAAACCCATGGATATATATGTCTCCGTAAGAGAATCAAGCGTGTGTACAGCGGCCGAAACGCAGCAGTGAAAATCCGATAAATCCCATTATCAAAATAAATTTCGAAAACAAAACACAAAGACAGTGAAATAGAGAGCAATTCTTAACTAATTCACTCAGGGCATGTGATGCAACCGGGATTGACCACATCTACACCCAGAGCTGGTTGAGACATAAGGCTGGACACTTCAGGCTGATAGCATTGGTGAGTTTCGGTGAGCAAATGCAGACCCTTTGAAGTCATACTGCATGGTACCCATTCCATGGGTCCCAACTCTCCAGGTTCACGGGATTCTTCCTCCAGCTAAAACATGCATGGGAAACCCAGAGTATCGTCCACCGTGTGTTTGGGAAATGATTTAAAATGCATCTCAGTTTTCATATCCTGGTCCTCGGGTTCACCATTGCAGATGCTTTACTATCACTGTCCCCGCTTGGAGAGTCAGTGCCTTTAACCTCCTGTTTCGCACAGCTTGCAATTTCTGTGCAAGATGAACAGGAATAGGGAGAACCAATGAGAGACTAGCTGTAGGTGTCTGCACGGGCAAATGTAACGCTCATTGCCCACCAGGAAGAGGAATTAAACAAAGGCTCAGTGTGCCCTGCTAGAAACAGATTAGGGCCTGAAGCAATCCTGCGGTTTTGTGCCCAGCTCACAAGAAAGCGAGTTGAAGAAAGGAGTTCAGGGGCACTGTACTTCACAAACCTGCAGAGTTATAAATGACAGCTATCCTCCAAAAATATATTGAAGTAAGCCTGCGAAGGGGACTTGAAAGCGGGGCTGAATTTCAGGAAAACGATTGCAGGGGGTAGACTGGAATTGCCCTGAAAGCATAGGAAAAGAGGCACAACGTCGACAATGATGCACTTGTCCAAAAATGGCGTATTCGTTTTTTCCTGAATATATTCAGGAAAAAACGCATACGCCCTTTTTGGCCAACCAAGCAAGCCTGTAAAGGAAATCTGCACTACAATGAAATCGCACTGCCCCCCCGGGCAAAAGGGCCATCTGAAAAAAGTGAAAAATCCAGAAAGGTAGGACAGGATATGGAGAACAGGGAGCCTTGTTATGCTGATTGGCAGGATGTAAATTGCCAGCAGCCACCCTGGAGAAGTGTATGGTGTTTCCTGAAACACGTAAGAAACAAAGCAAAACAGCCTATGGCACTTCCACTTATGGTCCTATAGCTTACGGAAATTAAAATCAAAAACAGACAGCCACCCCAATATTTGGGACGGCTGTGTTCACAAGAAGCTCGTCTACAGTATCAGGTAAATATCCCAGAAATCAAAAAATGGATAAAGTCGTGGCACGTACGTACAATGCAATATCACTCAGCAATGAAATCTGTGTCATCAGGCCCGTAGCGGCATAGTGAGTGGATGCAGGTACGGTGATTCTACGTGAACTACGTCACACAGAAAAAGAAACATCATAAGATATCACTAATACACGGAATGTAAACTTGACTACACATGAACTGAATTACAAAAAAAACAGGGTCTCAAATTTAGAAAACCAACTAGTGCTTGCTTATGGGGAAAGGTGCGTTGGGGTGCTGCATAAAAATAGAGACTGAAATTAGCACAGATAACTTTCCATAAGCCAAATATGTAATACACAAGACCTACTCCTTGCTCAACGAAATGGACCCAACACCACATATTCAACGCCTAGGAATATACCTGACTAGGAAGAATCTTAAAACCCATGGATATATATGTCTCCGTAAGAGAATCAAGCGTGTGTACAGCGGCGGAAATGCAGCAGTGAAAATCCGATAAATCCCATTATCAAAATAAATTTCGAAAACAAAACACAAAGACAGTGAAATAGAGAGCAATTCTTAAATAATTCACTCAGGGCATGTGATGCAACCGGGATTGACCACATCTACACCCAGAGCTGGTTGAGACATAAGGCTGGACACTTCTGGCTGATAGCACTGGTGAGTTTCGGTGAGCAAATGCAGACCCTTTGAAGTCATACTGCATGGTACCCATTCCATGGGTCCCAACTCTCCAGGTTCAAGGCATTCTTCCTCCAGCTAAAACATGCATGGGAAACCCAGAGTATTGTCCACCGTGTGATTGGGAAACGATTTAAAATGCATCTCAGTTTTCGTATCCTGGTCCTCGGGTTCAGCATTCCAGATGCTTTACTAACACTCTCCCCGCTTGGAGAGTCAGTGCCTTTAACCTCCTGTTTGGCACAGCTTGCCATTTCTGTGCAAGATGAACAGGAATAGGGAGAACCAATGAGAGACTAGCTGTAGGTGTCTGCACGGGCAAATGTAACGCTCATTGCCCACCAGGAAGAGGAATTAAACAAAGGCTCAGTGTGCCCTGCTGAAAACAGATTAGGGCCTGAAGCAATCCTGCGGTTTTGTGCCCAGCTCACAAGAAAGCGAGTTGAAGAAAGGAGCTCAGGGGCACTGTACTTCACAAACCTGCAGAGTTATAAATGACAGCTATCCTCCAAAAATATATTGAAGTAAGCCTGCGAAGGGGAATTGAAAGCGGGGCTGAATTTCAGGAAAAAGATTGTAGGGGGTAGACTGGAATTGCCCTGAAAGCATAGGAAAAGAGGCACAATGTCGACAATGATGCACTTGGCCAAAAAGGGCGTATGCGTTTTTTCCTGAATATATTCAGGAAAAAACACATACGCCCTTTTTGGCCAACCAAGCAAGCCTGTAAAGGAAATCTGCACTACAATGAAATCTCACTGCCCCCTGGGCAAAAGGGCCATCTGAAAAAAGTGTAAAATCCAGAAAGGTAGGACAGGATATGGAGAACAGGGAGCCTTGTTATGCTGATTGGCAGGATATAAATTGCCAGCAGCCACCCTGGAGAAGTGTATGGTGTTTCCTGAAACACGTAAGAAACAAAGCAACACAGCCTATGGCACTTCCACTTATGGTCCTATAGCTTACGGAAATTAAAATCAAAAACAGACAGCCACCCCAATATTTGGGACGGCTGTGTTCACAAGAAGCTCGTCTACAGTATCAGGTAAATATCCCAGAAAGCAAAAAATGGATAAAGAAGTTGTGGCACGTACGTACAATGCAATATCACTCAGCAATGAAATCTGTGTCATCAGGCCCGTAGCGGCATAGTGAGTGGATGCAGGTACGGTGATTCTACGTGAACTACGTCACACAGAAAAAGAAACATCATAATATATCACTAATACACGGAATGTAAACTTGACTACACATGAACTGAATTACAAAACAGAACAGGGTCTCAAATTTAGAAAACCAACTAGTGCTTGCTTATGGGGAAAGGTGCGTTGGGGTGCTGCATAAAACCAGAGACTGAAATTAGCACAGATAACGTTCCATAAGCCAAATATGTAATAGACAAGACCTACTCCTTGCTCAACGAAATGGACTCAACACCACATATTCAACGCCTAGGAATATACCTGACTAGGAAGAATCTTAAAACCCATGGATATATATGTCTCCGTAAGAGAATCAAGCGTGTGTACAGCGGCGGAAATGCAGCAGTGAAAATCCGATAAATCCCATTATCAAAATAAATTTCGAAAACAAAACACAAAGACAGTGAAATAGAGAGCAATTCTTAAATAATTCACTCAGGGCATGTGATGCAACCGGGATTGACCACATCTACACCCAGAGCTGGTTGAGACATAAGGCTGGACACTTCAGGTTGATAGCACTGGTGAGTTTTGATCAGCAAATGCAGACCCTTTGAAGTCATACTGCATGGTACCCATTCCAAGGGTCCCAACTCTCCAGGTTCAAGGCATTCTTCCTCTGGCTAAAACATGCATGGGAACCCCAGAGTATTGTCCACCGTGTGATCGGGAAATGATTTAAAATGCATCTCAGTTTTCGTATCCTGGTCCTCGGGTTCACCATTCCAGATGCTTTACTAACACTCTCCCCGCTTGGAGAGTCAGTGCCTTTAACCTCCTGTTTGGCACAGCTTGCCATTTCTGTGCAAGATGAACAGGAAAAGGGAGAACCAATGAGAGACTAGCTGTAGGTGTCTGCACGGGCATATATAACGCTCATTGCACACCAGGAAGAGGAATTAAACAAAGGCTCAGTGTGCCCTGCTGGAAACAGATTAGGGCCTGAAGCAATCCTGCGGTTTTGTGCCCAGCTCACAAGAAAGCGAGTTGAAGAAAGGAGCTCAGGGGCACTGTACTTCACAAACCTGCAGAGTTATAAATGACAGCTATCCTCCAAAAATATATTGAAGTAAGCCTGCGAAGGGGACTTGAAAGCAGGGCAGAATTTCAGGAAAACGATTGCAGGGGGTAGACTGGAATTGCCCTGGAATCATAGGAAAAGAGGCACAACGTCGACAATGATGCACTTGGCCAAAAAGGGCGTATGCGTTTTTTCCTGAATATATTCAGGAAAAAACGCATACGCCCTTTTTGGCCAACCAAGCAAGCCTGTAAAGTAAATCTGCACTACAATGAAATCTCACTGCCCCCCCCCCTGGGCAAAAGGGCCATCTGAAAAAAGTGTAAAATCCAGAAAGTTAGGACAGGATATGGAGAACAGGGAGCCTTGTTATGCTGATTGGCAGGATGTAAATTGCCAGCAGCCACCCTGGAGAAGTGTATGGTGTTTCCTGAAACACGTAAGAAACAAAGCAACACAGCCTATGGCACTTCCACTTATGGTCCTATAGCTTACGGAAATTAAAATCAAAAACAGACAGCCACCCCAATATTTGGGACGGCTGTGTTCACAAGAAGCTCGTCTACAGTATCAGGTAAATATCCCAGAAAGCAAAAAATGGATAAAGAAGTTGTGGCACGTACGTACAATGCAATATCACTCAGCAATGAAATCTGTGTCATCAGGCCCGTAGCGGCATAGTGAGTGGATGCAGGTACGGTGAATCTACGTGAACTACGTCACACAGAAAAAGAAACATCATAAGATATCACTAATACACGGAATGTAAACTTGACTACACATGAACTGAATTACAAAAAAGAACAGTGTCTCAAATTTAGAAAACCAACTAGTGCTTGCTTATGGGGAAAGGTGCCTTGGGGGGCTGCATAAAACCAGAGACTGAAATTAGCACAGATAACTTTCCATAAGCCAAATATGTAATAGACAAGACCTACTCCTTGCTCAACGAAATGGACCCAACACCACATATTCAACGCCTAGGAATATACCTGACTAGGAAGAATCTTAAAACCCATGGATATATATCTCTCCGTAAGAGAATCAATCGTGTGTACAGCGGCCGAAACGCAGCAGTGAAAATCCGATAAATCCCATTATCAAAATAAATTTCGAAAACAAAACACAAAGACAGTGAAATAGAGAGCAATTCTTAAATAATTCACTCAGGGCATGTGATGCAACCGGGATTGACCACATCTACACCCAGAGGTGGTTGAGACATAAGGCTGGACACTTCAGGCTGATAGCATTGGTGAGTTTCGGTGAGCAAATGCAGACCCTTTGAAGTCATACTGCATGGTACCCATTCCATGGGTCCCAACTCTCCAGTTTCAAGGGATTCTTCCTCCAGCTAAAACATGCATGGGAAACCCAGAGTATGGTGCACCGTGTGATTGGGAAACGATTTAAAATGCATCTCAGTTTTCGTATCCTGGTCCTCGGGTTCACCATTCCAGATGCTTTACTAACACTCTCCCCGCTTGGAGAGTCAGTGCCTTTAACCTCCTGTTTGGCACAGCTTGCAATTTCTGTGCAAGATGAACAGGAATAGGGAGAACCAATGAGAGACTAGCTGTAAGTGTCTGCACGGGCAAATGTAACGCTCATTTCCCACCAGGAAGAGGAATTATCCAAAGGCTCACTGTGCACTGCCGGAAACAGATTAGGGCCTGAAGCAATCCTGCGGTTTTGTGCCCAGCTCACAAGAAAGCGAGTTGAAGAAAGGAGCTCAGGGGCACTGTAATTCACAAACCTGCAGAGTTATAAATGACAGCTATCCTCCAAAAATATATTGAAGTAAGCCTGCGAAGGGGACTTGAAACTGGGCAGAGTTTCAGGAAAACCACTGCATGGGGTAGACTGGAATTGCCCTGAAAGCATAGGAAAAGAGGCACAACGTCGACAATGATGCACTTGGCCAAAAAGGGCGTATGCGTTTTTTCCTGAATATATTCAGGAAAAAACGCATACGCCCTTTTTGGCCAACCAAGCAAGCCTGTAATGAAATCTGCACTACAATGAAGTCTCACTGCCCCTCAGGCAAGAGGGCCATCTGAAAAAAGTGTAAAATCCAGAAAGGTAGGACAGGATATGGAGAACAGTGAGCCTTGTTATGCTGATTGGCAGGATGTAAATTGCCAGCAGCCACCCTGGAGAAGTGTATGGTGTTTCCTGAAACACATAAGAAACAAAGCAACACAGCCTATGGCACTTCCACTTATGGTCCCAAAGATTACGGAAATTAAAATCAAAAACAGACAGCCACCCCAATATTTGGGACGGCTGTGTTCACAAGAAGCTCGTCTACAGTATCAGGTAAATATCCCAGAAAGCAAAAAATGGATAAAGAAGTTGTGGCACGTACGTACAATGCAATATCACTCAGCAATGAAATCTGTGTCATCAGGCCCGTAGCGGCATAGTGAGTGGATGCAGGTACGGTGATTCTACGTGAACTACGTCACACAGAAAAAGAAACATCATAAGATATCACTAATACACGGAATGTAAACTTGACTACACATGAACTGAATTACAAAACAGAACAGGGTCTCAAATTTAGAAAATCAACTAGTGCTTGCTTATGGGGAAAGGGTCCTTGGGGTGCTGCATAAAACCAGAGACTGAAATTAGCACAGATAACATTCCATAAGCTAAATATGTAATAGACAAGACCTACTCCTTGCTCAACGAAATGGACCCAACACCACATATTCAACGCCTAGGAATATACCTGATTAGGAAGAATCTTAAAACCCATGGATATATATGTCTGCGTAAGAGAATCAAGCGTGTGTACAGTGGCCGAAACGCAGCAGTGAAAATCCGATAAATCCCATTATCAAAATAAATTTCGAAAAAAAACACAAAGACAGTGAAATAGAGAGCAATTCTTAAATAATTCACTCAGGGCATGTGATGCAACCGGGATTGACCACATCTACACCCAGAGCTGGTTGAGACATAAGGCTGGACACTTCAGGCTGATAGCATTGGTGAGTTTCGGTGAGCAAATGCAGACCCTTTGAAGTCATACTGCATGGTACCCATTCCATGGGTCCCAACTCTCCAGGTTCAAGGGATTCTTCCTCCAGCTAAAACATGCATGGGAAACCCAGAGTATGGTCCACCGTGTGATTGGGAAACGATTTAAAATGCATCTCAGTTTTCGTATCCTGGTCCTCGGGTTCACCATTCCAGATTCTTTACTAACACTCTCCCCGCTTGGAGAGTCAGTGCCTTTAACCTCCTGTTTGGCACAGCTTGCAATTTCTGTGCAAGATGAACAGGAATAGGGAGAACCAATGAGAGACTAGCTGTAGGTGTCTGCACGGGCAAATGTAACGCTCATTTCCCACCAGGAAGAGGAATTATCCAAAGGCTCACTGTGCCCTGCCGGAAACAGATTAGGGCCTGAAGCAATCCTGCGGTTTTGTGCCCAGCTCACAAGAAAGCGAGTTGAAGAAAGGAGCTCAGGGGCACTGTAATTCACAAACCTGCAGAGTTATAAATGACAGCTATCCTCCAAAAATATACTGAAGTAAGCCTGCGAAGGGGACTTGAAAGCGGGGCAGAGTTTCAGGAAAACCACTGCATGGGGTAGACTGGAATTGCCCTGAAAGCATAGGAAAAGAGGCAGAACGTCGATAATGATGCACTTGTCCAAAAAGTGCGGATGCTTTTTTCCCTAAATATATTCAGGAAAAAACGCATACGCACTTTTTGGCCAACCAAGAAGCTTGTAAATAAACCTGCACTACAATGAAAACTCAGTGCCCCCCAGGGCAAATGGGCCATTTAAAAAAATTGTAAAATCCAGAAACGGAGGACAGGCAATGGAAAACAGGGATCCTTATTATGCTGATGCATATGATGTAAATTGCCGACAGCCATTCTGGAGAAGTGTTATGTGTTTCCTGAAACACGTAAGAAACAAAGCAACACAGCCTATGGCACTTCCACTTATGGTCCTACAGCTTAGGGAAATTAAAATCAAAAACACCCAGCCACCTCAAAGTTTGGGACCTCTCTGTTCACAAGAACCTCGTTTACAGTACCAGGTAAATATCTCAGAGAGCAAACAATGGATAAAGAAGTTGTGGTACGTACGTACAATGGAATATCACTCAGCAATGAAATCTGTGTCATCAGGCCCGTAGTGGCATAGTGAGTGGATACAGGTATGGTGATTCTACGTGAAATAAGTCACACATAAAAAGAAACATCATAAAATATCACTAATACACAGTATGTAAACTTGACTACACATGAACTGAATTACAAAACAGAACAGTCTCAAATTTAGAAAACCAACTTGTGCTTTCTTATGGAGAAAGGTGCGTTGGAGTGCTGCATAAAACCAGAGACTGAAATTAGCACAGATACCGTTCCATAAGCCAAATATGTAATAGACAAGACCTACTCCTTGCTCAACGAAATGGACTCAACACCACATATTCAACGCCTAGGAATATACCTGACTAGGAAGAATCTTAAAACCCGTGGATATTTATGTCTCCGTAAGAGAATCAAGAGTGTGTACAGCGGCATTAACGCAGCAGTGAAAATCTGATAAATCCCAGTGTCAAAAAAAATTTCAAAAACAAAACACAATGACAGTGAAATAGAGAGCAATTCTTAAATAACTCACACAGGGCATGTGATGCAACCTGGTTTACCACATCTACACCCAGAGCTGGGTGAGAGATAAGGCTTGACCCTTTGGGCTGATAGCATTGGTGAGGTTCAGTGAGCAAATGCAGACCCTTTGATGTCATACTGCCTGGTACCCATTCCATGGTTCCCAACTCTCCAGGTTCAAGGGATTCTTCCTTCTGCTAAAATTTCCATGGGAAACCCAGAGTATGCTCCACCGTGTGACTGGGAAACCTTTTTACATGCATGTCTGTTTTCGTCCCCTGGTACTCAGGTTCACCATTCCAGACCCTTTTCTTACACTCTCCCCATTTGGAGAGTCAGTGCCTTTAACCTCCTGTTTGGCACTGTTTGCAATTTCTGCGCAAGATGAACAGGAATAAGGAGAACCAATGGGAGACTATCTGTAGGTGTGTGCACGGGCAAATATTTTTTTTAACATCTTTATTGGGGTATAATTGCTTTACAATGGTGTGTTAGTTTTTGCTTTATAACAAAGTGAATCAGCTATACATATACATATGCTCCCTGTGTCTTCCCTCTTGTGTCTCCCTCCCTCCCTCTCTCCCCCTTCCACCCCTCCAGGCTGTCCCAACGCCCCAAGCTAATATCCCTGTGCCTTGCGGCTGCTTCCCCCTTGCTATCTACCTTACTACATTTGTTAGTGTGTATATGTCCATGACTCTCTCTCGCCCTGTCAAAACTCACCACTCCCCCTCCCCATATCCTCAATTCCGTTCTCCAGTAGGTCTGCGCCTCTATTCCTGTCTTATCCCTAGGTTCTTCATGACATTTTTTTCCTTTAAATTCCATATATATGTGCTAGCATACGCTATTTGTCTTTTTCTTTCTGACTTACTTCACTCTGTATGACAGACTCTAGGTCTATCCATCTCATTACAAATAACTCAGTTTCATTTCTTTTTAAGGCTGAGTAATATTCCATTGTGTATATGTGCCACATCTTCTTTATCCATTCGTCCGATGATGGGCGCTTAGGTTCTTTCCATCTCCGGGCTATTGTAAATAGAGCTTCAATGAACATTTTGGTACATGACTCTTTTTGAATTTTGGTTTTCTCAGGGTATATGCCCAGTATGCATGGGCAATTTTAACACTCATTTCCCAACAGGAAAAGGAATTAACCAAAGGCTCAGCATGCCGTGCTGGAACAAGATTAGGGCCTGAAGCAATCCTGCGGTTTTGTGGCCAGCTCACAAGAAAGCGAGTTGAGGAAAGGAGCTCAGGGGCACTGTCATTCACATACCTGCAGACTTATAAATGACAGAAATCGTACAAAAATATATTGAATTAAGGCTGCGAAGAGGACTTGAAAGTGGGGCAGAATTGCTGGAATCCGATTTCAGGAGGTAGACGTGAATTGCTCTGAAAGCATAAGAGAAGTGGCAGAACCTCGTCAATGAAGCACTTGGCCAAAAAGGGCATATGCATTTTTTCCAGGGCCATCATTCACAGGAGTAGGAGGCTCCCAGCATGCTCCAGTGGCCAACAAAGGGCCCACATCGCCAAGGCGATGTGAGCTAGCCAGGCAGGAGTGACCTGACATCAGAGGGCCCACCTCACAGAATGGTAGGGAACCCAGCCAGGATCAGACTCTCCCCAGAGGGCCCACATCACCAAGGTGATGGGAACCAGGCAGGAGTGTCCTCACACCCGTGGGGCCACATCATCAAAAGTTGAGGTACCCAGCACATGTGGCCTCAAACCAGAGGACCCACATCACCATGGGTTTCGGAGTGAGGCAGGTAGGATTAACCTCACAACACATGTCCCATTGTATACAAAAGGTGTGGAAACCAGCAGTTGGATCTTCCTAGCAGGCGGCCCAGAGCACTGAGGCTATGAGATCCAGGCTGGCATGAACTCACAACAGAGGGCCCTCGTTGTGATTCTGTAAGCAACCCAGCCGTTGTGACCTCAGAGCAGAAGGCCCACATCCCCATGGGGAAGGGAAACAAGCAGGAGTGTCATCGCAAGAGTGGGCACACATGAAAAAATGTGGGGAGCCCAGCAATTAGTGCCTGATGCCAGAGGGCCCTCATCACCGAGGGGCGGTGGCTCCCAGCCAGCTCCGACTGCTACCAGAGGGGCGACGTCGCCAATGCGGAGTGCGACAACCAGGCAGGAGTGACCTCAGAGCAGAGGGTCAACCTCACAGAAGTGTGAAGAACCAAAGAGGATCAGATTCTCACCAGAGGGCCCACATCACCAAGGGAATGGGAACCAGGCAGGAGTGTCCTCACACTAGTGGGGCCACATCACCGAAAAGTGAGGGACCCAGCACACGTGGCCTCAAACCAGAGGACACACATCACAAGGGAGCTGGGATTGAGGCAGGCAGGAGGAGCCTCAAAACAGAGGGACCATAGAATTAAAGAGGTGAAGAATCCCGCAGTTGGAACCTCCCAGCAGGCGGCCAGGAGCAGCGAGACTATGGGATCCAGGCCGGAGTGATCTCACACCAGAGGGCCGTCATCATGAAACTGTGAGCAACCTAGGCGTTGGGATCTCAGAGCAGAAGGCCCACATTCCCATGGGGTTGGGAACCTGTCAGAAGTGTACTCGCACCACAGGGCACACATCAGAGAATTTAGGGAACCCAGGAGTTAGGGCCTGACGCCAGAGGGCCCTCATTACCAAGGGGAGGAGACTCCAATCAGGCACCAACACCCAACTGAGGTCCCACGTCGCCAAGGTGACGTGTGACAGCCAGGTAGGAGTGACCTCACCGCAGAGGGCCTACCTCACAGAAGGGTGAGGAACACAGCCAGGATAAGACTCTCACCAGAGGGCCCACATCACCAAGGTGATCAGAACCAGGCAGGAGAGTCTTCACACCAGTGTGGCCACATCATAGAAAGGTGAGGAACCCAGCACATGTGGCCTAAACCAGAAGACCCACATCTCCAAGGGGCTCGGAATGAGGCAGGCAGGAGTAGCCTCACAACACAGGGCCCATAGAATAAAAAAGCTGAGGAATCCAGCAATGGGAACCTCCCAGCAGGCGGCCAAGAGCACCAAGTCTATGCGATTCAGGCCGCAGTAAACTCACAGCAGAGGGTCCACATCATGAAACTGCGAGCAACCCAGCCATTTGGACCTCAGAGCAGAAGGTCCACATCCCCAAGGTGTTGGGAGCATGGAAGGAGTGTCCTCGCACCACTTAGCACATATCAGAAAATGTGGGTACCCAGCAGTTAGGGCCTGACGCCAGAGGGCCCTCATCACTGAGGGGAGGAGGCTCCCAGCATGTTCCAACTACCACAAGAGGGCCCACGTCGCCAAGGCGGGGTGTGCCAGCCAGGCAGGAGTGACCTCACAGCAGACGGCCCACCTCAAAGAAGTGTGAGGAACCCAACCAGGATCAGACTCTCACCAGAGGGCCCATATCACCAAGGGGACGGGAACCAGGCACGAGTGTCCTCACACCAGTGGGGCCACATCACTAAAAGATGAGGAAACTGGCACATGTGGCCACAAACCAGAGGACCTACATCACCAAGGGGCTGGGAGTGACACAGGCAGGAGGAGCCTCCCAACACAGGGCCCAAAGAATAAAAAAGGTGAGGAACCCAGCAGTTGGAACTTCCCAGCAGGCGGCCCAGAGTACAGAGGCTATGGGATCTAGGAATGAGTGAACTAACACCAGAGAGCTAACATCAGGAAACTGTGAGCAACCCAGTCGTTGGAACCTCAGAGCAGAAGGCCCATATCGCCATGGGGATGGGAACATTTCACGAGTGTCCTGGCATCACTGGGCTCACATCAGAAAACCTGGGGAGCCCAGCAGTTAGAGCCTGACGCCAGAGGGACCTCATCACCGAGGACAGGAGTCTCCAAAAGGATCCAACTGCCACCAGAGGGCCGACGTCACCAAGGCAATGGGAGCAAGCCAGGCAGGAGTTACCTCAGAGCACAGGGCCCACCTCACAGAACGGTAAGGAACCCAGCCAGGATCAGACTCTCACCAGAGGGGCCACATCACCAAGGGGCTGGGAAACAGGCACGAGTGTCCTCACACCATTGGGGCCACATCATCGAAAGGTGAGGGACCCAGCACACGTGGCCTCACACCAGAGGACACACATCACAACGGGGCTGGGATTGAGGCAGGCAGGAGGAGCCTCAAAACAGAGGGCCCATAGAATAAAAAAGGTGAGGAATCCCGCAGTTGGAACCTCCCAGCAGGCGCCCAGGAGCAGCAAGCCTATGGGATCTAGGCCGGAATAAACGCACATCAGAGGGCCCTCATCATGAAACTGTGAGCACCCCAGCCGTTGGGACCTCAGAGCAGAAGGCCCAAATTCCCATGGGGTTGGGAACCTGACAGGAGTGTACTCGCACCACAGGTCGCACATCTGCAAATTTTGGGAGCCCAGGAGTTAGGGTCTGACGCAAGTGGGCCCTCATTACCGAGGGACGGAGACTCGCAGCAGACACCAACTCCCAACTGAGGGCCCACGTCACCAAGGTGATGTGTGCCAGCCAGGCAGGAGTGACCTCACCGCAGAGGGCCTACCTCACAGAAGGGTGAGGAAACCAGCCAGGATAAGACTCTCACCAGAGGGTCCACATCACCAAGGGGATCGGAACCAGGCAGGAGGGTCCTCACACCAGTGTGGCCACATTATAGAAAGGTGAGGAACCCAGAACATGTGGCCTAAAACAGGGGACCCACATCTCCAAGGGGCTAGGAGTGAGGCAAGCAGGAGTATCCTCACAAAACAGAGCCCACAGAATAAAAGTTGTGAGGAATCCAGCAGTTGGAACCGGCCAGTAGGCCGCCCAGAGCACAGAGTCTATGGGATGCAGGCCACAGCAAACTCACAGCAGAGGTCCCACATCATGAAACTGTGAGCAACCCAGCGGATGGGACCTCAGAGCAGAAGGCCCACATCCCTATGGGGATGGGAACCTGACAGGAGTGTCCTCGGCCCACTTCCACGAATCAGAAAATGTGGGAACCCAGCAGTTAGGACCTGAGGCCAGAGGACCCTCATCACCGAGGGGAGGAGGCTCCCAGCAGGCTCTAACTGCCACCATAAGGCCGATGTCACCAAGGCGGGGTGTGCCAACCAGGCAGGAGTGACCTCAGAGCAGAAAGCCCACCTCACAGAAGTGTGAGGAACCCAACAAGGATCAGACTGTCACCAGAGGGCCAACATCACCAAGGGAATGGGAACCAGGCAGGAGTGTCCTCACACCAGTGGGGCTACATCACCATAATTTGAGGGACCCAGCACACGTGGCCTCAAACCTGAGGACACACATCACCAAGGGGCTGGGAGTGAGGCAGGCCAGAGGATCCTCAAAACAGAGGGACCATAGAATAAAAAAGGTGAGGAATCCCACAGTTGGAACCTCCGGCAGGCAGCCAGGAGCAGCGAGGCTATGGGATCTAGGCAGGAGTGAACTCACACCAGAGGGCCCTCATCATGAAACTGTGAGCAACACAGCCGTTGGGACCTCAGAGCAGAAGGCTCACATCCCCATGGGGATGGGAATCTGGCAGGAGTGTCCTTGCACCACTTAGCACGAATCAGAAAATGTGGGAACCCAGCAGTTAGGGCCTGAGGCCAGAGAGCCCTCATCACCGAGGGGAGGAGGCTCCCAGCAGGCTCCAACTGCCACCATATGGCCGACGTTGCCAAGGCGGGGTGTGCCAGCCAGGCAGGAGTGACCTCAGAGCAGAGGGCCCACCTCACAGAAGGGTGAGGAACCTAACCAGGATCAGACTCTCACCAGAGGGCCAACATCACCAAGGTGATGGGAACCAGGCAAGACTGTCCTAACAGCAGTGGGGCCAACATCACCAAGGGAATGGGAACCAGGCAAGAGTGTCCTCACACCAGTGTGGCCACATTATAGAAAGGTGAGGAACACAGCACATGTGGCCTCAAACAAGGGGACACACATCACGAAGGGGCTGGGAGTGAGGCATGCAGGAGGAGACGCACAACCGAGGGCCCATAGAATAAAAAAGGTGAGGAATCGAGAAGTTGGAAACTCCAAGCTGGAGGCCCAGAGCACTGACACTATGGGATACAGGCCAGAGTGAACACACAGCAAAGGGCCCACATCATGAAACTGTGAGCAACCCAGCAGTTGGGACCACAGAACAGAAGTCCCACATGCCCATGGGGATGGGAACCTGGCAGGAGTGACTCGCACCACTGGGCACACATCAGAAAATGTGTGGAGCCCAGCACTTAGGGCCTGACACCAGAAGGCCCTCATCACTGAGGGGAGGAGGCCCCAGCACACTCCAACTGCCACCAGAGGGTCCACGTCGCCAAGGCGACGTGCGCCAGCCAGGCAGGATTGACCTCACAGCAGAGGGCCCACATCATGAAAGTGTGAGCAACCCAGCCGTTAGGACTTCAGAACAGAAGGCCCACACGCTCATGAGGATGGGAACCTGGCAGGAGTGCCCTCGTACCACTTAGCACGTATCAGAAAATGTGGGAACCCCGCCATTAGGGTCTGACGCCAGAGGGCCTCATCACCGCGGGAAGGAGGCTCCCAGCAGGCTCCAACTGCCACCAGGGTGCCGAAGTCAACAAGGCGGGTTGTGCCAGCCAGGCAGGAGTGACCTCAGAGAAGAGGGCTCACCTCACGGATGTGTGAGGAACCCAACCAGGATCAGAGTCTCACCAGAGGGCCCACATCACCAAGGGGATGGGAACCAGGCAGGAGTGTCCACACACCAGTGTGGCCACATCATCAAAAGATGAGGAACCCATCACATATGGCCTCAAACCTGAGCACATACATCACCATGTGGCTGGGAGTGAGGCAGGTATCTGGAGGGGCACATTTAACTCTAATTTCCCACCAGGAAGAGGAATTAACCAAAGGCTCAGAGTGCCGTGCTGGACCCTGATTATGGCCTGAAGCAAACCTGCAGTTTTGTGGCCAGCTTACAAGGAAGCGAGTTAAGAAAGGAGCTCAGGGGCACTGTAATTCACAAAGCTGCAGAGATAAATGACAGCTATTGGCAAAAATATATCGAAGTAAGTCTGCAAAGAGGACTTGAAAACGAGGCAGAATTGCAGGAATCATATTTCAAGAGGTAGATTGGAATTGCATTTAAAGCATATGAAAAGCGGCAGATCTTTGACAGTGATGCACATGGACAAAAAGTGCGTATACATTTTTCCTGAATATATTCAGGAAAAAACGCATATGAACATTTTGGCCAACCAAGCACTCCAGCAATGGAAATCCACACTACAATGAAGTCACATTTCCCATTCGTCAAAAAGGCCATCTGAATAAAGTGTAAAAACCAGAAACACAGGACAGGCCATGGAGAACAGGGAGCCGTGTTATGCTGATGGGCGGGATGTAAATTGCCAACAGACACTCTGGAGATGTTCATGGTGTATCCTGAAACATCTAAAAAACAAAGCTACAGAGCCTAGGGCACTTCCACTTTTGGCCCTATAGCTTAGGAAAATTAAAATCAACAAGACACAGCCAACACAAAATTTAGGGCTGCTGTGTTTACAAGAACCTCGAGTCCAGTACAAATTAAATATCCCAGAAAGAAAAAAATGGATAAAGAAGTTGTGCTACTTACGTACAACGGAATATCACTCAGCAGTGAAATCAATGTCATCAGGCCTGTAGCAGCAAATTGAGTGGATTTAATTATGATGATTCTAAGAGAAATATATCACACAAAGAAAGATAATTATCATAAGATATCACTAATAGAGGGAGTGTAAACTTGGCTACACATAAACTGAATTACAAAACCGAACAGAGTCTCACATTTAGATAAAAACCTTATGCTTGCTTAAGGGGAAAGTTGAGTTGGGCTGCTGTATAAAAACAGATTGAAATTAGCACACATACCATTCCATAAGCCAAATACGTAATAAACAAGACCTACTCTTTGCTCAACGAAATAGACTCATCCATGGTGTATCACCTCACACCTATTAGAATGGGCATCATCAGAAAATCTACAAACAACAAATGCTGGAAACGGTGTGGAGATAAGGAATCCTCTTCCACTATTGTTGGGAACGTAAATTGATACAGTCACTGTGGAGAACATTATGGAGTTTCTTATAAAACTAAGAATAGAATTACCATATGATACAGCAATCCCTCTACTGGGCATATACCCAGACAAAACCATAAATCAAAAAGAGACATTCACCACAATGTTCATTGCATCACTATTTACACTATCCAGGAAATGGAAGCAACCTAAATGCCCACAGACAGACGAATGCATAAAGATGTGGTACATATATAAAATGGAATATTACTAAGCCATAAAAAGGAATGAAATTGGGACATTTGTAGAGACGTTGATGGATCTAGAGACTGTCATACAGAGTGAAGTAAGTCAGAAAGAGAAAAACAAATCTTGTATAATAATGCATATATGTGGAACCTAGAAAAATTGTACAGATGAACCGTTTTGCAAGGCAGAAATAGAGCAATACATGTATACAACAAACGTATGGACAACAAGGGGGGAAAGCTGTTGGGGATGGTGGTGGGAGGAGTTGAGATATTGGGATTGGTATGTATACATTTATATGTATAAAGTAGATAACCAAAAACAACCTGCTGTATAAAAATATAAAATTAAATTCAAAATAAAAAAATAAAATTAAAAAAAGTAAAACAGAAAAATATTCTTCCCTTCACATACATGTATTTATATGAATAAATTATTTCCATGCTTATATCTGTAAATACACAAAAGAGGAATAAAATCTACCTTGAACCAAAAACGAAAAAAAGATAAAAAAGAACAGAACCCACCAGTTACACAGAGGAAAACCGTTTCAGGGCACTTGCTCCAATTGCAAACAATTCTGAAGTTGGTCAGTGGTGGGGAATCATCTCCCATTCAGCCAGCATGCTCCTCGCAACAAGCGTCCTCACTGCAAAGCTGGTGGACCGTGCCGAGGTATCTGTGAGTAAACGTGGGCCGAGCCCCAGGCCAGCTGCTGCTGAAATGTTCCCACCCTTCCAAGGCTAAACACCTGAATATGTACAAGGACTTGAAAACCTAGAGGAAGGGCCATGGAGCCACATGAGGGACAGCATGCCAGCCGACTTGGTGCCTGCAGGCCAGCCAGGATGGTCCTGGCCCTGGGTGCTCTTCTGGAAGCTCTCCATTTCCCTGCCTGAGATACCCCTGCTGTCCCGGCCCCCACTGCTTTCTTCCTTCCTCACCTGTGCCCAGGGAGAAATTCCAGCGGCAGGTGTGGGTGACACATCCTCTTCTTTAGCAGGTAGCATCTTGGCAACTGCTGCAGAAAGTCCAGCAGAGCCCCACTCACACTGGGACACCCACAAAGCCGTGGCCTCTCACTCCCTCCCACCAGCCCAGCCCCGAGACTGCTGACAGGGCAGAGAAAATGGCGTCAGGCACAGCTGCAGGGGCTCTTGCTGCCTGGAGCGGTGTTTATATTGATCTCAACCCAGGCACACCTGGGGAGGGCTGGCCGGCACGGTCAGGCTTCCCAAGCCAGCCAATAATCACCCCTCAGGGGCTCACAGTTGCTGAAAATGGAACTTGCTGAATTGGCCAGGTCCAAGGAACAGGTGTGGGCTCCTGAGAGTCAGGATAGACAAGGGGCTGCAGCTCTGGCTTGTTTTCTAATTATATTATCTGGCCCATGAGTGGGAGACAACTTCAAGAAAACCCTCTCCTAATGAGAGGAACCCAGGAGTCAGGGAGAGGAGGGGTGGGTGGTGGTTGGAGACAGAGGCCTGGTGCCCCGGGTGCAGTGGAAGTCTCTGGAAGACCAGGTGGAGGAGGCCGCACAGAGTGATGCCCAGGGTCACAGACCTGTCAGAGCTGCTGTTTGTTAGTTCAAGTCCTGCTCTGAGGTGCTCTGTGTCAGATCTGAGCAACAGGTGAGCTGGGAGTGCTCTGCAATGAGGGCTATGTGCACGGTTCCTGTGTGCCCAGCCCTGCCAAGGTACCTGCAAGGGTAGCTCTGTATCCTGGGAGGGGCCTGACCACAGGAGCCCCATGGACTGCAGAGGACCTGCCCAGGGAATCCCATATCCTGGGAGGTGCCTGAACACGAGAGCCCCGTGGGCAGGGGTGGGGGTAGGGTGCCTGCCCAGGTGAGCTCCATATCCTGGGATTGGCCTGACCTCGAGAGCCCCATGGGCTGCTGGAGTCCTGGTAAAGGATGTCAGGACAGTCAGTGAAGCCACTGAGGATATACCTCCAGTAGTTCCTAAATCCTACACCCTGCTGGTCATTCTACCAACCACCAGGACTTGGTATTCTGTATTAGTCTTCACTGATGCCTTCTTTTGTATTCCATTAGTCCCAGAGTCACAAGAAATTTTGGCTTGTGAGTGACAGGACTCAACATACAACTAAAACAATACTTCCAGGCTGTCTTGCCCCAAGGGTTCAAAAATTCCCACACCATCTTTGGGGAAAGCTCAGCTAAAGACCTAAAAGTTCTACCTCTGGAAAAGGAAACACTCCTTCAATATTCAGACGACATTCTGATCGCCAGCCCTACTAAGGAGGCCTCAGAACTACCAAGCCAATAAAGGATAGAAGTTGTCCACGAAAAAGCTCAAGTATCACAGACTACGGTGACCTGCCTGGGCTTCATTCTCACAGAAGGTCGGAGAAACCCATCCCAGGAAAGGGAAGAAACAATTTACAGCCTTACCCCTTTCTGAAACTAGAAGACAGCTTAGGGGTTCCTGGGGAAACCAGGGTTTCCTGCCTCTGGATCCCTAACTACAGTCTACTAGCTGGGCCTCTATATGAAACACTGAAAGGAAAAGATGATGATCCTTTTGAATAGAATCCAGAAGTGGCCTTTCAAGAATGGAAAGTGCAGTCAATTCAGACCCTTGCCCTGGAACTCCCTAATTTAGCTAAACCCTTTGACCTTTACATTCCTGGTGAAAGGTGAATCGCCATTGGAGTATTAGTGCAAAAACTGGGACCACTTGAAATGGAACAATGCAAGAATGCCATCCAGGTAGGATAAACTATGGTCACCAAGGGGCTTGGCCCACCGCCACATCTGGCCAAGATACTGGTGGTATCTGAAAACCTGGAAATCAGCAGCCCAAAAGGCCACCTCCCTTCTAAGGGAAACGGACCCCACATGGTGATCCTAACCCCCAACCATGCCCTGAAGTTGCAGGGTTTGCTCCGTGGGCACACTGACCTCGATTGAGGAGGCCCTCCAACTCCAACCTCCAGAGAGATAACCGGGGGCAACGGGGCACCATGACGACCCGTGTGACCATCACTTGACCTGGAGTTTCTCTCATAAAACAACAAGAGTGTGTCCCAAAAGAGTAGACTACTGCTTGCAGTACTTACTGTACCCAGAGGGGAGCTAATAATCTTGGCGGGGGAACCGTATATCATGCTGTCACCATAGAAAAGCCTACAGACACCCTGATGATGGTGGCCAATAAGACCGGCTGGACTCCTGTTTACTTCCAAAGGCTCTTGACTCAGTGACCATCATGATCCTTCATCACCACTGACCCTGGACTGTCTGGGAGCTGAGCGGGCAGGATCCTGACACCTGGTGCTGTTTTTACGTTAATTCAGGGGCCTAATGGAAGAAAGCGCAGACTGTTGGTCAGAGCATCTAGGCTGGCAGAAACGGTCAGTCAGAGCATCTAGGCTGGCAGAAACGGTCAGCCTAAGGTGGCCGAACAAATGTGGGGCGGAGTGAAACTGGACCTCACAGCGCCACTGCACATCTCCTTTCTGGACCCTTAAAGGTCATTAGAATCTATAACACTTCCAATACTGGTGCTCAGGTGGACGAGCAGGGAGGCAGGAGGCCTGGGGACAATCAACGTCACCTGGAGGCTGCTGGGGAGAAGTTCTGACCCTCGCCCACGGGTATGAAGCCTCCTAACTCAGCACTCAGCAGTTACAGAAGAAGGGTCTGCACCCGCAGCACTCCAAGAATGAGGAAAGGGACAAAAGGCAGAAGAGAAGTTTGTCCCAGGCAAAGCCCCTTAAAAATGCCTGGGAGATAAAAATAGAATCTGGGCAATAAAATAAAGTCTAACCATTTTTATCCTTTGTGCTTTGTCTAATTTCAGGTGCTCCTAGTGTCCCGCATACAGAGGTTCCACACCCGGCACTTCAGACCAGATTTCCTAGAGCAGAATGGCTCGATGACACTTCAGCTCCTGGGGCCCAGTTCAGACTCCGTGACATAGAGCCTGAGCTGCAGCCAACCAGGTCCTCGAGAGCTCAGCCCCCTCCCTCCCAGTGACTCTGACAGGATCTCTACACAGCAGCCCAGCCCACAGCCCACAGGGTAGCACCTCTCCATTCTCTGATCAAAATATAAAGTTTCCTTTGCTTTTGAACCAAACTCAGTCTCGATCTATTGGCTCCAATGACACTGGGCAGGGGGACACTTGTTGGCGTCCACTCTGGAGGATCAGTAACAGAAATTGAGAACATTGTAACTTCAATGAACAGATGTGTGAGCCAAACTGTAATTAACATAGAACAGTGTATAAGGCTCGGGTAAAATAAGATGTTTCTAACACTTCCATTTGATATTTCCATCACTTTCTTATAAGCAAGTTCAGTGAAAAGGTTTGTCTTCTTTGTCAGGTCAATATTAGAGAAACAAAGTGATTTCTTTCCAAGGATGTACATCTAATAATCTTGGTTAAAGCTTCAATCTTGTTTTAAATGCTTTTGCATTGAAAATGATACCTCTCTTTCAGCTCCCCCATTTCTGAGAAGCATAAAATCTTATAATTTATTATTACCAAAGGGAAATGGTAGGAGGAGGGATAAATTAACAGTTTGGGATTAACACATACACACTGCTATGTATGAAATCATCAGCAAGGAACTACTGTATAGCACAGGGAACTACACTCAATATTTTGCAATAACCTATAAGGGGAAATGATCTGAAAAAGAATAGATATTTTTATTGACATCATCCATCAATGACAGTAAAAATGGAATCTAAGGGAAGACAGTGGTGAGTGCTTCTGACCCTGAAGACTTCAATCATCTAAAGTTTGGACTCTGCCTACTTCCCAAGGCCCTTAATGAACATATGTGTAGCCGTAGCTTAAAAAATTCCCCAGTTTGGGTTGCGGAGAGACACTGATATTTAAAATCCCCTGGTGTTCTCCTCACATGAATGGGACCCTTCCTACACCTAAAACATGCCTGTCACACCCAGAGGATGGTATACCGTCTGATCGGGAAAAGTTTGGAAAAGGCATCTCATCTCCTCATCTCTTGGTGCTAGGGTTCACCACTCCAGCGTCTTTACTAACAGTCTCCCCACTTGGAGATGTCAGCACTGTCAACATCCTGTTGCATACAGTTTGGAATTTGTCCAGAGGATGAAGCAGAAGGAGGAGGAACAATGAGAGACAAGTCCTAGGTGTTCGGACAGGCACATGCCACTCTAATTTCCAATCAGGAAGACGAATTGACCAAAGGCTAGGGTTGCCCATGGAAACAGAATAGGGCTTGAGGAATCCTGATGCTTTGTGGCCAGCTCCCATAAACACAAGTTGGAAAATGGAACTCAGGGGCACTAAAATTCACGAAACTGCAGAATTGAAAATATCTATCACTGAAAAATGTCTTGAGGAAAGTCAGAGAAAAGGACTTGTAAGCAACGGAGAATGGCAGGAAAGGGATTGGAAGAGGTAGAAAGGACTCGCCATTAAGCACAAGAAAAGGGGCTGAACATTGCCAACATTGCAGTTGGCCAAAAAGGGTGTATGCGTCTTTTTCTGTATATATTCAAGAAAAGGGCATACACTTTTTTAGCCAACCAAACAGGTGGGCACTGGAAATCAATACTACAAAACATATCACTTTGCATCAGTCAGAAGAGCCGTCCTCATAAAGTGTAAACACCAGAAATGCAGGACAGGGCAAGGAGAAAAGGGAGCCCTGTGAGTCTTATAGTGGAAATGTATATTGCCAACGGTCACTCTGGATAAGTCTATTGTGTTTACTAAAGCATCTAAAAAATGAGCTACCGAGCACAGGGCACTTGCACTCATGGACGTATATCTTGGGAAAAACAAAAATCGAGAGGACACAGGCACCCCAATGTTTACCACCTCTCTGTTTAAAAGATCCTCGACTAGGATATAACTTAAAGTATCTGCAGAGAAAAAACGGACAGAGATGTGGTGCTTATGTAGAGTGGAATATTACTCAGCCTGGAAATCAATGAAATACGGCCAGTTATAACAACTCAAGAGGAGTTACGTGTGATCATTCGAAGTCACATAATTCAAAATGAAAAAGACATAAGATATCACTAATACATGGAATGTTAACATGGCTACACATGAACTGAATTACAAAAGAGAAGAGGGTTTCAAATTAAGAAAACCAACTTATGCTTCCTTAAGGGGAAAGGTGAGTTGGGGTGCTGCATAAAACCAGAGATTGAAATTAGCACAGATACCATTCCATAAGCCAAATATGTAATAGTCAAGACCTACTCCTTGCTCAACGAAATGGACACCACACGCCATATTCAATGCCTAAGAATATACCGGATTAGTAAGAATCTTAAACCCATGGACTTATATGTCACCGTAACAGAATCAAGCGCGTGTACAGCGGCATAAACGAAGCAGTGAATATCCGATAAATCCCATTATTAAAATAAATTTCAAAAACAAAACACAATGACAGTGAAATAGGAAGCAATTCTTAAATAATTCACTCAGGGCATGTGATGCAACCTGGATTTACCACATCTACACCCAGAGCTGGTTGAGACATAAGGCTGGACACTTCAGGCTGATAGCATTGGTGAGTTTCGGTGAGCAAATGCAGACCCTTTGAAGTCATACTGCATGGTACCCATTCCATGGGTCCCAACTCTCCAGGTTCAAGGGATTCTTCCTCCAGCTAAAACATGCATGGGAAACACAGAGTATCGTCCACCGTGTGATTGGTAGACGATTTAAAATGCATCTCAGTTTTCGTATCCTGGTCCTCGGGTTCACCATTCCAGATGCTTTACTAACACTCTCCCCGCTTGGAGAGTCAGTGCCTTTAACCTCGTCTTTGGCACAGCTTGCAATTTCTGTGCAAGATGAACAGGAATAGGGAGAACCAATGAGAGACTAGCTGTAGGTGTCTGCACTGGCAAATGTAACGCTCATTTCCCACCAGGAAGAGGAATTAAACAAAGGCTCAGTGTGCCCTGCCGGAAACAGATTAGGGCCTGAAGCAATCCTGCGGTTTTGTGCCCAGCTCACAAGAAAGCGAGTTGAAGAAAGGAGCTCAGGGGCACTGTACTTCACAAACATGCAGAGTTATAAATGACAGCTATCCTCCAAAAATATATTGAAGTAAGCCTGCGAAGGGGACTTGAAAGCGGGACAGAATTTCAGGAAAACGATTGCAGGGGGTAGACTGGAATTGCCCAGAAAGCATAGGAAAAGAGGCAGAACGTCGACAATGGTGCACTTGGCCAAAAAGTGCGTATGCATTTTTTCCTGAATATATTCAGGAAAAAACGCATACGCCCTTTTTCGCAAACCAAGCAAGCCTGTAAAGGAAATCTGCACTACAATGAAGTCTAACTGCCCCCTGGGCAAAAGGGCCATCTGAAAAAAGTGTAAAATCCAGAAAGGTAGGACAGGATATGGAGAACAGGGAGCCTTGTTATGCTGATTGGCAGGATGTAAATTGCCAGCAGCCACCCTGGAGAAGTGTATGGTGTTTCCTGAAACACGTAAGAAACAAAGCAACACAGCCTATGGCACTTCCACTTATGGTCCTATAGCTTACGGAAATTAAAATCAAAAACAGACAGCCACCCCAATATTTGGGACGGCTGTGTTCACAAGAAGCTCGTCTACAGTATCAGGTAAATATCCCAGAAAGCAAAAAATGGATAAAGAAGTTGTGGCACGTACGTACAATGCAATATCACTCAGCAATGAAATCTGTGTCATCAGGCCTGTAGCGGCATAGTCAGTGGATGCAGATACGGTGATTCTACGTGAACTACGTCACACAGAAAAAGAAACATCATAAGATATCACTAATACACGGAATGAAAACTTGACTACACATGAACTGAATTACAAAAAAGAACAGGGTCTCAAATTTAGAAAACCAACTAGTGCTTGCTTATGGGGAAAGGTGCGTTGGGGTGCTGCATAAAACCAGAGACTGAAATTAGCACAGATAACTTTCCATAAGCCAAATATGTAATAGACAAGACCTACACCTTGCTCAACGAAATGGACCCAACACCACATATTCAACGCCTAGGAATATACCTGACTAGGAAGAATCTTAAAACCCATGGATATATATGTCTCCGTAAGAGAATCAAGCGTGTGTACAGCGGCCGAAACGCAGCAGTGAAAATCCGATAAATCCCATTATCAAAATAAATTTCGAAAACAAAACACAAAGACAGTGAAATAGAGAGCAATTGTTAAATAATTCACTCAGGGCATGTGATGCAACCGGGATTGACCACATCTACACCCAGAGCTGGTTGAGACATAAGGCTGGACACTTCAGGCTGATAGCATTGGTGAGTTTCGGTGAGCAAATGCAGACCCTTTGAAGTCATACTGCATGGTACCTATTCCATGGGTCCCAACTCTTCAGGTTCAAGGGATTTTTCCTCCAGCTAAAACATGCATGGGAAACCCAGAGTATCGTCCACCGTGTGATTGGGAAACGATTTAAAATGCATCTCAGTTTTCGTATCCTGGTCCTCGGGTTCACCATTCCAGATTCTTTACTAACACTCTCCCTGCTTGGAGAGTCAGTGTCTTTAACCTCCTCTTTGGCACAGCTTGCAATTTCTGTGCAAGATGAACAGGAATAGGGAGAACCAATGAGAGACTAGCTGTAGGTGTCTGCACGGGCAAATGTAACGCTCATTGCCCACCAGGAAGAACAATTAAACAAAGGCTCAGTGTGCCCTGCTGGAAACAGATTAGGGCCTTAAGCAATCCTGCGGTTTTGTGCCCAGCTCACAAGAAAGCGAGTTGAAGAAAGGAGCTCAGGGGCACTGTAATTCACAAACCTGCAGAGTTATAAATGACAGCTATCTTCCAAAAGTATATTGAAGTAAGCCTGCGAAGGGGACTTGAAAGCAGGGCAGAATTTCAGGAAAACGATTGCAGGGGGTAGACTGGAATTGCCCTGAAAGCATAGGAAAAGAGGCACAACGTCGACAATGATGCACTTGGCCAAAAATTGCATAAGCGTTTTTTCCTGAATATATTCAGGAAAAAACGCATACGCCCTTTTTGGCCAACCAAGCAAGCCTGTAAAGGAAATCTGCACTACAATGAAATCTCACTGCCCCCCGGCAAAAGGGCCATCTGAAAAAAGTGTAAAATCCAGAAAGGTAGGACAGGATATGGAGAACAGGGAGCCTTGTTATGCTGATTGGCAGGATGTAAATTGTGAACAGCCACCCTGGAGAAGTGTATGGTGTTTCCTGAAACACGTAAGAAATAAAGCAACACAGCCTATGGCAATTGCACTTATGGTCCTATTCCTTAGGGAAATTAAAATCAAAAACAGAGAGCCACCCCAAAGTTTGGGACGGCTGTGTTCCCAGGAAGCTCGTCTACAGTACCAGGTAAATATCCCAGAAAGCAAAAAATGGATAAATAATTTGTGGCACGTACGTGCAATGCAATATCACTCAGCAATGAAATCTGTGTCATCAGGCCCGTAGCGGCATAGTGAGTGGATGCAGGTACAGTGATTCTACGTGAACTACGTCACACAGAAAAAGAAACATCATAAGATATCACTAATACACGGAATGTAAACTTGACTACTCATGAACTGAATTACAAAACAGAACAGGATCTCAAATTTAGAAAACCAACTAGTGCTTGCTTATGGGGAAAGGTGCCTTGGGGTGCTGCATAAAAGCAGAGACTGAAATTAGCACCGATAACATTCCATAAGCCAAATATGTAATAGACAAGACCTACACCTTGTTCAACGAAATGGACTCAACACCACATATTCAACGCCTAGGAATATACCTGACTAGGAAGAATCATAAAACCCATGGATTTATATGTCTCCGTAAGAGAATCAAGCGTGTGTACAGCGGCATAAATGCAGCAGTGAAAATCTGATAAATCCCATTATCAAAATAAATTTCAAAAACAAAACACAAAGACAGTGAAATAGAGAGCAATTCTTAAATAATTCACTCAGGGCATGTGATGCAACCGGGATTTAACACATCTACACCCAGAGCTGGTTGAGACATAAGGCTGGACACTTCAGGCTGATAGCATTGGTGAGTTTCGGTGAGCAAATGCAGACCCTTTGAAGTCATACTGCATGGTACCCATTCCATGGGTCCCAACTCTCCAGGTTCAAGGGATTCTTCCTCCAGCTAAAACATGCATGGGAAACACAGAGTATCGTCCACCGTGTGATTGGGAGACGATTTAAAATGCATCTGAGTTTTCGATTCCTGGTCCTCGGGTTCACCATTCCAGATGCTTTACTTACACTCTCCCCGCTTGGAGAGTCAGTGCCTTTAACCTCCTCTTTGGCACAGCTTGCAAATTCTGTGCAAGATGAACAGCAATAGGGAGAACCAATGAGAGACTAGCTGTAGGTTTCTGCACGGGCAAAGGTAACGCTCATTTCCCACCAGGAAGAGGAATTAACCAAAGGCTCAGTGTGCCCTGCCGGAAACAGATTAGGGCCTGAAGCAATCCTGCGGTTTTGTGCCCAGCTCACAAGAAAGCGAGTTGAAGAAAGGAGCTCAGGGGCACTGTAATTCACAAACGTGCAGAGTTATAAATGACAGCTATCCTCCAAAAATATATTGAAGTAAGCCTGCGAAGGGGACTTGAAAGCGGGGCAGAATTTCAGGAAAACGATTGCAGGGCGTAGACTGGAATTGCCCTGAAAGCATAGGAAAAGAGGCAGAACGTCGACAATGATGCACTTGGCCAAAAAGGGCGTATGCGTTTTTTCCTGAATATATTCAGGAAAAAACGCATACGCCCTTTTTGGCCAACCAAGCAAGCCTGTAAAGGAAATCTGCCCTACAATGAAATCTCACTGCCCCCCCCCCGGGCAAAAGGGCCATCTGAAAAAAGTGTAAAATCCAGAAAGGTAGGACAGGATATGGAGAACAGGGAGCCTGGTTATGCTGATTGGCAGGATGTAAATTGCCGGCAGCCACCCTGGAGAAGTGTATGGTGTTTCCTGAAACACGTAAGAAACAAAGCAACACAGCCTATGGCACTTCCACTTATGGTCCTATAGCTTACGGAAATTAAAATCAAAAACAGACAGCCACCCCAATATTTGGGACGGCTGTGTTCACAAGAAGCTCGTCTACAGTATCAGGTAAATATCCCAGAAAGCAAAAAATGGATAAAGAAGTTGTGGCACGTACGTACAATGCAATATCACTCAGCAATGAAATCTGTGTCATCAGGTCCGTAGCGGCACAGTGAGTGGATGCAGGTACGGTGAATCTACGTGAACTACGTCACACAGAAAAAGAAACATCATAAGATATCACTAATACACGGAATGTAAACTGGACTACACATGAACTGAATTACAAAAAAGAACAGGGTCTCAAATTTAGAAAACCAACTAGTGCTTGCTTATGGGGAAAGGTGCCTTGGGGTGCTGCATAAAACCAGAGACTGAAATTAGCACAGATAACTTTCCATAAGCGAAATATGTAATAGACAAGACCTACTCCTTGCTCAACGAAATGGACCCAACACCACATATTCAACGCCTAGGAATATACCTGACTAGGAAGAATCTTAAAACCCATGGATATATATGTCTCCGTAAGAGAATCAAGCGTGTGTACAGCGGCCGAAACGCAGCAGTGAAAATCCGATAAATCCCATTATCAAAATAAATTTCGAAAACAAAACACAAAGACAGTGAAATAGAGAGCAATTCTTAAATAATTCACTAAGGGCATGTGATGCAACCGGGATTGACCACATCTACACCCACAGCTGGTTGAGACATAAGGCTGGACACTTCAGGCTGATAGCATTGGTGAGTTTCAGTGAGCAAATGCAGACCCTTTGAAGTCATACTGCATGGTACCCATTCCATGGGTCCCAACTCTCCAGGTTCAAGGGATTCTTCCTCCAGCTAAAACATGCATGGGAAAACCAGAGTATCGTCCACCGTGTGATTGGGAAACGATTTAAAATGCATCTCAGTTTTCGTATCCTGGTCCTCGGGTTCACCATTCCAGATGCTTTACTAACACTCTCCCCGCTTGGAGAGTCAGTGCCTTTAACCTCCTGTTTGGCACAGCTTGCAATTTCTGTGCAAGATGAACAGGAATAGGGAGAACCAATGAGAGACTAGCTGTAGGTGTCTGCAGGGGAAAATGTAACGCTCATTGCCGACCAGGAAGAGGAATTAAACAAAGGCTCAGCATGCCCTGCTGAAAACAGGTTAGGGCCTGAAGCAATCCTGTGGTTTTGTGCCCAGCTCACAAGAAAGCGAGTTGAAGAAACTAGCTCAGGGGCACTGTAATTCACAAACCTGCAGAGTTATAAATGACAGCTATCCTCCAAAAATATATTGAAGTAAGCCTGCGAAGGGGACTTGAAAGCGGGGCAGAATTTCAGGAAAACGATTGCAGGGTGTAGACTGGAATTGCCCTGAAAGCATAGGAAAAGAGGCACAACGTCGACAATGATGCAGTTGGCCAAAAAGGGCGTATGCGTTTCTTCCTGAATATATTCAGGAAAAAACGCATACGCACTTTTTGGCCAACCAAGCAAGCCTGTAAAGGAAATCTGCACTACAATGAAGTCTCACTGCCCCCCGGGCAAAAGGGCCATGTGAAAAAAGTGTAAAATCCAGAAAGGTAGGACAGGATATGGAGAAAAGGGAGCCTTGTTATGCTGATTGGCAGGATGTAAATTGCCGGTAGCCACACTGGAGAAGTGTATGGTGTTTCCTGAAACACGTAAGAAACAAAGCAACAGAGCCTATGGCACTTCCACTTATGGTCCTATAGCTTACGGAAATTAAAATCAAAAACAGACAGCCACCCCAATATTTGGGACGGCTGTGTTCCCAAGAAGCTCGTCTACAGTACCAGGTAAATATCCCAGAAAGCAAATAATGGATAAAGAAGTTGTGGCACGTACGTGCAATGCAATATCACTCAGCAATGAAATCTGTGTCATCAGGCCCGTAGCGGCATAGTGAGTGGATGCAGGTACGGTGAATCTACGTGAACTACGTCACACAGAAAAAGAAACATCATAAGATATCACTAATACACGGAATGTAAACTTGACTACACATGAACTGAATTACAAAACAGAACAGGGTCTCAAATTTAGAAAACCAACTACTGCTTGCCTATGGGGAAAGGTGCGTTGGGGTGCTGCATAAAACCAGAGACTGAAATTAGCACAGATAACTTTCCATAAGCCAAATATGTAATAGACAAGACCTACTCCTTGCTCAACGAAATGGACCCAACACCACATATTCAACGCCTAGGAATATACCTGACTAGGAAGAATCTTAAAACCCATGGATATATATGTCTCCGTAAGAGAATCAAGCGTGTGTACAGCGGCCGAAACGCAGCAGTGAAAATCCGATAAATCCCATTATCAAAATAAATTTCGAAAACAAAACACAAAGACAGTGAAATAGAGAGCAATTCTTAAATAATTCACTCAGGGCATGTGATGCAACCGGGATTGACCACATCTACACCCAGAGCTGGTTGAGACATAAGGCTGGACACTTCAGGCTGATAGCATTGGTGAGTTTCGGTGAGCAAATGCAGACCCTTTGAAGTCATACTGCATGGTACCCATTCCATGGGTCCCAACTCTCCAGGTTCAAGGCATTCTTCCTCCAGCTAAAACATGCATGGGAAACCCAGAGTATCGTCCACCGTGTGATTGGGAAACGATTTAAAATGCATCTCAGTTTTCGTATCCTGGTCCTCGGGTTCACCATTCCAGATGCTTTACTAACACTCTCCCCGCTTGGAGAGTCAGTGCCTTTAACCTCCTGTTTGGCACAGCTTGCCATTTCTGTGCAAGATGAACAGGAATAGGGAGAACCAATGAGAGACTAGCTGTAGGTGTCTGCACGGGCAAATGTAATGCTCATTGCCCACCAGGAAGAGGAATTAAACAAAGGCTCAGTGTGCCCTGCTGGAAACAGATTAGGGCCTGAAGCAATCCTGCGGTTTTGTGCCCAGCTCACAAGAAAGCGAGTTGAAGAAAGGAGCTCAGGGGCACTGTACTTCACAAACCTGCAGAGTTATAAATGACAGCTATCCTCCAAAAATATATTGAAGTAAGCCTGCGAAGGGGACTTGAAAGCGGGGCAGAATTTCAGGAAAACGATTGCAGGGGGTAGACTGGAATTGCCCTGAAAGCATAGGAAAAGAGACAGAACGTCGACAATGATGCACTTGGCCAAAAAGGGCGTATGCGTTTTTTCCTGAATATATTCAGGAAAAAACGCATACGCCCTTTTTGGCCAACCAAGCAAGCCTGTAAAGGAAATCTGCACTACAATGAAATCTCACTGCCCCCCCGGGCAAAAGGGCCATCTGAAAAAAGTGTAAAATCCAGAAAGGTAGGACAGGATATGGAGAACAGGGAGCCTTGTTATGCTGATTGGCAGGATGAAAATTGCCAGCAGCCACCCTGGAGAAGTGTATGGTGTTTCCTGAAACACTTAAGAAACAAAGCAACACAGCCTATGGCACTTCCACTTATGGTCCTATAGCTTACGGAAATTAAAATCAAAAACAGACAGCCACCCCAATATTTGGGACGGCTGTGTTCACAAGAAGCTCGTCTACAGTATCAGGTAAATATCCCAGAAAGCAAAAAATGGATAAAGAAGTTGTGGCACGTACGTACAATGCAATATCACTCAGCAATGAAATCTGTGTCATCAGGCCCGTAGCGGCATAGTGAGTGGATGCAGGTACGGTGATTCTACGTGAACTACGTCACACAGAAAAAGAAACATCATAAGATATCACTAATACACGGAATGTAAACTTGACTACACATGAACTGAATTACAAAACAGTACAGGGTCTCAAATTTAGAAAACCGACTAGTGCTTGCTTATGGAGAAAGGTGCCTTGGGGTGCTGCATAAAACCAGAGACTGAAATTAGCACAGATAACTTTCCATAAGCCAAATATGTAATAGACAAGACCTACTCCTTGCTCAACGAAATGGACCCAACACCACATATTCAACGCCTAGGAATATACCTGACTAGGAAGAATCTTAAAACCCATGGATATATATGTCTCCGTAAGAGAATCAAGCGTGTGTACAGCGGCCGAAACGCAGCAGTGAAAATCCGATAAATCCCATTATCAAAATGAATTTCGAAAACAAAACAAAAAGACAGTGAAATAGAGAGCAATTCTTAAATAATTCACTCAGGGCATGTGATGCAACCGGGATTTACCACATCTACACCCAGAGCTGGTTGAGACATAAGGCTGGACACTTCAGGCTGATAGCACTGGTGAGTTTCGGTGAGCAAATGCAGACCCTTTGAAGTCATACTGCATGGTACCCATTCCATGGGTCCCAACTCTCCAGGTTCAAGGCATTCTTCCTCCAGCTAAAACATGCATGGGAAACCCAGAGTATCGTCCACCGTGTGATTGGGAAACGATTTAAAATGCATCTCAGTTTTCGTATCCTGGTCCTCGGGTTCACCATTCCAGATGCTTTACTAACACTCTCCCCGCTTGGAGAGTCAGTGCCTTTAACCTCCTGTTTGGCACAGCTTGCCATTTCTGTGCAAGATGAACAGGAATAGGGAGAACCAATGAGAGACTAGCTATAGGTGTCTGCACGGGCAAATGTAACGCTCATTGCCCACCAGGAAGGGGAATTAAACAAAGGCTCAGTGTGCCCTGCTGGAAACAGATTAGGGCCTGAAGCAATCCTGCGGTTTTGTGCCCAGCTCACAAGAAAGCGAGTTGAAGAAAGGAGCTCAGGGGCACTGTACTTCACAAACCTGCAGAGTTATAAATGACAGCTATCCTCCAAAAATATATTGAAGTAAGCCTGCGAAGGGGACTTGAAAGCGGGGCTGAATTTCAGGAAAACGATTGCAGGGGGTAGACTGGAATTGCCCTGAAAGCATAGGAAAAGAGGCACAACGTCGACAATGATGCACTTGGCCAAAAAGTGCGTATGCGTTTTTTCCTGAATATATTCAGGAAAAAACGTATACGCCCTTTTTGGCCAACCAAGCAAGCCTGTAAAGGAAATCTGCACTACAATGAAATCTCACTGCCCCCCCGGGCAAAAGGGCCATCTGAAAAAAGTGTAAAATCCAGAAAGGTAGGACAGGATATGGAGAACAGGGAGCCTTGTTATGCTGATTGGCAGGATGTAAATTGCCAGCAGCCACCCTGGAGAAGTGTATGGTGTTTCCTGAAACACGTAAGAAACAAAGCAACACAGCCTATGGCACTTCCACTTATGGTCCTATAGATTACGGAAATTAAAATCAAAAACAGACAGCCACCCCAATATTTGGGACGGCTGTGTTCACAAGAAGCTCGTCTACAGTATCAGGTAAATATCCCAGAAAGCAAAAAATGGATAAAGATGTTGTGGCACGTACGTGCAATGCAATAACACTCAGCAATGAAATCTGTGTCATCAGGCCCGTAGCGGCATAGTTAGTGGATGCAGGTACTCTGATTCTACGTGAACTACGTCACACAGAAAAAGAAACATCATAAGATATCACTAATACACCGAATGTAAACTTGACTACACATGAACTGAATTACAAAACAGAACAGGGTCTCAAATTTAGAAAACCAACTAGTGCTTGCTTATGGGGAAAGTGCCTTGGGGTGCTGCATAAAACCAGAGACTGAAATTAGCACAGATAACTTTCCATAAGCCAAATATGTAATAGACAAGACCTACTCCTTGCTCAACGAAACGGACCCAACACCACATATTCAACGCCTAGGAATATACCTGACTAGGAAGAATCTTAAAACCCATGGATATATATGTCTCCGTAAGAGAATCAAGCGTGTGTACAGCGGCCGAAACGCAGCAGTGAAAATCCGATAAATCCCATTATCAAAATAAATTTCGAAAACAAAACACAAAGACAGTGAAATAGAGAAAAATTCTTAAATAATTCACTCAGGGCATGTGATGCAACCGGGATTGACCACATCTACACCCAGAGCTGGTTGAGACATAAGGCTGGACATTTCTGGCTGATAGCACTGGTGAGTTTCGGTGAGCAAATGCAGACCCTTTGAAGTCATACTGCATGGTACCCATTCCATGGGTCCCAACTCTCCATGTTCAAGGCATTCTTCCTCCAGCTAAAACATGCATGGGAAACCCAGAGTATCGTCCACCGTGTGATTGGGAAACGATTTAAAATGCATCTCAGTTTTGGTATCCTGGTCCTCGGGTTCACCATTCCAGATGCTTTACTAACACTCTCCCCGCTTGGAGAGTCAGTGCCTTTAACCTCCTGTTTGGCACAGCTTGCCATTTCTGTGCAAGATGAACAGGAATAGGGAGAACCAATGAGAGACTAGCTGTAGGTGTCTGCACGGGCAAATGTAACGCTCATTGCCCACCAGGAAGAGGAATTAAACAAAGGCTCAGTGTGCCCTGCTGGAAACAGATTAGGGCCTGAAGCAATCCTGCGGTTTTGTGCCCAGCTCACAAGAAAGCGAGTTGAAGAAAGGAGCTCAGAGGCACTGTACTTCACAAACCTGCAGAGTTATAAATGACAGCTATCCTCCAAAAATATATTGAAGTAAGCCTGCGAAGGGGACTTGAAAGCGGGGCTGAATTTCAGGAAAAGGATTGCAGGGGGTAGACTGGAATTGCCCTGAAAGCATAGGAAAAGAGGCACAACGTCGACAATGATGCACTTGGCCAAAAAGGGCGTATGCGTTTTTTCCTGAATATATTCAGGAAAAAACGCATACGCCCTTTTTGGCCAACCAAGCAAGCCTGTAAAGGAAATCTGCACTACAATGAAATCTCACTGCCCCCCCCCGGGCAAAAGGGCCATCTGAAAAAATTGTAAAATCCAGAAAGGTAGGACAGGATATGGAGAACAGGGAGCCTTGTTATGCTGATTGGCAGGATGTAAATTGCCAGCAGCCACCCTGGAGAAGTGTATGGTGTTTCCTGAAACACGTAAGAAACAAAGCAACACAGCCTATGGCACTTCCACTTATGGTCCTATAGCTTACGGAAATTAAAATCAAAAACAGACAGCCACCCCAATATTTGGGACGGCTGTGTTCACAAGAAGCTCGTCTACAGTATCAGGTAAATATCCCAGAAAGCAAAAAATGGATAAAGAAGTTGTGGCACGTACGTACAATGCAATATCACTCAGCAATGAAATCTGTGTCATCAGGCCCGTAGCGGCATAGTGAGTGGATGCAGGTACGGTGATTCTACGTGAACTACGTCACACAGAAAAAGAAACATCATAAGATATCACTAATACACGGAATGTAAACTTGACTACACATGAACTGAATTACAAAAAAGAACAGGGTCTCAAATTTAGAAAACCAACTAGTGCTTGCTTATGGGGAAAGGTGCCTTGGGGTGCTGCATAAAACCAGAGACTGAAATTAGCACAGATAACTTTCCATAAGCCAAATATGTAATAGACAAGACCTACTCCTTGCTCAACGAAATGGACCCAACACCACATATTCAACGCCTAGGAATATACCTGACTAGGAAGAATCTTAAAACCCATGGATATATATGTCTCCGTAAGAGAATCAAGCATGTGTACAGCGGCCGAAACGCAGCAGTGAAAATCCGATAAATCCCATTATCAAAATAAATTTCGAAAACAAAACACAAAGACAGTGAAATAGAGAGCAATTCTTAAATAATTCACTCAGGGCATGTGATGCAACCGGGATTGACCACATCTACACCCAGAGCTGGTTGAGACATAAGGCTGGACACTTCAGGCTGATGGCTTTGGTGAGTTTCGGTGAGCAAATTCAGACCCTTTGAAGTCATACTGCATGGTACCCATTCCATGGGTCCCAACTCTCCAGGTTCAAGGGATTCTTCCTCCAGCTAAAACATGCATGGGAAACCCAGAGTATCGTCCACCGTGTGATTGGGAAACGATTTCAAATGCATCTCAGTTTTCGTATCCTGGTCCTCGGGTTCACCATTCCAGATGCTTTACTCACACTCTCCCCGCTTGGAGAGTCAGTGCCTTTAACCTCCTGTTTGGCACAGCTTGCCATTTCTGTGAAAGATGAACAGGAATGGGGAGAACCAATGAGAGACTAGCTGTAGGTGTCTGCACGGGCAAATGTAACGCTCATTGCCCACCAGGAAGAGGAATTAAACAAAGGATCAGCGTGCCCTGCTGGAAACAGATAAGGGCCTGAAGCAATCCTGCGGTTTTGTGCCCAGCTCACAAGAAAGCGAGTTGAAGAAAGGAGCTCAGGGGCACTGTACTTCACAAACCTGCAGAGTTATAAATGACAGCTATCCTCCAAAAATATATTGAAGTAAGCCTGGGAAGGGGACTTGAAAGCAGGGCTGAATTTCAGGAAAACGATTGCAGGGGGTAGACAGAATTGCCCTGAAAGCATAGGAAAAGAGGCACAACGTCGACAATGATGCATTTGGGCAAAAAGGGCGTATGCGTTTTTTCCTGAATATATTCAGGAAAAAACGCATACGCCCTTTTTGGCCAACCAAGCAAGCCTGTAAAGGAAATCTGCCCTACAATGAAGTCTCACTGCCCCCCGGGCAAAAGGGCCATCTGAAAAAAGTGTAAAATCCAGATGGGTAGGACAGGATATGGAGAACAGGGAGCCTTGTTATGCTGATTGGCAGGATGTAAATTGCCAGCAGCCACCCTGGAGAAGTGTATGGTGTTTCCTGAAACACGTAAGAAACAAAGCAACACAGCCTATGGCACTTCCACTTATGGTCCTATAGCTTACGGAAATTAAAATCAAAAACAGACAGCCACCCCAATATTTGGGACGGCTGTGTTCACAAGAAGCTCGTCTACAGTATCAGGTAAATATCCCAGAAAGCAAAAAATGGATAAAGAAGTTGTGGCACGTACATACAATTCAATATCACTCAGCAATGAAATCTGTGTCATCAGGCCCGTAGCGGCATAGTGAGTGGATGCAGGTACGGTGATTCTACGTGAACTACGTCACACAGAAAAAGAAACATCATAAGATATCACTAATACACGGAATGTAAACTTGACTACACATGAAGTGAATTACAAAACATTACAGGGTCTCAAATTTAGAAAACCAACTAGTGCTTGCTTATGGGGAAAGGTGCGTTGGGGTGCTGCATAAAACCAGAGACTGAAGTTAGCACAGATAACATTCCATAAGCCAAATATGTAATAGACAAGACCTACTCCTTGCTCAACGAAATGGACTCAACACCACATATTCAACGCCTAGGAATATACCTGACTAGGAAGAATCTTAAAACCCATGGATATATATGTCTCCGTAAGAGAATCAAGCGTGTGTACAGCGGCTGAAACGCAGCAGTGAAAATCCGATAAATCCCATTATCAAAATAAATTTCGAAAACAAAACACAAAGACAGTGAAATAGAGAGCAATTCTTAAATAATTCACTCAGGGCATGTGATGCAACCGGGATTGACCACATCTACACCCAGAGCTGGTTGAGACATAAGGCTGGACACTTCAGGCTGATAGCACTGGTGAGTTTCGGTGAGCAAATGCAGACCCTTTGAAGTCATAGTGCGTGGTACCCATTCCATGGGTCCCAACTCTCCATGTTCAAGGCAATCTTCCTCCAGCTAAAACATGCATGGGAAACCCAGAGTATCGTCCACCGTGTGATTGGGAAACGATTTAAAATGCATCTCAGTTTTCGTATCCTGGTCCTCGGGTTCACCATTCCAGATGCTTTACTAACACTCTCCCCGCTTGGAGAGTCAGTGCCTTTAACCTCCTGTTTGGCACAGCTTGCCATTTCTGTGCAAGATGAACAGGAATAGGGAGAACCAATGAGAGAGTAGCTGTAGGTGTCTGCAAGGGCAAATGTAACGCTCATTGCCCACCAGGAAGAGGAATTAAACAAAGGCTCAGTGTGCCCTGCTGGAAACAGATTAGGGCCTGAAGCAATCCTGCGGTTTTGTGCCCAGCTCACAAGAAAGCGAGTTGAAGAATGGAGCTCAGGCGCACTGTACTTCACAAACCTGCAGAGTTATAAATGACAGCTATCCTCCAAAAATATATTGAAGTAAGCCTGCGAAGGGGACTTGAAAGCGGGGCTGAATTTCAGGAAAACGATTGCAGGGGGTAGACTGGAATTGCCCTGAAAGCATAGGAAAAGAGGCACAACGTCGACAATGATGCACTTGGCCAAAAAGGGCGTATGCGTTTTTTCCTGAATATATTCAGGAAAAAACGCATACGCCCTTTTTGGCCAACCAAGCAAGCCTCTAAAGGAAATCTGCACTACAATGAAGTCTCACTGCCCCCCGGGCAAAAGGGCCATCTGAAAAAAGTGTAAAATCCAGAAAGTTAGGACAGGATATGGAGAACACGGAGCCTTGTTATGCTGATTGGCAGGATGTAAATTGCCAGCAGCCACCCTGGAGAAGTGTATGGTGTTTCCTGAAACACATAAGAAACAAAGCAACACAGCCTATGGCAATTCCACTTATGGTCCTATAGCTTACGGAAATTAAAATCAAAAACAGACAGCCACCCCAATATTTGGGACGGCTGTGTTCACAAGAAGCTCGTCTACAGTATCAGGTAAATATCCCAGAAAGCAAAAAATGGATAAAGAAGTTGTGGCACGTACGTACAATGCAATATCACTCAGCAATGAAATCTGTGCCATCAGGCCCGTAGCGGCATAGTGAGTGGATGCAGGTACGGTGATTCTACGTGAACTACGTCACACAGAAAAAGAAACATCATAAGATATCACTAATACACGGAATGTAAACTTGACTACAGATAAACTGAATTACAAAACAGAACAGGGTCTCAAATTTAGAAAACCAACTAGTGCTTGCTTATGGGGAAAGGTGCCTTGGGGTGCTGCATAAAACCAGAGACTGTAATTAGCACAGATAACTTTCCATAAGCCAAATATGTAATAGACAAGACCTACTCCTTGCTCAACGAAATGGACCCAACACCACATATTCAACGCCTAGGAATATACCTGACTAGGAAGAATCTTAAAACCCATGGATATATATGTCTCCGTAAGAGAATCAAGCGTGTGTACAGCGGCCGAAACGCAGCAGTGAAAATCCGATAAATCCCATTATCAAAATAAATTTCGAAAACAAAACACAAAGACAGTGAAATAGAGAGCAATTCTTAAATAATTCACTCAGGGCATGTGATGCAACCGGGATTGACCACATCTACACACAGAGCTGGTTGAGACATAAGGCTGGACACTTCAGGCTGATAGCATTGGTGAGTTTCGGTGAGCAAATGCAGACACTTTGAAGTCATACTGCATGGTACCCATTCCATGGGTCCCAACTCTCCAGGTTCAAGGGATTCGTCCTCCAGCTAAAACATGCATGGGAAACCCAGAGTATCGTCCACCGTGTGATTGGGAAATGATTTAAAATGCATCTCAGTTTTCGTATCCTGGTCCTCGGGTTCACCATTCCAGATGCTTTACTAACACTCTCCCCGCTTGGAGAGTCAGTGCCTTTAACCTCCTGTTTCGCACAGCTTGCAATTTCTGTGCAAGATGAACAGGAATAGGGAGAACCAATGAGAGACTAGCTGTAGGTGTCTGCACGGGCAAATGTAACGCTCATTGCCCACCAGGAAGAGGAATTAAACAAAGGCTCAGTGTGCCCTGCTGGAAACAGATTAGGGCCTGAAGCAATCATGCGGTTTTGTGCCCAGCTCACAAGAAAGCGAGTTGAAGAAAGGATCTCAGGGGCACTGTACTTCACAAACCTGCAGAGTTATAAATGACAGCTATCCTCCAAAAATATATTGAAGTAAGCCTGCGAAGGGGACTTGAAAGCGGGGCTGAATTTCAGGAAAACGATTGCAGGGGGTAGACTGGAATTGCCCTGAAAGCATAGGAAAAGAGGTACAACGTCGACAATGATGCACTTGGCCAAAAAGGGCGTATGCGTTTTTTCCTGAATATATTCAGGAAAAAACGCATACGCACTTTTTGGCCAACCAAGCAAGCCTGTAAAGGAAATCTGCACTACAATGAAATCTCACTGCCCCCCCGGGCAAAAGGGCCATCTGAAAAAAGTGTAAAATCCAGAAAGGTAGGACAGGATATGGAGAACAGGGAGCCTTGTTATGCTGATTGGCAGGATGTAAATTGCCAGCAGCCACTCTGGAGAAGTGTATGGTGTTTCCTGAAACACGTAAGAAACAAAGCAACACAGCCTATGGCACTTCCACTTATGGTCTTATAGCTTACGGAAATTAAAATCAAAAACAGACAGCCACCCCAATATTTGGGACGGCTGTGTTCACAAGAAGCTCGTCTACAGTATCAGGTAAATATCCCAGAAAGCAAAAAATGGATAAAGAAGTTGTGGCACGTACGTACAATGCAATATCACTCAGCAATGAAATCTGTGTCATCAGGCCCGTAGCGGCATAGTGAGTGGATGCAGGTACGGTGATTCTACGTGAACTACGTCACACAGAAAAAGAAACATCATAAGATATCACTAATACACGGAATGTAAACTTGACTACACATGAACTGAATTACAAAACAGAACAGGGTCTCAAATTTAGAAAACCAACTAGTGCTTGCTTATGGGGAAAGGTGCGTTGGGGTGCTGCATAAAACCAGAGACTGAAATTAGCACAGATAACATTCCATAAGCCAAATATGTAATAGACAAGACCTACTCCTTGCTCAACGAAATGGACTCAACACCACATATTCAACGCCTAGGAATATACCTGACTAGGAAGAATCTTAAAACCCATGGATATATATGTCTACGTAAGAGAATCAAGTGTGTGTACAGCGGCCGAAACGCAGCAGTGAAAATCCGATAAATCCCATTATCAAAATAAATTTCGAAAACAAAACACAAAGACAGTGAAATAGAGAGCAATTCTTAAATAATTCACTCAGGGCATGTGATGCAACCGGGATTGACCACATCTACACCCAGAGCTGGTTGAGACATAAGGCTGGACACTTCAGGCTGATAGCATTGGTGAGTTTCGGTGAGCAAATGCAGACCCTTTGAAGTCATACTGCATGGTACCCATTCCATGGGTCCCAACTCTCCAGGTTCAAGGGATTCTTCCTCCAGCTAAAACATGCATGGGAAACCCAGAGTATCGTCTACCGTGTGATTGGGAAACGATTTAAAATGCATCTCAGTTTTCGTATCCTGGTCCTCGTGTTCACCATTCCAGATGCTTTACTAACACTCTCCCCGCTTGGAGAGTCAGTGCCTTTAACCACCTGTTTGGCACAGCTTGCAATTTCTGCGCAAGATGAACAGGAATAGGGAGAACCAATGAGAGACTAGCTGTAGGTGTCTGCATGGGCAAATGTAATGCTCATTGCCCACCAGGAAGAGGAATTAAACAAAGGCTCAACATGCCCTGCTGAAAACAGATTAGGGCCTGAAGCAATCCTTTGGTTTTGTGTCCAGCTCACAAGAAAGCGAGTTGAAGAAAGGAGCTCAGGGGCACTGTAATTCACAAACCTGCAGTGTTATTAATGACAGCTATCCTCCAAAAATATATTGAAGTAAGCCTGCGAAGGGGACTTGAAAGCGGGGCAGAATTTCAGGAAAACGATTGCAGGGGGTAGACTGGAATTGCCCTGAAAGCATAGGAAAAGAGGCAGAACATCGACAATGATGCACTTGGAAAAAAAGGGCGTATGCGTTTTTTCCTGAATATATTCAGGAAAAAACGCATACGCCCTTTTTGGCCAACCAAGCAAGCCTGTAAAGGAAATCTGCACTACAATGAAGTCTCACTGCCCCACCCCCGGGCAAAAGGGCCATCTGAAAAAAGTGTAAAATCCAGAAAGGTAGGACAGGATATGGAGAACAGGGAGCCTTGTTATGCTGATTGGCAGGATGTAAATTGCCAGCAGCCACCCTGGAGAAGTGTATGGTGTTTCCTGAAACACGTAAGAAGCAAAGCAACACAGCCTATGGCACTTCCACTTATGGTCCTATAGCTTACGGAAATTAAAATCAAAAACAGACAGCCACCCCAATATTTGGGACGGCTGTGTTCACAAGAAGCTCGTCTACAGTATCAGGTAAATATCCCAGAAAGCAAAAAATGGATAAAGAAGTTGTGGCACGTACGTGCAATGCAATATCACTCAGCAATGAAATCTGTGTCATCAGGCCCGTAGCGGCATAGTAAGTGGATGCAGGTACGGTGATTGTACGTGAACTACGTCACACAGAAAAAGAAACATCATAAGATATCACTAATACACGGAATGTAAACCTGACTACACATGAACTGAATTACAAAACAGAACAGGGTCTCAAATTTAGAAAACCGACTAGTGCTTGCTTATGGTGAAAGGTGCCTTGGGGAGCTGCATAAAACCAGAGACTGAAATTAGCACAGATAACTTTCCATAAGCCAAATATGTAATAAAAAAGACCTACTCCTTGCTCAACGAAATGGACCCAACACCACATATTCAACGCCTAGGAATATACCTGACTAGGAAGAATCTTAAAACCTATGGATATATATGTCTCCGTAAGAGAATCAAGCGTGTGTACAGCGGCCGAAACGCAGCAGTGAAAATCCGATAAATCCCATTATCAAAATAAATTTCGAAAACAAAGACAGTGAAATAGAGAGCAATTCTTAAATAATTCACTCAGAGCATGTGATGCAACCGGGATTGACCACATCTACACCCAGAGCTGGTTGAGACATAAGGCTGGACACTTCAGGCTGATAGCATTGGTGAGTTTCGGTGAGCAAATGCAGACCCTTTGAAGTCATACTGCATGGTACCCATTCCATGGGTCCCAACTCTCCAGGTTCAAGGCATTCTTCCTCCAGCTAAAACATGCATGGGAAACCCAGAGTATCGTCTACCCTGTGATTGGGAAACGATTTAAAATGCATCTCAGTTTTCGTATCCTGGTCCTCGTGTTCACCCTTCCAGATGCTTTACTAACACTCTCCCCGCTTGGAGAGTCAGTGCCTTTAACCTCCTCTTTGGCACAGCTTGCAATTTCTGTGCAAGTTGAACAGGAATAGGGAGAACCAATAAGAGACTAGCTGTAGGTGTCTGCACGGGCAAATGTAACGCTCATTGCCCACCAGGAAGAGGAATTAAACAAAGGCTCAGTGTGCCCTACTGGAAACAGATTAGGGCCTGAAGCAATCCTGCGGTTTTGTGCCCAGCTCACAAGAAAGCGAGTTGAAGAAAGGAGCTCAGGGGCACTGTAATTCACAAACCTGCAGAGTTATAATTGACAGCTATCCTTCAAAAATATATTGAAGTAAGCCTGCGAAGGGGACTTGAAAGCAGGGCAGAATTTCAGGAAAACGATTGCAGGGGGTAGACTGGAATTGCCCTGAAAGCATAGGAAAAGAGGCAGAAAGTCGACAATGATGCACTTGGCCAAAAAGGGCATATGCGTTTTTTCCTGAATATATTCAGGAAAAAACGCATATGCCCTTTTTGGCCAACCAAGCAAGCCTGTAAACGAAATCTGCACTACAATGAAATCTCACTGCCCCCCCGGGCAAAAGGGCCATCTGAAAAAAGTGTAAAATCCAGAAAGGTAGGACAGGATATGGAGAACAGGGAGCCTTGTTATGCTGATTGGCAGGATGTCAATTGCCAGCAGCCACCCTGGAGAAGTGTATGGTGTTTCCTGAAACACGTAAGAAACAAAGCAACACAGCCTATGGCACTTCCACTTATGGTCCTATAGCTTACGGAAATTAAAATCAAAAACAGACAGCCACCCCAATATTTGGGACGGCTGTGTTCACAAGAAGCTCGTCTACAGTATCAGGTAAATATCCCAGAAAGCAAAAAATGGATAAAGAAATTGTGGCACGTACATGCAATGCAATATCACTCAGCAATGAAATCTGTGTCATCAGGCCCGTAGCGGCATAGTAAGTGGATGCAGGTATGGTGATTCTACGTGAACTACGTCACACAGAAAAAGAAACATCATAAGATATCACTAATACACGGAATGTAAACTGGACTACACATGAACTGAATTACAAAACAGAACAGGGTCTCAAATTTAGAAAACCAACTAGTGCTTGCTTATGGGGAAAGGTGCCTTGGGGTGCTGCATAAAACCAGAGACTGAAATTAGCACAGATAACTTTCCATAAGCCAAATATGTAATAGAAAAGACCTACTCCTTGCTCAACGAAGTGGACCCAACACCACATATTCAACGCCTAGGAATATACCTGACTAGGAAGAATCTTAAAACCCATGGATATATATGTCTCCGTAAGAGCATCAAGCGTGTGTACAGCGGCCGAAACGCAGCAGTGAAAATCCGATAAATCCCATTATCAAAATAAATTTCGAAAACAAAACACAAAGACAGTGAAATAGAGAGCAATTCTTAAATAATTCACTCAGGGCATGTGATGCAACCGGGATTGACCACATCTACACCCAGAGCTGGTTGAGACATAAGGCTGGACACTTCAGGCTGATAGCATTGGTGAGTTTCGGTGAGCAAATGCAGACCCTTTGAAGTCATACTGCATGGTACCCATTCCATGGGTCCCAACTTTCCAGGTTCAAGGGATTCTTCCTCCAGCTAAAACATGCATGGGAAACCCAGAGTATCGTCCACCGTGTGATTGGGAAACGATTTAAAATGCATCTCAGTTTTCATATCCTGGTCCTCGGGTTCACCATTCCAGATGCTTTACTAACACTCTCCCCGTTTGGAGAGTCAGTGCCTTTAACCTCCTCTTTGGCACAGCTTGCAATTTCTGTGCAAGATGAACAGGAATACGGAGAAACAATGAGAGACTAGCTATAGGTGTCTGCACGGGCAAATGTAACGCTCATTTCCCACCAGGAAGAGGAATTAAACAAAGGCTCAGTGTGCCCTGCCGGAAACAGATTAGGGCCTGAAGCAATCCTGCGGTTTTGTGCCCAGCTCACAAGAAAGCGAGTTGAAGAAAGGAGCTCAGGGGCACTGTAATTCACAAACGTGCAGAGTTATAAATGACAGCTATCCTCCAAAAATATATTTAAGTAAGACTGCGAAGGGGACTTGAAAGTGGGGCAGAATTTCAGGAAAACGATTGCAGGGGGTAGACTGGAATTGCCCTGAAAGCATAGGAAAAGAGGCAGAACGTCGACAATGATGCACTTGGCCAAAAAGGGCGTATGCGTTTTTTCCTGAATATATTCAGGAAAAAACGCATACGCCCTTTTTGGCCATCCAAGCAAGCCTGTAATGGAAATCTGCACTACAATGAAGTCTCACTGCCCCCACCCCTCCGGGCAAAAGGGCCATCTGGAAAAAGTGTAAAATCCAGAAAGGTAGGACAGGATATGGAGAACAGGGAGCCTTGTTATGCTGATTGGCAGGATGTAAATTGCCGGCAGCCACCCTGGAGAAGTGTATGGTGTTTCCTGAAACACGTAAGAAACAAAGCAACACAGCCTATGGCACTTTCACTTATGGTCCTATAGCTTACGGAAATTAAAATCAAAAACAGACAGCCACCCCAATATTTGGGACGGCTGTGTTCACAAGAAGCTCGTCTACAGTATCAGGTAAATATCCCAGAAAGCAAAAAATGGATAAAGAAGTTGTGGCATGTACGTACAATGCAATATCACTCAGCAATGAAATCTGTGTCATCAGGCCCGTAGCGGCATAGTGAGTGGATGCAGGTACGGTGATTCTACGTGAACTACGTCACACAGAAAAAGAAACATCATAAGATATCACTAATACACGGAATGTAAACTGGACTACACATGAACTGAATTACAAAACAGAACATGGTCTCAAATTTAGAAAACCAACTAGTGCTTGCTTATGGGGAAAGGTGCCTTGGTGTGCTGCATAAAACCAGAGACTGAAATTAGCACAGATAACTTTCCATAAGCCAAATATGTAATAGACAAGACCTACTCCTTGCTCAACGAAATGGACCCAACACCACATATTCAACGCCTAGGAATATACCTGACTAGGAAGAATCTTAAAACCCATGGATATATATGTCTCCGTAAGAGAATCAAGCGTGTGTACAGCGGCCGAAACGCAGCAGTGAAAATCCGATAAATCCCATTATCAAAATAAATTTCGAAAACAAAGACAGTGAAATAGAGAGCAATTCTTAAATAATTCACTCAGAGCATGTGATGCAACCGGGATTGACCACATCTACACCCAGAGCTGGTTGAGACATAAGGCTGGACACTTCAGGCTGATAGCATTGGTGAGTTTCGGTGAGCAAATGCAGACCCTTTGAAGTCATACTGCATGGTACCCATTCCAGGGGTCCCAACTCTCCAGGTTCAAGGCATTGTTCCTCCAGCTAAAACATGCATGGGAAACCCAGAGTATCGTCTACCGTGTGATTGGGAAACGATTTAAAATGCATCTCAGTTTTCGTATCCTGGTCCTCGTGTTCACCCTTCCAGATGCTTTACTAACACTCTCCCCGCTTGGAGAGTCAGTGCCTTTAACCTCCTCTTTGGCACAGCTTGCAATTTCTGTGCAAGTTGAAGAGGAATAGGGAGAACCAATGAGAGACTAGCTGTAGGTGTCTGCACGGGCTAATGTAACGCTCATTGCCCACCAGGAAGAGGAATTAAACAAAGGCTCAGTGTGCCCTACTGGAAACAGATTAGGGCCTGAAGCAATCCTGCGGTTTTGTGCCAAGCTCACAAGAAAGCGAGTTGAAGAAAGGAGCTCAGGGGCACTGTAATTCACAAACCTGAAGAGTTATAATTGACAGCTATCCTTCAAAAATATATTGAAGTAAGCCTGCGAAGGGGACTTGAAAGCAGGGCAGAATTTCAGGAAAACGATTGCAGGGGGTAGACTGGAATTGCCCTGAAAGCATAGGAAAAGAGGCAGAAAGTCGACAATGATGCACTTGGCCAAAAAGGGCATATGCGTTTTTTCCTGAATATATTCAGGAAAAAACGCATACGCCCTTTTTGGCCAACCAAGCAAGCCTGTAAAGGAAATCTGCACTACAATGAAATCTCACTGCCCCCCCGGGCAAAAGGGCCATCTGAAAAAAGTGTAAAATCCAGAAAGGTAGGACAGGATATGGAGAACAGGGAGCCTTGTTATGCTGATTGGCAGGATGTAAATTGCCAGCAGCCACCCTGGAGAAGTGTATGGTGTTTCCTGAAACACGTAAGAAACAAAGCAACACAGCCTATGGCACTTCCACTTATGGTCCTATAGCTTACGGAAATTAAAATCAAAAACAGACAGCCACCCCAATATTTGGGACGGCTGTGTTCACAAGAAGCTCGTCTACAGTATCAGGTAAATATCCCAGAAAGCAAAAAATGGATAAAGAAGTTGTGGCACGTACATGCAATGCAATATCACTCTGCAATGAAATCTGTGTCATCAGGCCCGTAGCGGCATAGTAAGTGGATGCAGGTATGGTGATTCTACGTGAACTACGTCACACAGAAAAAGAAACATCATAAGATATCACTAATACACGGAATGTAAACTTGACTACACATGAACTGAATTACAAAACAGAACAGGGTCTCAAATTTAGAAAACCGACTAGTCCTTGCTTATGGTGAAAGGTGCCTTGGGGTGCTGCATAAAACCAGAGACTGAAATTAGCACAGATAACTTTCCATAAGTCAAATATGTAATAAAAAAGACCTATCCTTGCTCAACGAAATGGACCCAACACCACATATTCAACGCCTAGGAATATACCTCACTAGGAAGAATCTTAAAACCCATGGATATATATGTCTCCGTAAGAGAATCAAGCGTGTGTACAGCGGCCAAAACGCAGCAGTGAAAATCCGATAAATCTCATTATCAAAATAAATTTCGAAAACAAATACAGTGAAATAGAGAGCAATTCTTAAATAATTCACTCAGAGCATGTGATGCAACCGGGATTGACCACATCTACACCCAGAGCTGGTTGAGACATAAGGCTGGACACTTCAGGCTGATAGCATTGGTGAGTTTCGGTGAGCAAATGCAGACCCTTTGAAGTCATACTGCATGGTACCCATTCCATGGGTCCCAACTCTCCAGGTTCAAGGCATTCTTCCTCCAGCTAAAACATGCATGGGAAACACAGAGTATCGTCTACCGTGTGATTGGGAAACGATTTAAAATGCATCTCAGTTTTCGTATCCTGGTCCTCGTGTTCACCCTTCCAGATGCTTTACTAACAATCTCCCCGCTTGGAGAGTCAGTGCCTTTAACCTCCTCTTTGGCACAGCTTGCAATTTCTGTGCAAGATGAAGAGGAATAGGGAGAACCAATGAGAGACTAGCTGTAGGTGTCTGCACGGGCAAATGTAACGCTCATTGCCCACCAGGAAGAGGAATTAAACAAAGGCTCAGTGTGCCCTGCTGGAAACAGATTAGGGCCTGAAGCAATCCTGCGGTTTTGTGCCCAGCTCACAAGAAAGCGAGTTGAAGAAAGGAGCTCAGGGGCACTGTAATTCACAAACCTGCAGAGTTATAAATGACAGCTATCCTCCAAAAATATATTGAAGTAAGCCTGCGAAGGGGACTTGTAAGGGGAGCAGAATTTCAGGAAAACGATTGCAGGGGGTAGACTGGAATTGCCCTGAAAGCATAGGAAAAGAGGCACAACGTCGACAATGATGCACTTGGCCAAAAAGGGCGTATGCGTTTTTCCTGAATATATTCAGGAAAAAACGCATACGCCCTTTTTGGCCAACCAAGCAAGCCTGTAAAGGAAATCTGCACTACAATGAAGTCTCACTGCCCCCCGGGCAAAAGGTCCATCTGAAAAAAGTGTAAAATCCAGAAATCTAGGACAGGATATGGAGAACAGGGAGCCTTGTTATGCTGATTGGCAGGATGTGAATTGCCGGCAGCCACCATGGAGAAGTGTATGGTGTTTCCTGAAACACGTAAGAAACAAAGCAACACAGCCTATGGCACTTCCACTTATGGTCCTATAGCTTACGGAAATTAAAATCAAAAACAGACAGCCACCCCAATATTTGGGACGGCTGTGTTCACAAGAAGCTCGTCTACAGTATCAGGTAAATATCCCAGAAAACAAAAAATGGATAAAGAAGTTGTGGCACGTACGTACAATGCAATATCACTCAGGAATGAAATCTGTGTCATCAGGACCGTAGCGGCATAGTGAGTGGATGCAGATACGGTGAATCTACGTGAACTACGTCACACAGAAAAAGAAACATCATAAGATATCACTAATACACGGAATGTAAACTGGACTACACATGAACTGAATTACAAAACAGAACAGGGTCTCAAATTTAGAAAACCAACTAGTGCTTGCTTATGGGGAAAGGTGCCTTGGGGTGCTGCATAAAACCAGAGACTGAAATTAGCACAGATAACTTTCCATAAGCCATATATGTAATAGACAAGACCTACTCCTTGCTCAACGAAATGGACCCAACACCACATATTCAACGCCTAGGAATATACCTGACTAGGAAGAATCTTAAAACCCATGGATATATATGTCTCCGTAAGAGAATCAAGCGTGTGTACAGCGGCCGAAACGCAGCAGTGAAAATCCGATAAATCCAATTATCAAAATAAATTTCGAAAACAAAACACAAAGACAGTGAAATAGAGAGCAATTCTTAAATAATTCACTCAGGGCATGTGATGCAACCGGGATTGACCACATGTACACCCAGAGCTGGTTGAGACATAAGGCTGGACACTTCAGGCTGATAGCATTGGTGAGTTTCGGTGAGCAAATGCAGACCCTTTGAAGTCATACTGCATGGTACCCATTCCATGGGTCCCAACTTCCCAGGTTCAAGGGATTCTTCCTCCAGCTAAAACATGCATGGGAAACCCAGAGTATCGTCCACCGTGTGATTGGGAAACGATTTAAAATGCATCTCAGTTTTCGTATCCTGGTCCTCGGGTTCACCATTCCAGATGCTTTACTAACACTCTCCCTGCTTGGAGAGTCAGTGCCTTTAACCTCCTCTTTGGCACAGCTTGCAATTTCTGTGCAAGATGAACAGGACTAGGGAGAACCAATGAGAGACTAGCTGTAGGTGTCTGCACGGGCAAATGTAACGCTCATTGCCGACCAGGAAGAGGAATTAACCAAAGGCTCAGTGTGCCCTGCCGGAAACAGATTAGGGCCTGAAGCAATCCTGCGGTTTTGTGCCCAGCTCACAAGAAAGCGAGTTGAAGAAAGGAGCTCAGGGGCACTGTAATTCACAAACCTGCAGAGTCATAAATGACAGCTATCCTCCAAAAATATATTGAAGTAAGCCTGCGAAGGGGACTTGAAAGCGGGGCAGAATTTCAGGAAAACGATTGCAGGGGGTAGACTGGAATTGCCCTGAAAGCATAGGAAAAGAGGCACAACGTCGACAATGATGCACTTGGCCAAAAAGGGCGTATGTGTTTTTTCCTGAATATATTCAGGAAAAAACGCATACGCCCTTTTTGGCCAACCAAGCAAGCCTGTAAAGGAAATCTGCACTAAAATGAAGTCTCACTGCCCCCCGGGCAAAAGGGCCATTTGAAAAAAGTGTAAAATCCAGAAATGTACGACAGGATATGGAGAACAGGGAGCCTTGTTATGCTGATTGGCAGGATGTAAATTGCCAGCAGCCACCATGGAGAAGTGTATGGTGTTTCCTGAAACACGTAACAAACAAAGCAGCACAGCCTATGGCACTTCCACTTATGGTCCTATAGCTTACGGAAATTAAAATCAAAAACAGACAGCCACCCCAATATTTGGGACGGCTGTGTTCACAAGAAGCTCGTCTACAGTATCAGGTAAATATCCCAGAAAGCAAAAATTGGATAAAGAAGTTGTGGCACGTATGTACAATGCAATATCACTCAGCAATGAAATCTGTGTCATCAGGCCCGTAGCGGCATAGTGAGTGGATGCAGGTACGGTGATTCTACGTGGACTATGTCACACAGAAAAAGAAACATCATAAGATATCACTAATACACGGAATGTAAACTTGACTACACATGAACTGAATTACAAAACAGAACAGGGTCTCAAATTTAGAAAACCAACTAGTGCTTGCTTATGGGGAAAGGTGCGTTGGGGTGCTGCATAAAACCAGAGACTGAAATTAGCACAGATAACATTCCATAAGCCAAATATGTAATAGACAAGACCTACTCCGTGCTCAACGAAATGGACCCAACACCACATATTCAACGCCTAGGAATATACCTGACTAGGAAGAATCTTAAAACCCATGGATATATATGTCTCCGTAAGAGAATCAAGCGTGTGTACAGCGGCTGAAACGCAGCAGTGAAAATCCGATAAATCCCATTATCAAAATAAATTTCGAAAACAAAACACAAAGACAGTGAAATAGAGAGCAATTCTTAAATAATTCACTCAGGGCATGTGATGCAACCGGGATTGACCACATCTACACCCAGAGCTGGTTGAGACATAAGGCTGGACACTTCAGGCTGATAGCATTGGTGAGTTTCGGTGAGCAAATGCAGACCCTTTGAAGTCATACTGCATGGTACCCATTCCATGTGTCCCAACTCTCCAGGTTCAAGGGATTCTTCCTCCAGCTAAAACATGCATGGGAAACCCAGAGTATCGTCCACCGTGTGATTGGGAAACGATTTAAAATGCATCTCAGTTTTCGTATCCTGGTTCTCGGGTTCACCATTCCAGATGCTTTACTAACACTCTCCCCGCTTGGAGAGTCAGTGCCTTTAACTTCCTGTTTGGCACAGCTTGCAATTTCTGTGCAAGATGAACAGGAATAGGGAGAACCAATGAGAGACTAGCTGTAGATGTCTGCACGGGCAAATGTAACGCTCATTGCCGACCAGGAAGAGGAATTAAACAAAGGCTCAGCGTGCCCTGCTGAAAACAGATTAGGGCCTGAAGCAATCCTGCGGTTTTGTGCCCAGCTCACAGGAAAGCGAGTTGAAGAAAGGAGCTCAGGGGCACTGTACTTCACAAACCTGCAGAGTTATAAATGACAGCTATCCTCCAAAAATATATTCAAGTAAGCCTGCGAAGGGGACTTGAAAGCGGGGCTGAATTTCAGGAAAACGATTGCAGGGGGTAGACTGGAATTGCCCTGAAAGCATAGGAAAAGAGGCAGAACGTCGACAATGATGCACTTGGCCAAAAAGGGCGTATGCGTTTTTTCCTGAATATATTCAGGAAAAAACGCATACGCCCTTTTTGGCCAACAAAGCAAGCCTGTAAAGGAAATCTGAACTACAATGAAGTCTCACTGCCCCCCGGGCAAAAGGGCCATCTGAAAAAAGTGTAAAATCCAGAAATCTTGGACAGGATATGGTGAACAGGGAGCCTTGTTATGCTGATTGGCAGGATGTAAATTGCCGGCAGCCACCATGGAGAAGTGTATGGTGTTTCCTGAAACACGTAAGAAACAAAGCAACACAGCCTATGGCACTTCCACTTATGGTCCTATAGCTTACGGAAATTAAAATCAAAAACAGACAGCCACCCCAATATTTGGGACGGCTGTGTTCACAAGAAGCTCGTCTACAGTATCAGGTAAATATCCCAGAAAGCAAAAAATGGATAAAGAAGTTGTGGCACGTACGTACAATGCAATATCACTAAGCAATGAAATCTGTGTCATCAGGCCCATAGCGGCATAGTGAGTGGATGCAGGTACGGTGATTCTACGTGAACTACGTCACACAGAAAAATAAACATCATAAGATATCACTAATACACGGAATGTAAACTTGACGACTACAAATGAACTGAATTACAAAACCGAACAGGGTCTCAAATTTAGAAAACCAACTAGTGCTTGCTTATGGGGAAAGGTGCCTTGGGGTGCTGCATAAAACCAGAGACTGAAATTAGTACAGATAACATTCCATAAGACAAATATGTAATAGACAAGACCTACTCCTTGCTCAACGAAATGGACTCAACACCACATATTCAACGCCTAGGAATATACCTGACTAGGAAGAATCTTAAAACCCATGGTTATATATGTCTCCGTAAGAGAATCAAGCGTGTGTACAGCGGCCGATACGCAGCAGTGAAAATCCGATAAATCCCATTATCAAAATAAATTTCGAAAACAAAACACAAAGACAGTGAAATAGAGAGCGATTCTTAAATAATTAACTCAGGGCATGTGATGCAACCGGGATTGACCACATCTACACCCAGAGCTGGTTGAGACATAAGGCTGGACACTACAGGCTGATAGCATTGGTGAGTTTCAGTGAGCAAATGCAGACCCTTTGAAGTCATACTGCATGGTACCTATTCCATGGGTCCCAACTCTTCAGGTTCAAGGGATTCTTCCTCCAGCTAAAACATGCATGGGAAACCCACAGTATGGTCCACCGTGTGATTGGGAAACGATTTAAAATGCATCTCAGTTTTCGTATCCTGGTCCTCGGGTTCACCATTCCAGATGCTTTACTAACACTCTCCCTGCTTGGAGAGTCAGTGCCTTTAACCTCCTCTTTGGCACAGTTTGCAATTTCTGTGCAAGATGAACAGGAATAGGGAGAAACAATGAGAGACTAGCTATAGGTGTCTGCACGGGCAAATGTAACGCTCATTTCCCACCAGGAAAATGAATTAACCAAAGGCTCAGTGTGCCCTGCCGGAAACAGATTAGGGCCTGAAGCAATCCTGCGGTTTTGTGCCCAGCTCACAAGAAAGCGAGTTGAAGAAAGGAGCTCAGGGGCACTGTAATTCACAAACCTGCAGAGTTATAAATGACAGCTATCCTCCAAAAATATATTTAAGTAAGACTGTGAAGGGGACTTGAAAGCGGGGCAGAATTTCAGGAAAACGATTGCAGGGGGTAGACTGGAATTGCCCTGAAAGCATAGGAAAAGAGGCACAACTTCGACAATGATGCACTTGGCCAAAAAGGGCGTATGCGTTTTTTCCTGAATATATTCAGGAAAAAACGCATACGCCCTTTTTGGCCAACCAAGCAAGCCTGTAAAGGAAATCTGCACTACAATGAAATCTCACTGCGCCCCCGGGCAAAAGGGCCATCTGAAAAAACTGTAAAATCCAGAAAGGTAGGACAGGATATGGAGAACAGGGAGCCTTGTTATGCTGATTGGCAGGATGTAAATTGCCGGCAGCCACCCTGGAGAAGTGTATGGTGTTTCCTGAAACACGTAAGAAACAAAGCAACCCAGCCTATGGCACTTCCACTTATGGTCCTATAGCTTACGGAAATTAAAATCAAAAACAGACAGCCACCCCAATATTTGGGACGGCTGTGTTCACAAGAAGCTCGTCTACAGTATCAGGTAAATATCCCAGAAAGCAAAAAATGGATAAAGAAGTTGTGGCACGTACGTACAATGCAATATCACTCAGCAATGAAATCTGTGTCATCAGGCCCGTAGCGGCATAGTGAGTGGATGCAGGTACGGTGATTCTACGTGAACTACGTCACACAGAAAAAGAAACATCATAAGATATCACTAATTCACGGTATGTAAACTTGACTACACATGAACTGTATTACAAAACAGAACAGGGTCTCAAATTTAGAAAACCAACTAGTCCTTGCTTATGGGGAAAGGTGCCTTGGGGTGCTGCATAAAACCAGAGACTGAAATTAGCACAGATAACATTCCATAAGACAAATATGTAATAGACAAGACCTACTCCTTGCTCAACGAAATGGACTCAACACCACATATTCAACACCTAGGAATATACCTGACTAGGAAGAATCTTAAAACCCATGGATATATATGTCTCTGTAAGAGAATCAAGCGTGTGTACAGCGCCCGATACGCAGCAGTGAAAATCCGATAAATCCCATTATCAAAATAAATTTCGAAAACAAAACACAAAGATAGTGAAATAGAGAGCAATTCTTAAATAATTCACTCAGGGCATGTGATGCAACCGGTATTGACCACATCTACACCCAGAGCTGGTTGAGACATAAGGCTAGACACTTCAGGCTGATAGCATTGGTGAGTTTCGGTGAGCAAATGCAGACCCTTTGAAGTCATACTGCATGGTACCTATTCCATGGGTCCCAACTCTTCTGGTTCAAGGGATTCTTCCTCCAGCTAAAACATGCATGGGAAACCCACAGTATGGTCCACTGTGTGATTGGGAAACGATTTAAAATGCATCTCAGTTTGCGTATCCTGGTCCTCGGGTTCACCATTCCAGATGCTTTACTAACACTCTCCCTGCTTGGAGAGTCAGTGCCTTTAACCTCCTGTTTGGCACAGCTTGCAATTTCTGTGCAAGATGAACAGGAATAGGGAGAACCAATGAGAGACTAGCTGTAGGTGTCTCCACGGGCAAATGTAACGCTCATTGCCGACCAGGAAGAGGAATTAACCAAAGGCTCAGTGTGCCCTGCCGGTAACAGATTAGGGCCTGAAGCAATCCTGCGGTTTTGTGCCCAGCTCACAAGAAAGCGAGTTGAAGAAAGGAGCTCAGGTGCACTGTAATTCACAAACCTGCAGAGTTATAAATGACAGCTATCCTCCAAAAATATATTGAAGTAAGCCTGCGAAGGGGACTTGAAAGCGGGGCAGAATTTCAGGAAAACAATTGCAGGGGGTAGACTGGAATTACCCTGAAAGCGTAGGAAAAGAGGCAGAACGTCGACAATGATGCACTTGGCCAAAAAGTGCGTATGCGTTTTTTCCTGAATATATTCAGGAAAAAACGCATACGCCCTTTTTGGCCAACCAAGCAAGCCTGTAAAGGAAATCTGCACTACAATGAAGTCTCACTGCCCCCCGGGCAAAAGGGCCATCTGAAAAAAGTGTAAAATCCAGAAATGTACGACAGGATATGGAGAACAGGGAGCCTTGTTATGCTGATTGGCAGGATGTAAATTGCCAGCAGCCACCCTGGAGAAGTGTATGGTGTTTCCTGAAACACGTAAGAAATAAAGCAACACAGCCTATGGCAATTGCAATTATGGTCCTATTGCTTAGGGAAATTAAAATCAAAAACGGAGAGCCAACCCAAAGTTTGGGACGGCTGTGTTCACAAGAAGCTCGTCTACAGTATCAGGTAAATATCCCAGAAAGCAAAAAATGGATAAAGAAGTTGTGGCACGTACGTACAATGCAATATAACTCAGCAATGAAATCTGTGTCATCAGGCCCGTAACGGCATAGTGAGTGGATGCAGGTACGGTGATTCTACGTGAACTACGTCACACAGAAAAAGAAACATCATAAGATATCACTAATACACGGAATGTAAACTTGACTACACATGAAGTGAATTACAAAACAGAACAGGGTCTCAAATTTAGAAAACCAACTAGTGCTTGCTTATGGGGAAAGGTGCCTTGGGGTGCTGCATAAAACCAGAGACTGAAATTAGCACAGATAACATTCCATAAGCCAAATATGTAATAGACAAGACCTACTCCTTGCTCAACGAAATGGACTCAACACCACATATTCAACGCCTAGGAATATACCTGACTAGGAAGAATCTTAAAACCCATGGATATATATGTCTCCGTAAGAGAATCAAGCATGTGTACAGCAGCCGAAACGCAGCAGTGAAAATCCGATAAATCCCATTATCAAAATAAATTTCGAAAACAAAACACAAAGACAGTGAAATAGAGAGCAATTCTTTACTAATTCACTCAGGGCATGTGATGCAACCGGGATTGACCACATCTACACCCAGAGCTGGTTGAGACATAAGGCTGGACACTACAGGCTGATAGCATTGGTGAGTTTCAGTGAGCAAATGCAGACCCTTTGAAGTCATACTGCATGGTACCTATTCCATGGGTCCCAACTCTTCAGGTTCAAGGGATTCTTCCTCCAGCTAAAACATGCATGGGAAACCCACAGTATGGTCCACCGTGTGATTGGGAAACGATTTAAAATGCATCTCAGTTTTCGTATCCTGGTCCTCGGGTTCACCGTTCCAGATGCTTTACTAACACTCTCCCCGCTTGGAGAGTCAGTGCCTTTAACCTCCTCTTTGGCACAGCTTGCAATTTCTGTGCAAGATGAACAGGAATAGGGAGAACCAATGAGAGACTAGCTGTAGGTGTCTGCACGGGCAAATGTAACGCTCATTGCCCACCAGGAAGAGGAATTAAAAAAAGGCTCAGCGTGCCCTGCTGAAAACAGATTAGGGCCTGAAGCAATCCTGCGGTTTTGTGCCCAGCTCACAAGAAAGCGAGTTGAAGAAAGGACCTCAGGGGCACTGTAATTCACAAACCTGCAGAGTTATAAATGACAGCTATCCTCCAAAAATATATTGAAGTAAGCCTGCGAAGGGGACTTGAAAGCAGGGCAGAATTTCAGGAAAACGATTGCAGTGGGTAGACTGGAATTGCCCTGAAAGCATAGGAAAAGAGGCAGAACGTCGACAATGATGCACTTGGCCAAAAAGGGCGTATGCGTTTTTTCCTGAATATATTCAGGAAAAAACGCATACGCACTTTTTGGCCAACCAAGCAAGCCTGTAAATGAAATCTGCACTACAATGAAGTCTCACTGCCCCCCGGGCAAAAGGGCCATCTGAAAAAAGTGTAAAATCCAGAAAGGTAGGACAGGATATGGAGAACAGGGAGCCTTGTTATGCTGATTGGCAGGATATAAATTGCCAGCAGCCACACTGGAGAAGTGTATGGTGTTTCCTGAAACACGTAAGAAACAAAGCAACAGATCCTATGGCACTTCCACTTATGGTCCTATAGCTTACGGAAATTAAAATCAAAAACAGACAGCCACCCCAATATTTGAGACGGCTGTGTTCACAAGAAGCTCGTCTACAGTATCAGGTAAATATCCCAGAAAGCAAAAAATGGATAAAGAAGTTGTGGCACGTACGTACAATGCAATATCACTCAGCAATGAAATCTGTGTCATCAGGCCCGTAGCGGCATAGTGAGTGGATGCAGGTACGGTGATTGTACGTGAACAACGTCACACAGAAAAAGAAACATCATAAGATATCACTAATACACGGAATGTAAACTTGACTACACATGAACTGAATTACAAAACAGAACAGGGTCTCAAATTTAGAAAACAAACTAGTGCTTGCTTATGGGGAAAGGTGCCTTGGGGTGCTGCATAAAACCAGAGACTGAAATTAGCACAGATTACTTTCCATAAGCCAAATATGTAATAGACAAGACCTACTCCTTGCTCAACGAAATGGACCCAAAACCACATATTCAACGCCTAGGAATATACCTGACTAGGAAGAATCTTAAAACCCATGGATATATATGTCTCCATAAGAGAATCAAGCGTGTGTACAGTGGCCGAAACGCAGCAGTGAAAATCCGATAAATCCCATTATCAAAATAAATTTCGAAAACAAAACACAAAGACAGTGAAATAGAGAGCAATTCTTAAATAATTCACTCAGGGCATGTGATGCAACCGGGATTGACCACATCTACACCCAGAGCTGGTTGAGACATAAGGCTGGACACTTCAGGCTGATAGCATTGGTGAGTTTCGGTGAGCAAATGCAGACCCTTTGAAGTCATACTGCATGGTACCCATTCCATGGGTCCCAACTCTCCAGGTTCAAGGGATTCTTCCTCCAGCTAAAACATGCATGGGAAACCCAGAGTATCGTCCACCGTGTGATTGGGAAATGATTTAAAATGCATCTCAGTTTTCGTATCCTGGTCCTCGGGTTCACCATTCCAGATGCTTTACTATCACTCTCCCCGCTTGGAGAGTCAGTGCCTTTAACTTCCTCTTTGGCACAGCTTGCAATTTCTTTGCAAGATGAACAGGAATAGGGAGAACCAATGAGAGACTAGCTGTAGGTGTCTCCACGGGCAAATGTAACGCTCATTGCCGACCAGGAAGAGGAATTAACCAAAGGCTCAGTGTGCCCTGCCGGTAACAGATTAGGGCCTGAAGCAATCCTGCGGTGTTGTGCCCAGATCACAAGAAAGCGAGTTGAAGAAAGGAGCTCAGGGGCACTGTAATTCACAAACCTGCAGAGTTATAAATGACAGCTATCTTCCAAAAGTATATTGAAGTAAGCCTGCGTAGGGGACTTGAAAGCGGGGCAGAATTTCAGGAAAACGATTGCAGGGGGTAGACTGTAATTGCCCTGAAAGCATAGGAAAAGAGGCACAATATCGACAATGATGCACTTGGCCAAAAAGGGCGTATGCGTTTTTTCCTGAATATATTCAGGAGAAAACGCATACGCACTTTTTGGCCAACCAAGCAAGCCTGTAATGGAAATTTGCACTACAATGAAGTCTCACTGCCCCCTGGGCAAGAGGGCCATCTGAAAAAAGTGTAAAATCCAGAAAGGTAGGACAGGATATGGAGAACAGGGATCATTGTTATGCTGATTGGCAGGATGTAAATTGCCAACAGCCACCGTGGAGAAGTGTATGGTGTTTCCTGAAACACGTAAGAAATAAAGCAACACAGCCTATGGCAATTGCACTTACGGTCCTATTCCTTAGGGAAATTAAAATCAAAAACAGAGAGCCACCCCAAAGTTTGGGACGGCTGTGTTCCCAAGAAGCTCGTCTACAGTATCAGGTAAATATCCCAGAAAGCAAAAAATGGATAAAGAAGTTGTGGCACGTACGTACAATGCAATACCACTCAGCAATGAAATCTGTGTCATCAGGCCCGTAGCGGCATAGTAAGTGGATGCAGGTACGGTGATTCTACGTGAACTACGTTACACAGAAAAAGAAACATCATAAGATATCACTAATACACGGAATGTAAACTTGACTACACATGAACTGAATTACAAAACAGAACAGGGTCTCAAATTTAGAAAACCAACTAGTGCTTGCTTATGGGGAAAGGTGCCTTGGGGTGCTTCATAAAACCAGAGACTGAAATTAGCACAGATAACATTCCATAAGCCAAATATGTAATAGAAAAGACCTACTACTTGCTCAACGAAATGGACTCAACACCACATATTCAACGCCTAGGAATATACCTGACTAGGAAGAATCTTAAAACCCATGGATATATATGTTTCCGTAAGAGAATCAAGCGTGTGTACAGCGGCCGATACGCATCAGTGAAAACCCGATAAATCCCATTATCAAAATAAATTTCGAAAACAAAACACAAAGACAGTGAAATAGAGAGCAATTCTTAAATAATTCACTCAGGGCATGTGATGCAACCGGGAATGACCACATCTACACCCAGAGCTGGTTGAGACATAAGGCTGGACACTTCAGGCTGATAGCATTGGTGAGTTTCGTTGAGCAAATGCAGACCCTTTGAAGTCATACTGCATGGTACCTATTCCATGGGTCCCAACTCTTCAGGTTCAAGGGATTCTTCCTCCAGCTAAAACATGCATGGGAAACCCGGATTATCGTCCACCGTGTGATTGGGAAACGATTTAAAATGCATCTCAGTTTTCGTATCCTGGTCCTCGGGTTCACCGTTCCAGATGCTTTACTAACACTCTCCCCGCTTGGAGAGTCAGTGCCTTTAACCTCCTCTTTGGCACAGCTTGCAATTTCTGTGCAAGATGAACAGGAATAGGGAGAACCAATGAGAGACTAGCTGTAGGTGTCTGCACGGGCAAATGTAACGCTCATTGCCCACCAGGAAGAGGAATTAAAAAAAGGCTCAGCGTGCCCTGCTGAAAACAGATTAGGGCCTGAAGCAATCCTGCGGTTTTGTGCCCAGCTCACAAGAAAGCGAGTTGAAGAAAGGACCTCAGGGGCACTGTAATTCACAAACCTGCAGAGTTATAAATGACAGCTATCCTCCAAAAATATATTGAAGTAAGCCTGCGAAGGGGACTTGAAAGCAGGGCAGAATTTCAGGAAAACGATTGCAGTGGGTAGACTGGAATTGCCCTGAAAGCATAGGAAAAGAGGCAGAACGTCGACAATGATGCACTTGGCCAAAAAGGGCGTATGCGTTTTTTCCTGAATATATTCAGGAAAAAACGCATACGCACTTTTTGGCCAACCAAGCAAGCCTGTAAATGAAATCTGCACTACAATGAAGTCTCACTGCCCCCCGGGCAAAAGGGCCATCTGAAAAAAGTGTAAAATCCAGAAAGGTAGGACAGGATATGGAGAACAGGGAGCCTTGTTATGCTGATTGGCAGGATATAAATTGCCAGCAGCCACACTGGAGAAGTGTATGGTGTTTCCTGAAACACGTAAGAAACAAAGCAACAGATCCTATGGCACTTCCACTTATGGTCCTATAGCTTACGGAAATTAAAATCAAAAACAGACAGCCACCCCAATATTTGAGACGGCTGTGTTCACAAGAAGCTCGTCTACAGTATCAGGTAAATATCCCAGAAAGCAAAAAATGGATAAAGAAGTTGTGGCACGTACGTACAATGCAATATCACTCAGCAATGAAATCTGTGTCATCAGGCCCGTAGCGGCATAGTGAGTGGATGCAGGTACGGTGATTGTACGTGAACAACGTCACACAGAAAAAGAAACATCATAAGATATCACTAATACACGGAATGTAAACTTGACTACACATGAACTGAATTACAAAACAGAACAGGGTCTCAAATTTAGAAAACAAACTAGTGCTTGCTTATGGGGAAAGGTGCCTTGGGGTGCTGCATAAAACCAGAGACTGAAATTAGCACAGATTACTTTCCATAAGCCAAATATGTAATAGACAAGACCTACTCCTTGCTCAACGAAATGGACCCAAAACCACATATTCAACGCCTAGGAATATACCTGACTAGGAAGAATCTTAAAACCCATGGATATATATGTCTCCATAAGAGAATCAAGCGTGTGTACAGTGGCCGAAACGCAGCAGTGAAAATCCGATAAATCCCATTATCAAAATAAATTTCGAAAACAAAACACAAAGACAGTGAAATAGAGAGCAATTCTTAAATAATTCACTCAGGGCATGTGATGCAACCGGGATTGACCACATCTACACCCAGAGCTGGTTGAGACATAAGGCTGGACACTTCAGGCTGATAGCATTGGTGAGTTTCGGTGAGCAAATGCAGACCCTTTGAAGTCATACTGCATGGTACCCATTCCATGGGTCCCAACTCTCCAGGTTCAAGGGATTCTTCCTCCAGCTAAAACATGCATGGGAAACCCAGAGTATCGTCCACCGTGTGATTGGGAAATGATTTAAAATGCATCTCAGTTTTCGTTATCTGGTCCTCGGGTTCACCATTCCAGATGCTTTACTATCACTCTCCCCGCTTGGAGAGTCAGTGCCTTTAACTTCCTCTTTGGCACAGCTTGCAATTTCTTTGCAAGATGAACAGGAATAGGGAGAACCAATGAGAGACTAGCTGTAGGTGTCTCCACGGGCAAATGTAACGCTCATTGCCGACCAGGAAGAGGAATTAACCAAAGGCTCAGTGTGCCCTGCCGGTAACAGATTAGGGCCTGAAGCAATCCTGCGGTGTTGTGCCCAGATCACAAGAAAGCGAGTTGAAGAAAGGAGCTCAGGGGCACTGTAATTCACAAACCTGCAGAGTTATAAATGACAGCTATCTTCCAAAAGTATATTGAAGTAAGCCTGCGTAGGGGACTTGAAAGCGGGGCAGAATTTCAGGAAAACGATTGCAGGGGGTAGACTGTAATTGCCCTGAAAGCATAGGAAAAGAGGCACAATATCGACAATGATGCACTTGGCCAAAAAGGGCGTATGCGTTTTTTCCTGAATATATTCAGGAGAAAACGCATACGCACTTTTTGGCCAACCAAGCAAGCCTGTAATGGAAATTTGCACTACAATGAAGTCTCACTGCCCCCTGGGCAAGAGGGCCATCTGAAAAAAGTGTAAAATCCAGAAAGGTAGGACAGGATATGGAGAACAGGGATCATTGTTATGCTGATTGGCAGGATGTAAATTGCCAACAGCCACCGTGGAGAAGTGTATGGTGTTTCCTGAAACACGTAAGAAATAAAGCAACACAGCCTATGGCAATTGCACTTACGGTCCTATTCCTTAGGGAAATTAAAATCAAAAACAGAGAGCCACCCCAAAGTTTGGGACGGCTGTGTTCCCAAGAAGCTCGTCTACAGTATCAGGTAAATATCCCAGAAAGCAAAAAATGGATAAAGAAGTTGTGGCACGTACGTACAATGCAATACCACTCAGCAATGAAATCTGTGTCATCAGGCCCGTAGCGGCATAGTAAGTGGATGCAGGTACGGTGATTCTACGTGAACTACGTTACACAGAAAAAGAAACATCATAAGATATCACTAATACACGGAATGTAAACTTGACTACACATGAACTGAATTACAAAACAGAACAGGGTCTCAAATTTAGAAAACCAACTAGTGCTTGCTTATGGGGAAAGGTGCCTTGGGGTGCTTCATAAAACCAGAGACTGAAATTAGCACAGATAACATTCCATAAGCCAAATATGTAATAGAAAAGACCTACTACTTGCTCAACGAAATGGACTCAACACCACATATTCAACGCCTAGGAATATACCTGACTAGGAAGAATCTTAAAACCCATGGATATATATGTTTCCGTAAGAGAATCAAGCGTGTGTACAGCGGCCGATACGCATCAGTGAAAACCCGATAAATCCCATTATCAAAATAAATTTCGAAAACAAAACACAAAGACAGTGAAATAGAGAGCAATTCTTAAATAATTCACTCAGGGCATGTGATGCAACCGGGAATGACCACATCTACACCCAGAGCTGGTTGAGACATAAGGCTGGACACTTCAGGCTGATAGCATTGGTGAGTTTCGTTGAGCAAATGCAGACCCTTTGAAGTCATACTGCATGGTACCTATTCCATGGGTCCCAACTCTTCAGGTTCAAGGGATTCTTCCTCCAGCTAAAACATGCATGGGAAACCCGGATTATCGTCCACCGTGTGATTGGGAAACGATTTAAAATGCATCTCAGTTTTCGTATCCTGGTCCTCGGGTTCAACATTCCAGATGCTTTACTACCACTCTCCCCCCTTGGAGTGTCAGTGCCTTTAACCTCCTCTTTGGTACAGCTTGCAATTTCTGTGCAAGATGAACAGGAATAGGGAGAACCAATGAGAGACTAGCTGTAGGTGTCTGCACGGGCAAATGTAACGCTCATTGCCCACCAGGAAGAGGAATTAAACAAAGGCTCAGCGTGCCCTGCTGAAAACAGATTAGGGCCTGAAGCAATCCTGCGGTTTTGTGCCCAGCTCACAAGAAAGCGAGTTGAAGAAAGGACCTCAGGGGCACTGTAATTCACAAACCTGCAGAGTTATAAATGACAGCTATCCTCCAAAAATATATTGAAGTAAGCCTGAGAAGGGGACTTGAAAGCGGGGCAGAATTTCAGGAAAACGATTGCAGGGTTAGACTGGAATTGCCCTGAAAGCATAGGAAAAGAGGCAGAACGTCGACAATGATGCACTTGGCCAAAAAGGGCGTATGCGTTTTTTCCTGAATATATTCAGGAAAAAACGCATACGCCCTTTTTGGCCAACCAAGCAAGCCTGTAAAGGAAATCTGCACTACAATGAAGTCTCACTGCCCCCCGCCCGGGCAAAAGGGCCATCTGAAAAAAGTGTAAAATCCAGAAAGGTAGGACAGGATATGGAGAACAGGGAGCCTTGTTATGCTGATTGGCAGGATGTAAATTGCCAGCAGCCACCCTGGAGAAGTGTATGGTGTTTCCTGAAACACGTAAGAAACAAAGCAACACAGCCTATGGCACTTCCACTTATGGTCCTATAGGTTACGGAAATTAAAATCAAAAACAGACAGCCACCCCAATATTTGGGACGGCTGTGTTCAGAAGAAGCTCCTCTACAGTATCAGGTAAATATCCCAGAAAGCAAAAAATGGATAAAGAAGTTGTGGCACGTACGTACAATGCAATATCACTCAGCTATGAAATCTGTGTCATCAGGCCCGTAGCGGCATATTGAGTGGATGCAGGTACGGTGATTCTACGTGAACTACGTCACACAGAAAAAGAAACATCATAAGATATCACTAATACACGGAATGTAAACTTGACTACACATGAACTGAATTACAAAACAGAACAGGGTCTCAAATTTAGAAAACCAACTAGTGCTTGCTCATGGGGTAAGGTGCGTTGGGATGCTGCATAAAACCAGAGACTGAAATTAGCACAGATAACTTTCCATAAGCCAAATATGTAATAGACAAGACCTACTCCTTGCTCAACGAAATGGACCCAAAACCACATATTCAACGCCTAGGAATACACCTGACTAGGAAGAATTTTAAAACCCATGGATATATATGTCTCCATAAGAGAATCAAGCGTGTGTACAGCGGCCGAAACGCAGCAGTGAAAATCCGATAAATCCCATTATCAAAATAAATTTCGAAAACAAAACGCAAAGACAGTGAAATAGAGAGCAATTCTTAAATAATTCACTCAGGGCATGTGATGCAACCGGGATTGACCACATCTACACCCAGAGCTGGTTGAGACATAAGGCTGGACACTTCAGGCTGATAGCATTGGTGAGTGTCGGTGAGCAAATGCAGACCCTTTGAAGTCATACTGCATGGTACCCATTCCATGGGTCCCAACTCTCCAGGTTCAAGGGATTCTTCCTCCAGCTAAAACATTCATGGGAAACCCAGAGTATCATCCACCGTGTGATTGGGAAACGATTTAAAATGCATCTCAGTTTTCGTATCCTGGTCCTCGGGTTCACCATTCCAGATGCTTTACTAACACTCTCCCCGCTTAGAGAGTCAGTGCCTTTAACCTCCTCTTTGGCACAGCTTGCAAATTCTGTGCAAGATGAACAGGAATAGGGAGAACCAATGAGAGACTAGCTGTAGGTGTCTGCACGGGCAAATGTAACGCTCATTGCCCACCAGGAAGAGGAATTAAACAAAGGCTCAGTGTGCCCTGCTGGAAACAGATTAGGGCCTGAAGCAATCCTGCGGTTTTGTGCCCAGCTCACAAGAAAGCGAGTTGAAGAAAGGAGCTCAGGGGCACTGTAATTCACAAACCTGCAGAGTTATAAATGACAGCTATCTTCCAAAAGTATATTGAAGTAAGCCTGCGTAGGGGACATGAAAGCGGGGCAGAATTTCAGGAAAACGATTGCAGGGGGTAGACTGGAATTGCCCTGAAAGCATAGGAAAAGAGGCACAACGTCGACAATGATGCACTTGGCCAAAAAGGGCGTATGCGTTTTTTCCTGAATATATTCAGGAAAAAACGCATATGCCCTTTTTGGCCAACCAAGCAAGCCTGTAAAGGAAATCTGCACTACAATGAAGTCTCACTGCCCCCCGGGCAAGAGGGCCATCTGAAAAAAGTGTAAAATCCAGAAAGGTAGGAAAGGATATGGAGAACAGGGAGCCTTGTTATGCTGATTGGCAGGATGTAAATTGCCAGCAGCCACCCTGGAGAAGTGTATGGTGTTTCCTGAAACACGTAAGAAACAAAGCAACACAGCCTATGGCACTTCCACTTATGGTCCTATAGCTTACGGAAATTAAAATCAAAAACAGACAGCCACCCCAATATTTGGGACGGCTGTGTTCCCAAGAAGCTCGTCTACAGTACCAGGTAAATATCCCAGAAAGCAAAAAATGGATAAAGAAGTTGTGGCACGTACTTACAATGCAATATCACTCAGCAATGAAATCTGTGTCATCAGGCCCGTAGCGGCATAGTGAGTGGATGCAGGTACGGTGATTCTACGTGAACTACGTCACACAGAAAAAGAAACATCATAAGATATCACTAATACACGGAATGTAAACTTGACTACACATGAACTGAATTACAAAACAGAACAGGGTCTCAAATTTAGGAAACCAACTAGTGCTTGCTTATGGGGAAAGGTGCCTTGGGGTGCTGCATAAAACCAGAGACTGAAATTAGCACAGATAACTTTCCATAAGCCAAATATGTAATAGACAAGACCTACTCCTTGTTCAACGAAATGGACCCAACACCACATATTCAACGCCTAGGAATATACCTGACTAGGAAGAATCTTAAAACCCATGGATATATATGTCTCCGTAAGAGAATCAAGCGTGTGTACAGTGGCATAAATGCAGCAGTGAAAATCCGATAAATCCCATTATCAAAATATATTTCAAAAACAAAACACAAAGACAGTGAAATAGAGAGCAATTCTTAAATAATTCACTCAGGGCATGTGATGCAACCGGGATTTAACACATCTACACCCAGAACTGGTTGAGACATAAGGCTGGACACTTCAGGCTGATAGCATTGGTGAGTTTCGGTGAGCAAATGCAGACCCTTTGAAGTCATACTGCATGGTACCCATTCCATGGGTCCCAACTCTCCAGGTTCAAGGGATTCTTCCTCCAGCTAAAACATGCATGGGAAACCCAGAGTATTGTCCACCGTGTGATTGGGAAACGATTTAAAATGCATCTCAGTTTTCGTATCCTGGTCCTCGGGTTCACCATTCCAGATGCTTTACTAACACACTCCCCGCTTGTAGAGTCAGTGCCTTTAACCTCCTGTTTGGCACAGCTTGCAATTTCTGTGCAAGATGAACAGGAATAGGGAGAACCAATGAGAGACTAGCTATAGGTGTCTGCACGGGCAAATGTAACGCTCATTGCCCACCAGGAAGAGGAATTAACCAAAGGCTCAGTGTGCCCTGCTGGAAACAGATTAAGGTCTGAAGCAATCCTGCGGTTTTGTGCCCAGCTCACAAGAAAGCGAGTTGAAGAAAGGAGCTCAGGGGCACTGTACTTCACAAACCTGCAGAGTTATAAATGACAGCTATCCTCCAAAAATATATTGAAGTAAGCCTGCGAAGGGGACTTGAAAGCGGGGCAGAATTTCAGGAAAACGATTGCAGGGGGTAGACGGGAAGTGCCATGAAAGCATAGGAAAAGAGGCAGAACGTCGACAATGATGCACTTGGCCAAAAAGGGCGTATGCGTTTTTTCCTGAATATATTCAGGAAAAAACGCATACGCCCTTTTTAGCCAACCAAGCAAGCCTGTAAAGGAAATCTGCACTACAATGAAGTCTCACTGCCACCCTGGCAAAAGGGCCATCTGAAAAAAGTGTAAAATCCAGTAAGGTACGACAGGATATGGAGAACAGGGAGCCCTGTTATGCTGATTGGCAGGATGTAAATTGTGAACAGCCACCCTGGAGAAGTGTATGGTGTTTCCTGAAACACGTAAGAAACAAAGCAACACAGCCTATGGCACTTCTACTTATGGTCCTATAGCTTACGGAAATTAAAATCAAAAACAGACAGCCACCCCAATATTTGGGATGCCTGTGTTCACAAGAAGCTCGTCTACAGTATCGGGTAAATATCCCAGAAAGCAAAAAATGGATAAAGAAGTTGTGGCACGTACGTACAATGCAATATCACTCAGCAATGAAATCTGTGTCATCAGGCCCGTAGCGGCATAGTGAGTGGATGCAGGTACGGTGATTCTACGTGAACTACGTCACACAGAAAAAGAAACATCATAAGATATCACTAATACACGGAATGTAAACTTGACTACACATGAACTGAATTACGAAACAGAACAGGGTCTCAAATTTAGGAAACCAACTAGTGCTTGCTTATGGGGAAAGGTGCCTTGGGGTGCTGCATAAAACCAGAGACTGAAATTAGCACAGATAACTTTCCATAAGCCAAATATGTAATAGACAAGACCTACTCCTTGTTCAACGAAATGGACCCAACACCACATATTCAACGCCTAGGAATATACCTGACTAGGAAGAATCTTAAAACCCATGGATATATACGTCTCCGTAAGAAAATCAAGCGTGTGTACAGCGGCATAAACGCAGCAGTGAAAATCCGATAAATCCCATTATCAAAATAAATTTCAAAAACAAAACACAAAGACAGTGAAATAGAGAGCAATTCTTAAATAATTCACTCAGGGCATGTGATGCAACCGGGATGTAACACATCTACACCCAGAGCTGGTTGAGACATAAGGCTGGACACTTCAGGCTGATAGCATTGGTGAGTTTCGGTGAGCAAATGCAGACCCTTTGAAGTCATACTGCATGGTACCCATTCCATGGGTCCCAACTCTCCAGGTTCAAGGGATTCTTCCTCCAGCTAAAACATGCATGGGAAACCCAGAGTATCGTCCACCGTGTGATTGGGAAATGATTTAAAATGCATCTCAGTTTTCGTATCGTGGTCCTCGGGTTCACCATTCCAGATGCTTTACTAACACATTCCCCGCTTGTAGAGTCAGTGCCTTTAACCTCCTCTTTGGCACAGCTTGCAATTTCTGTGCAAGATGAACAGGAGTAGGGAGAACCAATGAGAGACTAGCTGTAGGTGTCTGCACCGGCAAATGTAACGCTCATTGCCCACCAGGAAGAGGAATTAAACAAAGGCTCAGTGTGCCCTGCTGGAAACAGATTAGGGCCTGAAGCAATCCTGCGGTTTTGTGCCCAGCTCACAAGAAAGCGAGTTGAAGAAATGAGCTCAGGGGCAATGTACTTCACAAACCTGCAGAGTTATAAATGACAGCTATCCTCCAAAAATATATTGAAGTAAGCCTGCGAAGGGGACTTGAAAGCGGGGCAGAATTTCAGGAAAACGATTGCAGGGGGTAGACTGGAATTGCCCTGAAAGCATAGGAAAAGAGGCACAACGTCGACAATGATGCACTAGGCCAAAAAGTGCGTATGCGTTTTTTCCTGAATATATTCAGGAAAAAACGCATACGCCATTTTTGGCCAACCAAGCAAGCCAGTAAAGGAAATCTGCACTACAATGAAATCTCACTGCCCCCCCCGGGCAAAAGGGCCATCTGAAAAAAGTGTAAAATCCAGAAAGGTAGGACAGGATATGGAGAACAGGGAGCCTTGTTATGCTGATTGGCAGGATGTAAATTGTGAACAGCCACCCTGGAGAAGTGTATGGTGTTTCCTGAAACACGTAAGAAATAAAGCAACACAGCCTATGGCAATTGCAATTATGGTCCTATTGCTTAGGGAAATTAAAATCATAAACGGAGAGCCACCCCAAAGTTTGGGACGGCTGTGTTCCCAAGAAGCTCGTCTACAGTACCAGGTAAATATCCCAGAAAGCAAAAAATGGATAAAGAAGTTGTGGCACGTACGTGCAATGCAATATCACTCAGCAATGAAATCTGTTTCATCAGGCCCGTAGCGGCATAGTGAGTGGATGCAGGTACGGTGATTCTACGTGAACTACGTCACACAGAAAAAGAAACATCATAAGATATCACTAATACACGGAATGTAAACTTGACTACACATGAACTGAATTACAAAACAGAACAGGGTCACAAATTTAGAAAACCAACTAGTGCTTGCTTATGGGGAAAGGTGCCTTGGGGTGCTGCATAAAAGCAGAGACTGAAATTAGCACAGATAACATTCCATAAGCCAAATATGTAATAGACAAGACCTACTCCTTGCTCAACGAAATGGACTCAACACCACATATTCAACGCCTAGGAATATACCTGACTAGGAAGAATCTTAAAACCCATGGATATATATGTCTCCGTAAGAGAATCAAGCGTGTGTACAGCGGCCGATACGCAGCAGTGAAAATCCGATAAATCCCATTATCAAAATAAATTTCGAAAACAAAACACAAAGACAGTGAAATAGAGAGCAATTCTTAAATAATTCACTCAGGGCATGTGATGCAACCGGGATTGACCACATCTACACCCAGAGCTGATTGAGACATAAGGCTGGACACTTCAGGCTGAGAGCATTGGTGAGTTTCGGTGAGCAAATGCAGACCCTTTGAAGTCATACTGCATGGTACCTATTCCATGGGTCCCAACTCTTCAGGTTCAAGGGATTCTTCCTCCAGCTAAAACATGCATGGGAAACCCAGAGTATCGTCCACCGTGTGATTGGGAAACGATTTAAAATGCATCTCAGTTTTCGTATCCTGGTCCTTGGGTTCACCATTCCAGATGCTTTACTAACACTCTCCCCGCTTGTAGAGTCAGTGCCTTTAACCTCCTCTTTGGCACAGCTTGCAATTTCTGTGCAAGATGAACAGGAATAGGGAGAAACAATGAGAGACTAGCTGTAGGTGTCTGCACGGGCAAATGTAACGCTCATTGCCCACCAGGAAGAGGAATTAAACAAAGGCTCAGTGTGCCCTGCTGGAAACAGATTAGGGCCTGAAGCAATCCTGCGGTTTTGTGCCCAGCTCACAAGAAAGCGAGTTGAAGAAAGGAGCTCAGGGGCACTGTAATTCACAAACCTGCAGAGTTATAAATGACAGCTATCTTCCAAAAGTATACTGAAGTAAGCCTGCTTAGGGGACTTGAAAGCGGGGCAGAATTTCAGGAAAACGATTGCAGGGGGTAGACTGGAATTGCCCTGAAAGCATAGGAAAAGAGGCACAACGTCGACAATGATGCACTTGGCCAAAAAGGGCGTATGCGTTTTTTCCTGAATATATTCAGGAAAAAACGCATACGCCCTTTATAGCCAACCAAGCAAGCCTGTAAAGGAAATCTGCACTACAATGAAGTCTCACTGCCCCCCGGGCAAGAGGGCCATCTGAAAAAAGTGTAAAATCCAGAAAGGTAGGACAGGATATGGAGAAGAGGGAGCCTTGTTATGCTGATTGTCAGGATGTAAATTGCAAACAGCCACCCTGGAGAAGTGCATGGTGTTTCCTGAAAAACGTAAGAAACAAAGCAACACAGCCTATGGCAATTGCACTTATGGTCCTATTCCTTAGGGAAATTAAAATCAAAAACAGAGAGCCACCCCAAGGTTTGGGACGGCTGTGTTCCCAAGAAGCTCGTCTACAGTACCAGGTAAATATCCCAGAAAGCAAAAAATGGATAAAGAAGTTGCGGCACGTACGTGCAATGCAATATCACTCAGCAATGAAATCTGTGTCATCAGGCCCGTAGCGGCATAGTGAGTGGATGCAGGTACGGTGATTCTACGTGAACTACGTCACACAGAAAAAGAAACATCATAAGATATCACTAATACAAGGAATGTAAACTTGACTACACATGAACTGAATTACAAAACAGAACAGGGTCTCAAATTTAGAAAACCAAATAGTGCTTGCTTATGGGGAAAGGTGCCTTGGGGTGCTGCATAAAACCAGAGACTGAAATTAGCACAGATAACTTTCCATAAGCCAAATATGTAATAGACAAGACCTACTCCTTGCTCAACGAAATGGACTCAACACCACATATTCAACGCCTAGGAATATACCTGACTAGGAAGAATCTTAAAACCCATGGATATATATGTCTCCGTAAGAGAATCAAGCGTGTGTACAGCGGCCGATACGCAGCAGTGAAAATCCGATAAATCCCATTATCAAAATAAATTTCGAAAACAAAACACAAAGACAGTGAAATAGAGAGCAATTCTTAAATAATTCACTCAGGGCATGTGATGCAACCGGGATTGACCACATCTACACCCAGAGCTGATTGAGACATAAGGCTGGACACTTCAGGCTAATAGCATTGGTGAGTTTCGGTGAGCAAATGCAGACACTTTGAAGTCATACTGCATGGTACCTATTCCATGGGTCCCAACTCTTCAGGTTCAAGGGATTCTTCCTCCAGCTAAGACATGCATAGGAAACCAACAGTATGGTCCACCATGTGATTGGGAAACGATTTAAAATGCATCTCAGTTTTCGTATCCTGGTCCTCGGGTTCACCATTCCAGATGCTTTACTAACATTCTCCCTGCTTGGAGAGTCAGTGCCTTTAACCTCCTGTTTGGCACAGCTTGCAATTTCTGTGCAAGATGAACAGGAATAGGGAGAACCAATGAGAGACTAGCTGTAGGTGTCTGCACGGGCAAATGTAACGCTCATTGCCCACCAGGAAGAGGAATTAACCAAAGGCTCAGTGTGCCCTTCTGGAAACAGATTAGGGCCTGAAGCAATCCTGCGGTTTTGTGGCCAGCTCACAAGAAATCGAGTTGAAGAAAGGAGCTCAGAGGCACTGTAATTCACAAACCTGCAGAGTTATAAATGACAGCTATCCTCCAAAAATATATTGAAGTAAGCCTGCGAAGGGGACTTGAAAGCGGGGCAGAATTTCAGGAAAACGATTGCAGGGGGTAGACTGGAATTGCCCTGAAAGCATAGGAAAAGAGGCAGAACGTCGACAATGATGCACTTGGCCAAAAAGGGCGTATGCGTTTTTTCCTGAATATATTCAGGAAAAAACGCATACGCCCTTTTTGGCCAACCAAGCAAGCCTGTAAAGGAAATCTGCACTACAATGAAGTCTCACTGCCCCCCGCCCGGGCAAAAGGGCCATCTGAAAAAAGTGTAAAATCCAGAAAGGTAGGACAGGATATGGAGAACAGGGAGCCTTGTTATGCTGATTGGCAGGATGTAAATTGCCAGCAGCCACCCTGGAGAAGTGTATGGTGTTTCCTGAAACACGTAAGAAACAAAGCAACACAGCCTATGGCACTTCCACTTATGGTCCTATAGGTTACGGAAATTAAAAGCAAAAACAGACAGCCACCCCAATATTTGGGACGGCTGTGTTCAGAAGAAGCTCCTCTACAGTATCAGGTAAATATCCCAGAAAGCAAAAAATGGATAAAGAAGTTGTGGCACGTACGTACAATGCAATATCACTCAGCAATGAAATCTGTGTCATCAGGCCCGTAGCGGCATATTGAGTGGATGCAGGTACGGTGATTCTACGTGAACTACGTCACACAGAAAAAGAAACATCATAAGATATCACTAATACAGTAATGTAAACTTGACTACACATGAACTGAATTACAAAACAGAACAGGGTCTCAAATTTAGAAAACCAACTAGTGCTTGCTCATGGGGTAAGGTGCGTTGGGATGCTGCATAAAACCAGAGACTGAAATTAGCACACATAACTTTCCATAAGCCAAATATGTAATAGACAAGACCTACTCCTTGCTCAACGAAATGGACCCAAAACCACATATTCAACGCCTAGGAATACACCTGACTAGGAAGAATTTTAAAACCCATGGATATATATGTCTCCATAAGAGAATCAAGCGTGTGTACAGCGGCCGAAACGCAGCAGTGAAAATCCGATAAATCCCATTATCAAAATAAATTTCGAAAACAAAACGCAAAGACAGTGAAATAGAGAGCAATTCTTAAATAATTCACTCAGGGCATGTGATGCAACCGGGATTGACCACATCTACACCCAGAGCTGGTTGAGACATAAGGCTGGACACTTCAGGCTGATAGCATTGGTGAGTGTCGGTGAGCAAATGCAGACCCTTTGAAGTCATACTGCATGGTACCCATTCCTTGGGTCCCAACTCTCCAGGTTCAAGGGATTCTTCCTCCAGCTAAAACATTCATGGGAAACCCAGAGTATCATCCACCGTGTGATTGGGAAACGATTTAAAATGCATCTCAGTTTTCGTATCCTGGTCCTCGGGTTCACCATTCCAGATGCTTTACTAACACTCTCCCCGCTTAGAGAGTCAGTGCCTTTAACCTCCTCTTTGGCACAGCTTGCAATTTCTGTGCAAGATGAACAGGAATAGGGAGAACCAATGAGAGACTAGCTGTAGGTGTCTGCACGGGCAAATGTAACGCTCATTGCCCACCAGGAAGAGGAATTAAACAAAGGCTCAGTGTGCCCTGCTGGAAACAGATTAGGGCCTGAAGCAATCCTGCGGTTTTGTGCCCAGCTCACAAGAAAGCGAGTTGAAGAAAGGAGCTCAGGGGCACTGTAATTCACAAACCTGCAGAGTTATAAATGACAGCTAACTTCCAAAAGTATATTGAAGTAAGCCTGCGTAGGGGACTTGAAAGCGGGGCAGAATTTCAGGAAAACGATTGCAGGGGGTAGACTGGAATTGCCCTGAAAGCATAGGAAAAGAGGCACAACGTCGACAATGATGCACTTGGCCAAAAATGGCGTATGCGTTTTTTCCTGAATATATTCAGGAAAAAACGCATATGCCCTTTTTGGCCAACCAAGCAAGCCTGTAAAGGAAATCTGCACTACAATGAAGTCTCACTGCCCCCCGGGCAAGAGGGCCATCTGAAAAAAGTGTAAAATCCAGAAAGGTAGGAAAGGATATGGAGAACAGGGAGCCTTGTTATGCTGATTGGCAGGATGTAAATTGCCAGCAGCCACCCTGGAGAAGTGTATGGTGTTTCCTGAAACACGTAAGAAACAAAGCAACACAGCCTATGGCACTTCCACTTATGGTCCTATTGTTTACGGAAATTAAAATAAAAAACAGACAGCCACCCCAATATTTGGGATGGCTGTGTTCACAAGAAGCTCGTCTACAGTATCAGGTAAATATCCCAGAAAGCAAAAAATGGATAAAGAAGTTGTGGCACGTACTTACAATGCAATATCACTCAGCAATGAAATCTGTGTCATCAGGCCCGTAGCGGCATAGTGAGTGGATGCAGGTACGGTGATTCTACGTGAACTACGTCACACAGAAAAAGAAACATCATAAGATATCACTAATACACGGAATGTAAACTTGACTACACATGAACTGAATTACAAAACAGAACAGGGTCTCAAATTTAGGAAACCAACTAGTGCTTGCTTATGGGGAAAGGTGCCTTGGGGTGCTGCATAAAACCAGAGACTGAAATTAGCACAGATAACTTTCCATAAGCCAAATATGTAATAGACAAGACCTACTCCTTGTTCAACGAAATGGACCCAACACCACATATTCAACGCCTAGGAATATACCTGACTAGGAAGAATCTTAAAACCCATGGATATATATGTCTCCGTAAGAGAATCAAGCGTGTGTACAGCGGTATAAATGCAGCAGTGAAAATCCGATAAATCCCATTATCAAAATAAATTTCAAAAACAAAACACAAAGACAGTGAAATAGAGAGCAATTCTTAAATAATTCACTCAGGGCATGTGATGCAACCGGGATTTAACACATCTACACCCAGAGCTGGTTGAGACATAAGGCTGGACACTTCAGGCTGATAGCATTGGTGAGTTTCGGTGAGCAAATGCAGACCCTTTGAAGTCATACTGCATGGTACCCATTCCATGGGTCCCAACTCTCCAGGTTCAAGGGATTCTTCCTCCAGCTAAAACATGCATGGGAAACCCAGAGTATTGTCCACCGTGTGATTGGGAAACGATTTAAAATGCATCTCAGTTTTCGTATCCTGGTCCTCGGGTTCACCATTCCAGATGCTTTACTAACACACTCCCCGCTTGTAGAGTCAGTGCCTTTAACCTCCTGTTTGGCACAGCTTGCAATTTCTGTGCAAGATGAACAGGAATAGGGAGAACCAATGAGAGACTAGCTATAGGTGTCTGCACGGGCAAATGTAACGCTCATTGCCCACCAGGAAGAGGAATTAACCAAAGGCTCAGTGTGCCCTGCTGGAAACAGATTAAGGTCTGAAGCAATCCTGCGGTTTTGTGCCCAGCTCACAAGAAAGCGAGTTGAAGAAAGGAGCTCAGGGGCACTGTACTTCACAAACCTGCAGAGTTATAAATGACAGCTATCCTCCAAAAATATATTGAAGTAAGCCTGCGAAGGGGACTTGAAAGCGGGGCAGAATTTCAGGAAAACGATTGCAGGGGGTAGACGGGAAGTGCCCTGAAAGCATAGGAAAAGAGGCAGAACGTCGACAATGATGCACTTGGCCAAAAAGGGCGTATGCGTTTTTTCCTGAATATATTCAGGAAAAAACGCATACGCCCTTTTTAGCCAACCAAGCAAGCCTGTAAAGGAAATCTGCACTACAATGAAGTCTCACTGCCACCCTGGCAAAAGGGCCATCTGAAAAAAGTGTAAAATCCAGTAAGGTACGACAGGATATGGAGAACAGGGAGCCTTGTTATGCTGATTGGCAGGATGTAAATTGTGAACAGCCACCCTGGAGAAGTGTATGGTGTTTCCTGAAACACGTAAGAAACAAAGCAACACAGCCTATGGCACTTCTACTTATGGTCCTATAGCTTACGGAAATTAAAATAAAAAACAGACAGCCACCCCAATATTTGGGATGCCTGTGTTCACAAGAAGCTCGTCTACAGTATCGGGTAAATATCCCAGAAAGCAAAAAATGGATAAAGAAGTTGTGGCACGTACGTACAATGCAATATCACTCAGCAATGAAATCTGTGTCATCAGGCCCGTAGCGGCATAGTGAGTGGATGCAGGTACGGTGATTCTACGTGAACTACGTCACACAGAAAAAGAAACATCATAAGATATCACTAATACACGGAATGTAAACTTGACTACACATGAACTGAATTACAAAACAGAACAGGGTCTCAAATTTAGGAAACCAACTAGTGCTTGCTTATGGGGAAAGGTGCCTTGGGGTGCTGCATAAAACCAGAGACTGAAATTAGCACAGATAACTTTCCATAAGCCAAATATGTAATAGACAAGACCTACTCCTTGTTCAACGAAATGGACCCAACACCACATATTCAACGCCTAGGAATATACCTGACTAGGAAGAATCTTAAAACCCATGGATATATATGTCTCCGTAAGAAAATCAAGCGTGTGTACAGCGGCATAAACGCAGCAGTGAAAATCCGATAAATCCCATTATCAAAATAAATTTCAAAAACAAAACACAAAGACAGTGAAATAGAGAGCAATTCTTAAATAATTCACTCAGGGCATGTGATGCAACCGGGATGTAACACATCTACACCCAGAGCTGGTTGAGACATAAGGCTGGACACTTCAGGCTGATAGCATTGGTGAGTTTCGGTGAGCAAATGCAGACCCTTTGAAGTCATACTGCATGGTACCCATTCGATGGGTCCCAACTCTCCAGGTTCAAGGGATTCTTCCTCCAGCTAAAACATGCATGGGAAACCCAGAGTATCGTCCACCGTGTGATTGGGAAATGATTTAAAATGCATCTCAGTTTTCGTATCCTGGTCCTCGGGTTCACCATTCCAGATGCTTTACTAACACACTCCCCGCTTGTAGAGTCAGTGCCTTTAACCTCCTCTTTGGCACAGCTTGCAATTTCTGTGCAAGATGAACAGGAGTAGGGAGAACCAATGAGAGACTAGCTGTAGGTGTCTGCACCGGCAAATGTAACGCTCATTGCCCACCAGGAAGAGGAATTAAACAAAGGCTCAGTGTGCCCTGCTGGAAACAGATTAGGGCCTGAAGCAATCCTGCCGTTTTGTGCCCAGCTCACAAGAAAGCGAGTTGAAGAAAGGAGCTCAGGGGCAATGTACTTCACAAACCTGCAGAGTTATAAATGACAGCTATCCTCCAAAAATATATTGAAGTAAGCCTGCGAAGGGGACTTGAAAGCGGGGCAGAATTTCAGGAAAACGATTGCAGGGGGTAGACTGGAATTGCCCTGAAAGCATAGGAAAAGAGGCACAACGTCGACAATGATGCACTAGGCCAAAAAGTGCGTATGCGTTTTTTCCTGAATATATTCAGGAAAAAACGCATACGCCATTTTTGGCCAACCAAGCAAGCCTGTAAAGGAAATCTGCACTACAATGAAATCTCACTGCCCCCCCGGGCAAAAGGGCCATCTGAAAAAAGTGTAAAATCCAGAAAGGTAGGACAGGATATGGAGAACAGGGAGCCTTGTTATGCTGATTGGCAGGATGTAAATTGTGAACAGCCACCCTGGAGAAGTGTATGGTGTTTCCTGAAACACGTAAGAAATAAAGCAACACAGCCTATGGCAATTGCAATTATGGTCCTATTGCTTAGGGAAATTAAAATCATAAACGGAGAGCCACCCCAAAGTTTGGGACGGCTGTGTTCCCAAGAAGCTCGTCTACAGTACCAGGTAAATATCCCAGAAAGCAAAAAATGGATAAAGAAGTTGTGGCACGTACGTGCAATGCAATATCACTCAGCAATGAAATCTGTTTCATCAGGCCCGTAGCGGCATAGTGAGTGGATGCAGGTACGGTGATTCTACGTGAACTACGTCACACAGAAAAAGAAACATCATAAGATATCACTAATACACGGAATGTAAACTTGACTACACATGAACTGAATTACAAAACAGAACAGGGTCACAAATTTAGAAAACCAACTAGTGCTTGCTTATGGGGAAAGGTGCCTTGGGGTGCTGCATAAAAGCAGAGACTGAAATTAGCACAGATAACATTCCATAAGCCAAATATGTAATAGACAAGACCTACTCCTTGCTCAACGAAATGGACTCAACACCACATATTCAACGCCTAGGAATATACCTGACTAGGAAGAATCTTAAAACCCATGGATATATATGTCTCCGTAAGAGAATCAAGCGTGTGTACAGCGGCCGATACGCAGCAGTGAAAATCCGATAAATCCCATTATCAAAATAAATTTCGAAAACAAAACACAAAGACAGTGAAATAGAGAGCAATTCTTAAATAATTCACTCAGGGCATGTGATGCAACCGGGATTTAACACATCTACACCCAGAGCTGGTTGAGACATAAGGCTGGACACTTCAGGCTGAGAGCATTGGTGAGTTTCGGTGAGCAAATGCAGACCCTTTGAAGTCATACTGCATGGTACCTATTCCATGGGTCCCAACTCTTCAGGTTCAAGGGATTCTTCCTCCAGCTAAAACATGCATGGGAAACCCAGAGTATCGTCCACCGTGTGATTGGGAAACGATTTAAAATGCATCTCAGTTTTCGTATCCTGGTCCTCGGGTTCACCATTCCAGATGCTTTACTAACACTCTCCCCGCTTGTAGAGTCAGTGCCTTTAACCTCCTCTTTTGCACAGCTTGCAATTTCTGTGCAAGATGAACAGGAATAGGGAGAAACAATGAGAGACTAGCTGTAGGTGTCTGCACGGGCAAATGTAACGCTCATTGCCCACCAGGAAGAGGAATTAAACAAAGGCTCAGTGTGCCCTGCTGGAAACAGATTAGGGCCTGAAGCAATCCTGCGGTTTTGTGCCCAGCTCACAAGAAAGCGAGTTGAAGAAAGGAGCTCAGGGGCACTGTAATTCACAAATCTGCAGAGTTATAAATGACAGCTATCTTCCAAAAGTATACTGAAGTAAGCCTGCTTAGGGGACTTGAAAGCGGGGCAGAATTTCAGGAAAACGATTGCAGGGGGTAGACTGGAATTGCCCTGAAAGCATAGGAAAAGAGGCACAACGTCGACAATGATGCACTTGGCCAAAAAGGGCGTATGCGTTTTTTCCTGAATATATTCAGGAAAAAACGCATACGCCCTTTATAGCCAACCAAGCAAGCCTGTAAAGGAAATCTGCACTACAATGAAGTCTCACTGCCCCCCCGGCAAGAGGGCCATCTGAAAAAAGTGTAAAATCCAGAAAGGTAGGACAGGATATGGAGAAGAGGGAGCCTTGTTATGCTGATTGTCAGGATGTAAATTGCCAACAGCCACCCTGGAGAAGTGCATGGTGTTTCCTGAAAAACGTAAGAAACAAAGCAACACAGCCTATGGCAATTGCACATATGGTCCTATTCCTTAGGGAAATTAAAATCAAAAACAGAGAGCCACCCCAAAGTTTGGGACGACTGTGTTCCCAAGAAGCTCGTCTACAGTACCAGGTAAATATCCCAGAAAGCAAAAAATGGATAAAGAAGTTGCGGCACGTACGTGCAATGCAATATCACTCAGCAATGAAATCTGTGTCATCAGGCCCGTAGCGGCATAGTGAGTGGATGCAGGTACGGTGATTCTACGTGAACTACGTCACATAGAAAAAGAACATCATAAGATATCACTAATACAAGGAATGTAAACTTGACTACACATGAACTGAATTACAAAACAGAACAGGGTCTCAAATTTAGAAAACCAAATAGTGCTTGCTTATGGGGAAAGGTGCCTTGGGGTGCTGCATAAAACCAGAGACTGAAATTAGCACAGATAACTTTCCATAAGCCAAATATGTAATAGACAAGACCTACTCCTTGCTCAACGAAATGGACTCAACACCACATATTCAACGCCTAGGAATATACCTGACTAGGAAGAATCTTAAAACCCATGGATATATATGTCTCCGTAAGAGAATCAAGCGTGTGTACAGCGGCCGATACGCAGCAGTGAAAATCCGATAAATCCGATTATCAAAATAAATTTCGAAAACAAAACACAAAGACAGTGAAATAGAGAGCAATTCTTAAATAATTCACTCAGGGCATGTGATGCAACCGGGATTGACCACATCTACACCCAGAGCTGATTGAGACATAAGGCTGGACACTTCAGGCTAATAGCATTGGTGAGTTTCGGTGAGCAAATGCAGACACTTTGAAGTCATACTGCATGGTACCTATTCCATGGGTCCCAACTCTTCAGGTTCAAGGGATTCTTCCTCCAGCTAAAACATGCATAGGAAACCAACAGTATGGTCCACCATGTGATTGGGAAAGGATTTAAAATGCATCTCAGGTTTCATATCCTGGTCCTCGGGTTCACCATTCCAGATGCTTTACTAACATTCTCCCTGCTTGGAGAGTCAGTGCCTTTAACCTCCTGTTTGGCACAGCTTGCAATTTCTGTGCAAGATGAACAGGAATAGGGAGAACCAATGAGAGACTAGCTGTAGGTGTCTGCACGGGCAAATGTAACGCTCATTGCCCACCAGGAAGAGGAATTAACCAAAGGCTCAGTGTGCCCTTCTGGAAACAGATTAGGGCCTGAAGCAATCCTGCGGTTTTGTGGCCAGCTCACAAGAAAGCGAGTTGAAGAAAGGAGCTCAGAGGCACTGTAATTCACAAACCTGCAGAGTTATAAATGACAGCTATCCTCCAAAAATATATTGAAGTAAGCCTGCGAAGGGGACTTGAAAGCGGGGCAGAATTTCAGGAAAACGATTGCAGGGGGTAGACTGGAATTGCCCTGAAAGCATAGGAAAAGAGGCAGAACGTCGACAATGATGCACTTGGCCAAAAAGGGCGTATGCATTTTTTCCTGAATATATTCAGGAAAAAACGCATACGCCCTTTTTGGCCAACCAAGCAGGCCTGTAAAGGAAATCTGCACTACAATGAAGTCTCACTGCCCCCCGGGCAAAAGGGCCATCTGAAAAAAGTGTAAAATCCAGAAAGGTAGGACAGGATATGGAGAACAGGGAGCCTTGTTATGCTGATTGGCAGGATGTAAATTGCCAGCAGCCACCCTGGAGAAATGTATGGTGTTTCCTGAAACACTTAAGAAACAAAGCAACACAGCCTATGGCACTTCCACTTATGTTCCTATAGCTTACGGAAATTAAAATCAAAAACAGACAGCCACCCCAATATTTGGGATGGCTGTGTTCACAAGAAGCTCGTCTACAGTATCAGGTAAATATCCCAGAAAGCAAAAAATGGATAAAAAAGTTGTGGCACGTACGTACAATGCAATATCACTCAGCAATGAAATCTGTGTCATCAGGCCCGTAGCGGCATAGTGAGTGGATGCAGGTACGGTGATTCTACGTGAACTACGTCACACAGAAAAAGAAACATCATAAGATATCACTAATACACGGAATGTAAACTTGACTACACATGAACTGAATTACAAAACAGAACAGGGTCTCAAATTTAGGAAACCAACTAGTGCTTGGTTATGGGGAAAGGTGCCTTGGGGTGCTGCATAAAACCAGAGACTGAAATTAGCACAGATAACTTTCCATAAGCCAAATATGTAATAGACAAGACCTATTCCTTGTTCAACGAAATGGACCCAACACCACATATTCAACGCCTAGGAATATACCTGACTAGGAAGAATCTTAAAACCCATGGATATATATGTTTCCGTAAGAGAATCAAGCGTGTGTACAGCGACATAAACGCAACAGTGAAAATCCGATAAATCCCATTATCAAAATAAATTTCAAAAACAAAACACAAAGACAGTGAAATAGAGAGCAATTCTTAAATAATTCACTCAGGGCATGTGATGCAACCGGGATTTAACACATCTACACCCAGAGCTGGTTGAGACATAAGGCTGGACACTTCAGGCTGATAGCATTGGTGAGTTTCGGTGAGCAAATGCAGACCCTTTGAAGTCATACTGCATGGTACCCATTCCATGGGTCCCAACTCTCCAGGTTCAAGGGATTCTTCCTCCAGCTAAAACATGCATGGGAAACCCAGAGTATCGTCCACCGTGTGATTGGGAAACGATTTAAAATGCATCTCAGTTTTCGTATCCTGGTCCTCGGGTTCACCATTCCAGATGCTTTACTAACACTCTCCCCGCTTGGAGAGTCAGTGCCTTTAACCTCCTCTTTGGCACAGCTTGCAATTTCTGTGCAAGATGAACAGGAATAGGGAGAACCAATGAGAGACTAGCTGTAGGTGTCTGCACGGGCAAATGTAATGCTCATTGCCCACCATGAAGAGGAATTAAACAAAGGCTCCGTGTGCCCTGCTGGAAACAGATTAGGGCCTGAAGCAATCCTGCGGTTTTGTGCCCAGCTCACAAGAAAGCGAGTTGAAGAAAGGAGCTCAGGGGCACTGTAATTCACAAACCTGCAGAGTTATAAATGACAGCTATCCTCCAAAAATATATTGAAGTAAGCCTGCGAAGGGGACTTGAAAGCGGGGCAGAATTTCAGGAAAACGATTGCAGGGGGTAGACTGGAATTGCCTTGAAAGCATAGGAAAAGAGGCAGAACGTCGACAATGATGCACTTGGCCAAAAAGGGCGTATGCGTTTTTTCCTGAATATATTCAGGAAAAAACGCATACGCCCTTTTTGGCCAACCAAGCAAGCCTGTAAAGGAAATCTGCACTACAATGAAGTCTCACTGCCCCCCGGGCAAGAGGGCCATCTGAAAAAAGTGTAAAATCCAGAAAGGTAGGAAAGGATATGGAGAACAGGGAGCCTTGTTATGCTGATTGGCAGGATGTAAATTGCCAGCAGCCACCCTGGAGAAGTGTATGGTGTTTCCTGAAACACGTAAGAAACAAAGCAACACAGCCTATGGCACTTCCACTTATGGTCCTATTGTTTACGGAAATTAAAATAAAAAACAGACAGCCACCCCAATATTTGGGATGGCTGTGTTCACAAGAAGCTCGTCTACAGTATCAGGTAAATATCCCAGAAAGCAAAAAATGGATAAAGAAGTTGTGGCACGTACTTACAATGCAATATCACTCAGCAATGAAATCTGTGTCATCAGGCCCGTAGCGGCATAGTGAGTGGATGCAGGTACGGTGATTCTACGTGAACTACGTCACACAGAAAAAGAAACATCATAAGATATCACTAATACACGGAATGTAAACTTGACTACACATGAACTGAATTACAAAACAGAACAGGGTCTCAAATTTAGGAAACCAACTAGTGCTTGCTTATGGGGAAAGGTGCCTTGGGGTGCTGCATAAAACCAGAGACTGAAATTAGCACAGATAACTTTCCATAAGCCAAATATGTAATAGACAAGACCTACTCCTTGTTCAACGAAATGGACCCAACACCACATATTCAACGCCTAGGAATATACCTGACTAGGAAGAATCTTAAAACCCATGGATATATATGTCTCCATAAGAGAATCAAGCGTGTGTACAGCGGTATAAATGCAGCAGTGAAAATCCGATAAATCCCATTATCAAAATAAATTTCAAAAACAAAACACAAAGACAGTGAAATAGAGAGCAATTCTTAAATAATTCACTCAGGGCATGTGATGCAACCGGGATTTAACACATCTACACCCAGAGCTGGTTGAGACATAAGGCTGGACACTTCAGGCTGATAGCATTGGTGAGTTTCGGTGAGCAAATGCAGACCCTTTGAAGTCATACTGCATGGTACCCATTCCATGGGTCCCAACTCTCCAGGTTCAAGGGATTCTTCCTCCAGCTAAAACATGCATGGGAAACCCAGAGTATTGTCCACCGTGTGATTGGGAAACGATTTAAAATGCATCTCAGTTTTCGTATCCTGGTCCTCGGGTTCACCATTCCAGATGCTTTACTAACACACTCCCCGCTTGTAGAGTCAGTGCCTTTAACCTCCTGTTTGGCACAGCTTGCAATTTCTGTGCAAGATGAACAGGAATAGGGAGAACCAATGAGAGACTAGCTATAGGTGTCTGCACGGGCAAATGTAACGCTCATTGCCCACCAGGAAGAGGAATTAACCAAAGGCTCAGTGTGCCCTGCTGGAAACAGATTAAGGTCTGAAGCAATCCTGCGGTTTTGTGCCCAGCTCACAAGAAAGCGAGTTGAAGAAAGGAGCTCAGGGGCACTGTACTTCACAAACCTGCAGAGTTATAAATGACAGCTATCCTCCAAAAATATATTGAAGTAAGCCTGCGAAGGGGACTTGAAAGCGGGGCAGAATTTCAGGAAAACGATTGCAGGGGGTAGACGGGAAGTGCCCTGAAAGCATAGGAAAAGAGGCAGAACGTCGACAATGATGCACTTGGCCAAAAAGGGCGTATGCGTTTTTTCCTGAATATATTCAGGAAAAAACGCATACGCCCTTTTTAGCCAACCAAGCAAGCCTGTAAAGGAAATCTGCACTACAATGAAGTCTCACTGCCACCCTGGCAAAAGGGCCATCTGAAAAAAGTGTAAAATCCAGTAAGGTACGACAGGATATGGAGAACAGGGAGCCTTGTTATGCTGATTGGCAGGATGTAAATTGTGAACAGCCACCCTGGAGAAGTGTATGGTGTTTCCTGAAACACGTAAGAAACAAAGCAACACAGCCTATGGCACTTCTACTTATGGTCCTATAGCTTACGGAAATTAAAATAAAAAACAGACAGCCACCCCAATATTTGGGATGCCTGTGTTCACAAGAAGCTCGTCTACAGTATCGGGTAAATATCCCAGAAAGCAAAAAATGGATAAAGAAGTTGTGGCACGTACGTACAATGCAATATCACTCAGCAATGAAATCTGTGTCATCAGGCCCGTAGCGGCATAGTGAGTGGATGCAGGTACGGTGATTCTACGTGAACTACGTCACACAGAAAAAGAAACATCATAAGATATCACTAATACACGGAATGTAAACTTGACTACACATGAACTGAATTACAAAACAGAACAGGGTCTCAAATTTAGGAAACCAACTAGTGCTTGCTTATGGGGAAAGGTGCCTTGGGGTGCTGCATAAAACCAGAGACTGAAATTAGCACAGATAACTTTCCATAAGCCAAATATGTAATAGACAAGACCTACTCCTTGTTCAACGAAATGGACCCAACACCACATATTCAACGCCTAGGAATATACCTGACTAGGAAGAATCTTAAAACCCATGGATATATATGTCTCCGTAAGAAAATCAAGCGTGTGTACAGCGGCATAAACGCAGCAGTGAAAATCCGATAAATCCCATTATCAAAATAAATTTCAAAAACAAAACACAAAGACAGTGAAATAGAGAGCAATTCTTAAATAATTCACTCAGGGCATGTGATGCAACCGGGATGTAACACATCTACACCCAGAGCTGGTTGAGACATAAGGCTGGACACTTCAGGCTGATAGCATTGGTGAGTTTCGGTGAGCAAATGCAGACCCTTTGAAGTCATACTGCATGGTACCCATTCGATGGGTCCCAACTCTCCAGGTTCAAGGGATTCTTCCTCCAGCTAAAACATGCATGGGAAACCCAGAGTATCGTCCACCGTGTGATTGGGAAATGATTTAAAATGCATCTCAGTTTTCGTATCCTGGTCCTCGGGTTCACCATTCCAGATGCTTTACTAACACACTCCCCGCTTGTAGAGTCAGTGCCTTTAACCTCCTCTTTGGCACAGCTTGCAATTTCTGTGCAAGATGAACAGGAGTAGGGAGAACCAATGAGAGACTAGCTGTAGGTGTCTGCACCGGCAAATGTAACGCTCATTGCCCACCAGGAAGAGGAATTAAACAAAGGCTCAGTGTGCCCTGCTGGAAACAGATTAGGGCCTGAAGCAATCCTGCCGTTTTGTGCCCAGCTCACAAGAAAGCGAGTTGAAGAAAGGAGCTCAGGGGCAATGTACTTCACAAACCTGCAGAGTTATAAATGACAGCTATCCTCCAAAAATATATTGAAGTAAGCCTGCGAAGGGGACTTGAAAGCGGGGCAGAATTTCAGGAAAACGATTGCAGGGGGTAGACTGGAATTGCCCTGAAAGCATAGGAAAAGAGGCACAACGTCGACAATGATGCACTAGGCCAAAAAGTGCGTATGCGTTTTTTCCTGAATATATTCAGGAAAAAACGCATACGCCATTTTTGGCCAACCAAGCAAGCCTGTAAAGGAAATCTGCACTACAATGAAATCTCACTGCCCCCCCGGGCAAAAGGGCCATCTGAAAAAAGTGTAAAATCCAGAAAGGTAGGACAGGATATGGAGAACAGGGAGCCTTGTTATGCTGATTGGCAGGATGTAAATTGTGAACAGCCACCCTGGAGAAGTGTATGGTGTTTCCTGAAACACGTAAGAAATAAAGCAACACAGCCTATGGCAATTGCAATTATGGTCCTATTGCTTAGGGAAATTAAAATCATAAACGGAGAGCCACCCCAAAGTTTGGGACGGCTGTGTTCCCAAGAAGCTCGTCTACAGTACCAGGTAAATATCCCAGAAAGCAAAAAATGGATAAAGAAGTTGTGGCACGTACGTGCAATGCAATATCACTCAGCAATGAAATCTGTTTCATCAGGCCAGTAGCGGCATAGTGAGTGGATGCAGGTACGGTGATTCTACGTGAACTACGTCACACAGAAAAAGAAACATCATAAGATATCACTAATACACGGAATGTAAACTTGACTACACATGAACTGAATTACAAAACAGAACAGGGTCACAAATTTAGAAAACCAACTAGTGCTTGCTTATGGGGAAAGGTGCCTTGGGGTGCTGCATAAAAGCAGAGACTGAAATTAGCACAGATAACATTCCATAAGCCAAATATGTAATAGACAAGACCTACTCCTTGCTCAACGAAATGGACTCAACACCACATATTCAACGCCTAGGAATATACCTGACTAGGAAGAATCTTAAAACCCATGGATATATATGTCTCCGTAAGAGAATCAAGCGTGTGTACAGCGGCCGATACGCAGCAGTGAAAATCCGATAAATCCCATTATCAAAATAAATTTCGAAAACAAAACACAAAGACAGTGAAATAGAGAGCAATTCTTAAATAATTCACTCAGGGCATGTGATGCAACCGGGATTGACCACATCTACACCCAGAGCTGGTTGAGACATAAGGCTGGACACTTCAGGCTGAGAGCATTGGTGAGTTTCGGTGAGCAAATGCAGACCCTTTGAAGTCATACTGCATGGTACCTATTCCATGGGTCCCAACTCTTCAGGTTCAAGGGATTCTTCCTCCAGCTAAAACATGCATGGGAAACCCAGAGTATCGTCCACCGTGTGATTGGGAAACGATTTAAAATGCATCTCAGTTTTCGTATCCTGGTCCTCGGGTTCACCATTCCAGATGCTTTACTAACACTCTCCCCGCTTGTAGAGTCAGTGCCTTTAACCTCCTCTTTTGCACAGCTTGCAATTTCTGTGCAAGATGAACAGGAATAGGGAGAAACAATGAGAGACTAGCTGTAGGTGTCTGCACGGGCAAATGTAACGCTCATTGCCCACCAGGAAGAGGAATTAAACAAAGGCTCAGTGTGCCCTGCTGGAAACAGATTAGGGCCTGAAGCAATCCTGCGGTTTTGTGCCCAGCTCACAAGAAAGCGAGTTGAAGAAAGGAGCTCAGGGGCACTGTAATTCACAAATCTGCAGAGTTATAAATGACAGCTATCTTCCAAAAGTATACTGAAGTAAGCCTGCTTAGGGGACTTGAAAGCGGGGCAGAATTTCAGGAAAACGATTGCAGGGGGTAGACTGGAATTGCCCTGAAAGCATAGGAAAAGAGGCACAACGTCGACAATGATGCACTTGGCCAAAAAGGGCGTATGCGTTTTTTCCTGAATATATTCAGGAAAAAACGCATACGCCCTTTATAGCCAACCAAGCAAGCCTGTAAAGGAAATCTGCACTACAATGAAGTCTCACTGCCCCCCGGGCAAGAGGGCCATCTGAAAAAAGTGTAAAATCCAGAAAGGTAGGACAGGATATGGAGAAGAGGGAGCCTTGTTATGCTGATTGTCAGGATGTAAATTGCCAAGAGCCACCCTGGAGAAGTGCATGGTGTTTCCTGAAAAACGTAAGAAACAAAGCAACACAGCCTATGGCAATTGCACATATGGTCCTATTCCTTAGGGAAATTAAAATCAAAAACAGAGAGCCACCCCAAAGTTTGGGACGACTGTGTTCCCAAGAAGCTCGTCTACAGTACCAGGTAAATATCCCAGAAAGCAAAAAATGGATAAAGAAGTTGCGGCACGTACGTGCAATGCAATATCACTCAGCAATGAAATCTGTGTCATCAGGCCCGTAGCGGCATAGTGAGTGGATGCAGGTACGGTGATTCTACGTGAACTACGTCACATAGAAAAAGAACATCATAAGATATCACTAATACAAGGAATGTAAACTTGACTACACATGAACTGAATTACAAAACAGAACAGGGTCTCAAATTTAGAAAACCAAATAGTGCTTGCTTATGGGGAAAGGTGCCTTGGGGTGCTGCATAAAACCAGAGACTGAAATTAGCACAGATAACTTTCCATAAGCCAAATATGTAATAGACAAGACCTACTCCTTGCTCAACGAAATGGACTCAACACCACATATTCAACGCCTAGGAATATACCTGACTAGGAAGAATCTTAAAACCCATGGATATATATGTCTCCGTAAGAGAATCAAGCGTGTGTACAGCGGCCGATACGCAGCAGTGAAAATCCGATAAATCCGATTATCAAAATAAATTTCGAAAACAAAACACAAAGACAGTGAAATAGAGAGCAATTCTTAAATAATTCACTCAGGGCATGTGATGCAACCGGGATTGACCACATCTACACCCAGAGCTGATTGAGACATAAGGCTGGACACTTCAGGCTAATAGCATTGGTGAGTTTCGGTGAGCAAATGCAGACACTTTGAAGTCATACTGCATGGTACCTATTCCATGGGTCCCAACTCTTCAGGTTCAAGGGATTCTTCCTCCAGCTAAAACATGCATAGGAAACCAACAGTATGGTCCACCATGTGATTGGGAAAGGATTTAAAATGCATCTCAGGTTTCATATCCTGGTCCTCGGGTTCACCATTCCAGATGCTTTACTAATATTCTCCCTGCTTGGAGAGTCAGTGCCTTTAACCTCCTGTTTGGCACAGCTTGCAATTTCTGTGCAAGATGAACAGGAATAGGGAGAACCAATGAGAGACTAGCTGTAGGTGTCTGCACGGGCAAATGTAACGCTCATTGCCCACCAGGAAGAGGAATTAACCAAAGGCTCAGTGTGCCCTTCTGGAAACAGATTAGGGCCTGAAGCAATCCTGCGGTTTTGTGGCCAGCTCACAAGAAAGCGAGTTGAAGAAAGGAGCTCAGAGGCACTGTAATTCACAAACCTGCAGAGTTATAAATGACAGCTATCCTCCAAAAATATATTGAAGTAAGCCTGCGAAGGGGACTTGAAAGCGGGGCAGAATTTCAGGAAAACGATTGCAGGGGGTAGACTGGAATTGCCCTGAAAGCATAGGAAAAGAGGCAGAACGTCGACAATGATGCACTTGGCCAAAAAGGGCGTATGCATTTTTTCCTGAATATATTCAGGAAAAAACGCATACGCCCTTTTTGGCCAACCAAGCAGGCCTGTAAAGGAAATCTGCACTACAATGAAGTCTCACTGCCCCCCGGGCAAAAGGGCCATCTGAAAAAAGTGTAAAATCCAGAAAGGTAGGACAGGATATGGAGAACAGGGAGCCTTGTTATGCTGATTGGCAGGATGTAAATTGCCAGCAGCCACCCTGGAGAAATGTATGGTGTTTCCTGAAACACTTAAGAAACAAAGCAACACAGCCTATGGCACTTCCACTTATGTTCCTATAGCTTACGGAAATTAAAATCAAAAACAGACAGCCACCCCAATATTTGGGATGGCTGTGTTCACAAGAAGCTCGTCTACAGTATCAGGTAAATATCCCAGAAAGCAAAAAATGGATAAAAAAGTTGTGGCACGTACGTACAATGCAATATCACTCAGCAATGAAATCTGTGTCATCAGGCCCGTAGCGGCATAGTGAGTGGATGCAGGTACGGTGATTCTACGTGAACTACGTCACACAGAAAAAGAAACATCATAAGATATCACTAATACACGGAATGTAAACTTGACTACACATGAACTGAATTACAAAACAGAACAGGGTCTCAAATTTAGGAAACCAACTAGTGCTTGGTTATGGGGAAAGGTGCCTTGGGGTGCTGCATAAAACCAGAGACTGAAATTAGCACAGATAACTTTCCATAAGCCAAATATGTAATAGACAAGACCTATTCCTTGTTCAACGAAATGGACCCAACACCACATATTCAACGCCTAGGAATATACCTGACTAGGAAGAATCTTAAAACCCATGGATATATATGTTTCCGTAAGAGAATCAAGCGTGTGTACAGCGACATAAACGCAACAGTGAAAATCCGATAAATCCCATTATCAAAATAAATTTCAAAAACAAAACACAAAGACAGTGAAATAGAGAGCAATTCTTAAATAATTCACTCAGGGCATGTGATGCAACCGGGATTTAACACATCTACACCCAGAGCTGGTTGAGACATAAGGCTGGACACTTCAGGCTGATAGCATTGGTGAGTTTCGGTGAGCAAATGCAGACCCTTTGAAGTCATACTGCATGGTACCCATTCCATGGGTCCCAACTCTCCAGGTTCAAGGGATTCTTCCTCCAGCTAAAACATGCATGGGAAACCCAGAGTATCGTCCACCGTGTGATTGGGAAACGATTTAAAATGCATCTCAGTTTTCGTATCCTGGTCCTCGGGTTCACCATTCCAGATGCTTTACTAACACTCTCCCCGCTTGGAGAGTCAGTGCCTTTAACCTCCTCTTTGGCACAGCTTGCAATTTCTGTGCAAGATGAACAGGAATAGGGAGAACCAATGAGAGACTAGCTGTAGGTGTCTGCACGGGCAAATGTAATGCTCATTGCCCACCATGAAGAGGAATTAAACAAAGGCTCCGTGTGCCCTGCTGGAAACAGATTAGGGCCTGAAGCAATCCTGCGGTTTTGTGCCCAGCTCACAAGAAAGCGAGTTGAAGAAAGGAGCTCAGGGGCACTGTAATTCACAAACCTGCAGAGTTATAAATGACAGCTATCCTCCAAAAATATATTGAAGTAAGCCTGCGAAGGGGACTTGAAAGCGGGGCAGAATTTCAGGAAAACGATTGCAGGGGGTAGACTGGAATTGCCTTGAAAGCATAGGAAAAGAGGCAGAACGTCGACAATGATGCACTTGGCCAAAAAGGGCGTATGCGTTTTTTCCTGAATATATTCAGGAAAAAACGCATACGCCCTTTTTGGCCAACCAAGCAAGCCTGTAAAGGAAATCTGCACTACAATGAAATCTCACTGCCCCCCCGGGCAAAGGGCCATCTGAAAAAAGTGTAAAATCCAGAAAGGTAGGACAGGATATGGAGAACAGGGAGCCTTGTTATGCTGATTGGCAGGATGTAAATTGCCAGCAGCCACCCTGGAGAAGTGTATGGTGTTTCCTGAAACACGTAAGAAACAAAGCAACACAGCCTATGGCACTTCCACTTATGGTCCTATAGCTTACGGAAATTAAAATCAAAAACAGACAGCCACCCCAATATTTGGGATGGCTGTGTTCACAAGAAGCTCGTCTACAGTATCAGGTAAATATCCCAGAAAGCAAAAAATGGATAAAGAAGTTGTGCCACGTACGTGCAATGCAATATCACTCAGCAATGAAATCTGTGTCATCAGGCCCGTAGCGGCATAGTGAGTGGATGCAGGTACGGTGATTCTACGTGAACTACGTCACACAGAAAAAGAAACATCATAAGATATCACTAATACACGGAAAGTAAACTTGACTACACATGAACTGAATTACAAAACAGAACAGGGTCTCAAATTTAGAAAACCAACTAGTGCTTGCTTATGGGGAAAGGTGCGTTGGGATTCTGCATAAAACCAGAGACTGAAATTAGCACAGATAACATTCCATAAGCCAAATATGTAATAGACAAGACCTACTCCTTGCTCAACGAAATGGACTCAACACCACATATTCAACGCCTAGGAATATACCTGACTAGGAAGAATCTTAAAACCCATGGATATATATGTCTCGGTAAGAGAATCAAGCGTGTGTACAGCGGCGAAAATGCAGCAGGGAAAATCCGATAAATCCCATTATCAAAATAAATTTCGAAAACAAAACACAAAGACAGTGAAATAGAGAGCAATTCTTAAATAATTCACTCAGGGCATGTGATGCAACCGGGATTTACCATATCTACACCCAGAGCTGGTTGAGACATAAGGCTGGACACTTCAGGCTGATAGCATTGGTGAGTTTCGGTGAGCAAATGCAGACCCTTTGTAGTCATACTGCATGGTACCCAATCCATGGGTCCCAACTCTCCAGGTTCAAGGCATTCTTCCTCCAGCTAAAACATGCATGGGAAACCCAGAGTATCGTCCACCGTGTGATTGGGAAACGATTTAAAATGCATCTCAGTTTTCGTAGCCTGGTCCTCGGGTTCACCATTCCAGATGCTTTACTAACACTCTCCCCGCTTGGAGAGTCAGTGCCTTTAACCTCCTGTTTGGCACAGCTTGCAATTTCTGTGCAAGATGAACAGGAATAGGGAGAACCAATGAGAGACTAGCTGTAGGTGTCTGCACGGGCAAATGTAACGCTCATTTCCCACCAGGAAGAGGAATTAACCAAAGGCTCAGTGTGCCCTGCCGGAAACAGATTAGGGCCTGAAGCAATCCTGCGGTTTTGTGCCCAGCTCACAAGAAAGCGTGTTGAAGAAAGGAGCTCAGGGGCACTGTAATTCACAAACCTGCAGAGTTATAAATGACAGCTATCCTCCAAAAATATATTGAAGTAAGCCTGCAAAGGGGACTTGAAAGCGGGGCAGAATTTCAGGAAAACGATTGCAGGGGGTAGACTGGAATTGCCCTGTAAGCATAGGAAAAGAGGCAGAACGTCGACAATGATGCACTTGGCCAAAAAGGGCATATGCGTTTTTTCCTGAATATATTCAGGAATAAACGCATACGCCCTTTTTGGCCAACCAAGCAAGCCTGTAAAGGAAATCTGCACTACAATGAAATCTCACTGCCCCCCCGGGCAAAAGAGCCATCTGAAAAAAGTGTAAAATCCAGAAAGGTAGGACAGGATATGGAGAACAGGGAGCCTTGTTATGCTGATTGGCAGGATGTAAATTGTGAACAGCCACCCTGGATAAGTGTATGGTGTTTCCTGAAACACGTAAGAAATAAAGCAACACAGCCTATGGCAATTGCAATTATGGTCCTATTGCTTAGGGAAATTAAAATCAAAAACGGAGAGCCACCCCAAAGTTTGGGACGGCTGTGTTCCCAAGAAGCTCGTCTACAATACCAGGTAAATATCCCAGAAAGCAAAAAATGGAAAAAGAAGTTGTGGCACGTACGTGCAATGCAATATCACTCAGCAATGAAATCTGTGTCATCAGGTCCGTAGCGGCATAGTGAGTGGATGCAGGTACGGTGATTCTACGTGAACTACGTCACACAGAAAAAGAAACATCATAAGATATCACTAATACACGGAATGTAAACTTGACTACACATGAACTGAATTACAAAACAGAACAGGGTCTCAAATTTAGAAAACCAACTAGTGCTTGCTTATGGGGCAAGGTGCCTTGGGTTGCTGCATAAAAGCAGAGACTGAAATTAGCACAGATAACATTCCATAAGCCAAATATGTAATAGACAAGACCTACTCCTTGCTCAACGAAATGGACTCAACACCACATATTCAACGCCTAGCAATATACCTGACTAGGAAGAATCTTAAAACCCATGGATTTATATGTCTCCATAAGAGAATCAAGCGTGTGTACAGCGGCATAAACGCAGCAGTGAAAATCCGATAAATCCCATTATCAAAATAAATTTCAAAAACAAAACCCAAAGACAGTGAAATAGAGAGCAATTCTTAAATAATTCACTCAGGGCATGTGATGCAACCGGGATTGACCACATCTACACCCAGAGCTGGTTGAGACATAAGGCTGGACACTTCAGGCTGATAGCATTGGTGAGTTTCGGTGAGCAAATGCAGACCCTTTGAAGTCATACTGCATGGTACCCATTCCATGGGTCCCAACTCTCCAGGTTCAAGGCATTCTTCCTCCAGCTAAAACATGCATGGGAAACACAGAGTATCGTCTACCATGTGATTGGGAAACGATTTAAAATGCATCTCAGTTTTCGTATCCTGGTCCTCGTGTTCACCTTTCCAGATGCTTTACTAACACTCTCCCCGCTTGGAGAGACAGTGCCTTTAACCTCCTCTTTGGCACAGCTTGCAATTTCTGTGCAAGATGAAGAGGAATAGGGAGAACCAATGAGAGACTAGCTGTAGGTGTCTGCACGGGCAAATGTAACGCTCATTTCCCACCAGGAAGAGGAATTAAACAAAGGCTCAGTGTGCCCTGCTGGAAACAGATTAGGGCCTGAAGCAATCCTGCGGTTTTGTGCCCAGCTCACAAGAAAGCGTGTTGAAGAAAGGAGCTCAGGGGCACTGTAATTCACAAACCTGCAGAGTTATAAATGACAGCTATCCTCCAAAAATATATTTAAGTAAGACTGCGAAGGGGACTTGAAAGCGGGGCAGAATTTCAGGAAAACGATTGCAGGGGGTAGACTGGAATTGCCCTGAAAGCATAGGAAAAGAGGCAGAACGTCGACAATGATGCACTTGGCCAAAAAGGGCGTATGCGTTTTTTCCTGAATATATTCAGGAAAAAACGCATACGCCCTTTTTGGCCAACCAAGCAAGCCTGTAATGGAAATCTGCACTACAATGAAGTCTCACTGCCCCCACCCCTCCGGGCAAAAGGGACATCTGAAAAAAGTGTAGAATCCAGAAATGTAGGACAGGATATGGAGAACAGGGAGCCTTGTTATGCTGATTGGCAGGATGTAAATTTGCCGGCAGCCACCCTGGAGAAGTGTATGGTGTTTCCTGAAACACGTAAGAAACAAAGCAACACAGCCTATGGCACTTCCACTTATGGTCCTATAGCTTACGGAAATTAAAATCAAAAACAGACAGCCACCCCAATATTTGAGACGGCTGTGTTCACAAGAAGCTCGTCTACAGTATCAGGTAAATATCCCAGAAAGCAAAAAATGGATAAAGAAGTTGTGGCACGTACGTACAATGCAATATCACTCAGCAATGAAATCTGTGTCATCAGGCCCGTAGCGGCATAGTGAGTGGATGCAGGTACGGTGATTCTACGTGAACTACGTCACACAGAAAAAGAAACATCATAAGATATCACTAATTCACGGAATGTAAACTTGACTACACATGAACTGTATTACAAAACAGAACAGGGTCTCAAATTTAGAAAACCAACTAGTGCTTGCTTATGGGGAAAGGTGCCTTGGGGTGCTGCATAAAACCAGAGACTGAAATTAGCACAGATAACTTTCCATAAGACAAATATATAATAGACAAGACCTACTCCTTGCTCAACGAAATGGACTCAACACCACATATTCAACGCCTAGGAATATACCTGACTAGGAAGAATCTTAAAACCGATGGATATACATGTCTCCGTAAGAGAATCAAGCGTGTGTACAGTGGCCGATACGCAGCAGTGAAAATCCGATAAATCCCATTATCAAAATAAATTTCGAAAACAAAACACAAAGACAGTGAAATAGAGAGCAATTCTTAAATAATTCACTCAGGGCATGTGATGCAACCGGGATTGACCACATCTACACCCAGAGCTGGTTGAGACATAAGGCTGGACACTTCAGGCTGATAGCATTGGTGAGTTTCGGTGAGCAAATGCAGACCCTTTGAAGTCATACTGCATGGTACACATTCCATGGGTCCCAACTCTTCTGGTTCAAGGGATTCTTCCTCCAGCTAAAACATGCATGGGAAAGCCACAGTATGGTCCACTGTGTGATTGGGAAACGATTTAAAATGCATCTCAGTTTGCGTATCCTGGTCCTCGGGTTCACCATTCCAGATGCTTTACTAACACTCTCCCTGCTTGGAGAGTCAGTGCCTTTAACCTCCTGTTTGGCACAGCTTGCAATTTCTGTGCAAGATGAACAGGAATAGGGAGAACCAATGAGAGACTAGCTGTAGGTGTCTGCACGGGCAAATGTAACGCTCATTGCCGACCAGGAAGAGGAATTAACCAAAGGCTCAGTGTGCCCTGCCGGAAACAGATTAGGGCCTGAAGCAATCCTGCGGTTTTGTGCCCAGCTCACAAGAAAGCGAGTTGAAGAAAGGAGCTCAGGGGCACTGTAATTCACAAACCTGCAGAGTTATAAATGACAGCTATCCTCCAAAAATATATTGAAGTAAGCCTGCGAAGGGGACTTGAAAGCGGGGCAGAATTTCAGGAAAACGATTGCAGGGGGTAGACTGGAATTGCCCTGAAAGCATAGGAAAAGAGGCAGAACGTCGACAATGATGCACTTGGCCAAAAAGGGCGTATGCGTTTTTTCCTGAATATATTCAGGAAAAAACGCATACGCACTTTTTGGCCAACCAAGCAAGCCTGTAAAGGAAATCTGCACTACAATGAAGTCTCACTGCCCCCCGGGCAAAAGGGCCATTTGAAAAAAGTGTAAAATCCAGAAATGTACGACAGGATATGGAGAACAGGGAGCCTTGTTATGCTGATTGGCAGGATGTAAATTGCCAGCAGCCACCATGGAGAAGTGTATGGTGTTTCCTGAAACACGTAACAAACAAAGCAACACAGCCTATGGCACTTCCACTTATGGTCCTATAGCTTACGGAAATTAAAATCAAAAACAGACAGCCACCCCAATATTTGGGACGGCTGTGTTCACAAGAAGCTCGTCTACAGTATCAGGTAAATATCCCAGAAAGCAAAAATTGGATAAAGAAGTTGTGGCACGTACGTACAATGCAATGTCACTCAGCAATGAAATCTGTGTCATCAGGCCCGTAGCGGCATAGTGAGTGGATGCAGGTACGGTGATTCTACGTGAACTACGTCACACAGAAAAAGAAACATCATAAGATATCACTAATACACGGAATGTAAACTTGACTACACATGAACTGAATTACAAAACAGAACAGAGTCTCAAATTTAGAAAACCAACTAGTGCTTGCTTATGGGGAAAGGTGCGTTGGGGTGCTGCATAAAACCAGAGACTGAAATTAGCACAGATAACTTTCCATAAGCCAAATATGTAATAGACAAGCCCTACTCCGTGCTCAACGAAATGGACCCAACACCACATATTCAACGCCTAGGAATATACCTGACTAGGAAGAATCTTAAAACTCATGGATATATATGTCTCCGTAAGAGAATCAAGCGTGTGTACAGCGGCTGAAACGCAGCAGTGAAAATCCGATAAATCCCATTATCAAAATAAATTTCGAAAACAAAACACAAAGACAGTGAAATAGAGAGCAATTCTTAAATAATTCACTAAGGGCATGTGATGCAACCGGGATTGACCACATCTACACCCACAGCTGGTTGAGACATAAGGCTGGACACTTCAGGCTGATAGCATTGGTGAGTTTCAGTGAGCAAATGCAGACCCTTTGAAGTCATACTGCATGGTACCCATTCCATGGGTCCCAACTCTCCAGGTTCAAGGGATTCTTCCTCCAGCTAAAACATGCATGGGAAACCCAGAGTATCGTCCACCGTGTGATTGGGAAACGATTTAAAATGCATCTCAGTTTTCGTATCCTGGTTCTCGGGTTCACCATTCCGGATGCTTTACTAACACTCTCCCCGCTTGGAGAGTCAGTGCCTTTAACTTCCTGTTTGGCACAGCTTGCAATTTCTGTGCAAGATGAATAGGAATAGGGAGAACCAATGAGAGACTAGCTGTAGATGTCTGCATGGGCAAATGTAACGCTCATTGCCGACCAGGAAGAGGAATTATACAAAGGCTCAGCGTGCCCTGCTGAAAACAGATTAGGGCCTGAAGCAATCCTGCGGTTTTGTGCCCAGCTCACAGGAAAGCGAGTTGAAGAAAAGAGCTCAGGGGCACTGTAATTCACAAACCTGCAGAGTTATAAATGACAGCTATCCTCCAAAAATATATTGAAGTAAGCCTGCGAAGGGGACTTGTAAGCGGGGCAGAATTTCAGGAAAACGATTGCAGGGGGTAGACTGGAATTGCCCTGAAAGCATAGGAAAAGAGGCACAACGTCGACAATGATGCACTTGACCAAAATGGGCGTATGCGTTTTTTCCTGAATATATTCAGGAAAAAACGCATACGCACTTTTTGGCCAACCTAGCAAGCCTGAAAAGGAAATCTGCACTACAATGAAGTCTCACTGCCCCCCGGGCAAAAGGGCCATCTGAAAAAAGTGTAAAATCCAGAAATCTTGGACAGGATATGGAGAAGAGGGAGCCTTGTTATGCTGATTGGCAGGATGTAAATTGCCGGCAGCCACCATGGAGAAGTGTATGGTGTTTCCTGAAACACGTAAGAAACAAAGCAACACAGCCTATGGCACTTCCACTTATGGTCCTATAGCTTACGGAAATTAAAATCAAAAACAGACAGCCACCCCAATATTTGGGACGGCTGTGTTCACAAGAAGCTCGTCTACAGTATCTGGTAAATATCCCAGAAAGCAAAAAATGGATAAAGAAGTTGTGGCACGTACGTACAATGCAATATCACTCAGGAGTGAAATCTGTGTCATCAGAACCGTAGCAGCATAGTGAGTGGATGCAGATACGGTGAATCTACGTGAACTACGTCACACAGAAAAAGAAACATCATAAGATATCACTAATACACGGAATGTAAACTGGACTACACATGAACTGAATTACAAAACAGAACAGGGTCTCAAATTTAGAAAACCAACTAGTGCTTGCTTATGGGGAAAGGTGCCTTGGGGTGCTGCATAAAACCAGAGACTGAAATTAGCACAGATAACTTTCCATAAGCCAAATATGTAATAGACAAGACCTACGCCTTGCTCAACGAAATGGACCCAACACCACATATTCAACGCCTAGGAATATTCCTGACTAGGAAGAATCTTAAAACCCATGGATATATATGTCTCCGTAAGAGAATCAAGCGTGTGTACAGCGGCCGAAACGCAGCAGTGAAAATCCGATAAATCCCATTATCAAAATAAATTTCGAAAACAAAACACAAAGACAGTGAAATAGAGAGCAATTCTTAAATAATTCACTCAGGGCATGTGATGCAACCGGGATTGACCACATCTACACCCACAGCTGGTTGAGACATAAGGCTGGACACTTCAGGCTGATAGCATTGGTGAGTTTCGGTGAGCAAATGCAGACCCTTTGAAGTCATACTGCATGGTACCCATTCCATGGGTCCCAACTCTCCAGGTTCAAGGGATTCTTCCTCCAGCTAAAACATGCATGGGAAACCCAGAGTATCGTCCACCGTGTGATTGGGAAACGATTTAAAATGCATCTCAGTTTTCGTATCCTGGTCCTCGGGTTCACCATTCCAGATGCTTTACTAACACTCTCCCCGCTTGGAGAGTCAGTGCCTTTAACCTCCTGTTTGGCACAGCTTGCAATTTCTGTGCAAGATGAACAGGAATAGGGAGAACCAATGAGAGACTAGCTGTAGGTGTCTGCACGGGCAAATGTAACGCTCATTGCCGACCAGGAAGAGGAATTAAACAAAGGCTCAGCGTGCCCTGCCGGAAACAGATTAGGGCCTGAAGCAATCCTGCGGTTTTGTGCCCAGCTCACAAGAAAGCGAGTTGAAGAAAGGAGCTCAGGGGCACTGTAATTCACAAACCTGCAGAGTTATAAATGACAGCTATCCTCCAAAAATATATTTAAGTAAGACTGCGAAGGGGACTTGAAAGCGGGACAGAATTTCAGGAAAACGATTGCAGGGGGTAGACTGGAATTGCCCTGAAAGCATAGGAAAAGAGGCAGAACGTCGACAATGATGCACTTGGCCAAAAAAGGCGTATGCGTTTTTTCCTGAATATATTCAGGAAAAAACGCATACGCCCTTTTTGGCCAACCAAGCAAGCCTGTAAAGGAAATCTGCACTACAATGAAGTCTCACTGCCCCCCGGGCAAAAGGGCCATCTGAAAAAAGTGTAAAATCCAGAAATGTATGACAGGATATGGAGAACAGGGAGCCTTGTTATGCTGATTGGCAGGATGTAAATTGCCAGCAGCCACCATGGAGAAGTGTATGGTGTTTCCTGAAACACGTAACAAACAAAGCAACACAGCCTATGGCACTTCCACTTATGGTCCTATAGCTTACGGAAATTAAAATCAAAAACAGACAGCCACCCCAATATTTGGGACGGCTGTGTTCACAAGAAGCTCGTCTACAGTATCAGGTAAATATCCCAGAAAGCAAAAATTGGATAAAGAAGTTGTGGCACGTACGTACAATTCAATATCACTCAGCAATGAAATCTGTGTCATCAGGCCCGTAGCGGCATAGTGAGTGGATGCAGGTACGGTGATTCTACGTGAACTACGTCACACAGAAAAAGAAACATCATAAGATATCACTAATACACGGAATGTAAACTTGACTACACATGAACTGAATTACAAAACAGAACAGGGTCTCAAATTTAGAAAACCAACTAGTGCTTGCTTATGGGGAAAGGTGCCTTGGGGTGCTGCATAAAACCAGAGACTGAAATTAGCACAGATAACATTCCATAAGCCAAATATGTAATAGACAAGACCTACTCCTTGCTCAACGAAATGGACTCAACACCACATATTCAACGCCTAGGAATATACCTGACTAGGAAGAATCTTAAAACCCATGGATATATATGTCTCCGTAAGAGAATCAAGCATGTGTACAGCGGCCGAAACGCAGCAGTGAAAATCCGATAAATCCCATTATCAAAATAAATTTCGAAAACAAAACACAAAGACAGTGAAATAGAGAGCAATTCTTAAGTAATTCACTCAGGGCATGTGATGCAACCGGGATTGACCACATCTACACCCAGGGCTGGTTGAGACATAAGGCTGGACACTTCAGGCTGATAGCATTGGTGAGTTTCGGTGAGCAAATGCAGACCCTTTGAAGTCATACTGCATGGTACCTATTCCATGGGTCCCAACTCTTCAGGTTCAAGGGATTCTTCCTCCAGCTAAAACATGCATGGGAAACCCACAGTATGGTCCACCGTGTGATTGGGAAACGATTTAAAATGCATCTCAGTTTTCGTATCCTGGTCCTCGGGTTCACCGTTCCAGATGCTTTACTAACACTCTCCCCGCTTGGAGAGTCACGGCCTTTAACCTCCTGTTTGGCACAGCTTGCAATTTCTGTGCAAGATGAACAGGAATAGGGAGAACCAATGAGAGACTAGCTGTAGGTGTCTGCACGGGCAAATGTAACGCTCATTGCCCATCAGGAAGAGGAATTAAACAAAGGCTCAGCATGCCCTGCTGAAAACAGATTAGGGCCTGAAGCAATCCTGCGGTTTTGTGCCCAGCTCACAAGAAAGCGAGTTGAAGAAAGGAGCTCAGGGGCACTGTAATTCACAAACCTGCAGAGTTATAAATGACAGCTATCCTCCAAAAATATATTGAAGTAAGCCTGCGAAGGGGACTTGAAAGCAGGGCAGAATTTCAGGAAAACGATTGCAGGGGGTAGACTGGAATTGCCCTGAAAGCATAGGAAAAGAGGCAGAACGTCGACAATGATGCACTTGGCCAAAGAGGGCGTATGCGTTTTTTCCTGAATATATTCAGGAAAAAACGCATACGCACATTTTGGCCAACCAAGCAAGCCTGTAAATGAAATCTGCACTACAATGAAGTCTCACTGCCCCCCGGGCAAAAGGGCCATCTGAAAAAAGTGTAAAATCCAGAAAGGTAGGACAGGATATGGAGAACAGGGAGCCTTGTTATGCTGAATGGCAGGATGTAAATTGCCAGCAGCCACCCTGGAGAAGTGTATGGTGTTTCCTGAAACACGTAAGAAACAAAGCAACACATCCTATGGCACTTCCACTTATGGTCCTATAGCTTACGGATATTAAAGTCAAAAACAGACAGCCACCCCAATATTTGAGACGGCTGTGTTCACAAGAAGCTCGTCTACAGTATCAGGTAAATATCCCAGAAAGCAAAAAATGGATAAAGAAGTTGTGGCACATACGTACAATGCAATATCACTCAGCAATGAAATCTGTGTCATCAGGCCCGTAGCGGCATAGTGAGTGGATGCAGGTATGGTGAATGTACGTGAACAACGTCACACAGAAAAAGAAACATCATAAGATATCACTAATACACGGAATGTAAACTTGACTACACATGAACTGAATTACAAAACAGAACAGTGTCTCAAATTTAGAAAACCAACTAGTGCTTGCTTATGGGGAAAGGTGCCTTGGGGTGCTGCATAAAACCAGAGACTGAAATTAGCACAGATAACTTTCCATAAGCCAAATATGTAATAGACAAGACCTACTCCTTGCTCAACGAAATGGACCCAAAACCACATATTCAACGCCTAGGAATATACCTGACTAGGAAGAATCTTAAAACCCATGGATATATATGACTCCATAAGAGAATCAAGCGTGTGTACAGTGGCCGAAACGCAGCAGTGAAAATCCGATAAATCCCATAATCAAAATAAATTTCGAAAACAAAACACAAAGACAGTGAAATAGAGAGCAATTCTTAAATAATTCACTCAGGGCATGTGATGCAACCGGGATTGACCACATCTACACCCAGAGCTGGTTGAGACATAAGGCTGGACACTTCAGGCTGATAGCATTGGTGAGTTTCGGTGAGCAAATGCAGACCCTTTGAAGTCATACTGCATGGTACCCATTCCATGGGTCCCAACTCTCCAGGTTCAAGGGATTCTTCCTCCAGCTAAAACATGCATGGGAAACCCAGAGTATCGTCCACCGTGTGATTGGGAAACGATTTAAAATGCATCTCAGTTTTCATATCCTGGTCCTCGGGTTCACCATTCCAGATGCTTTACTAACACACTCCCCGCTTAGAGAGTCAGTGCCTTTAACCTCCTCTTTGGCACAGCTTGCAATTTCTTTGCAAGATGAACAGGAATAGGGAGAACCAATGAGAGACTAGCTGTAGGTGTCTGCACGGGCAAATGTAACGCTCATTGCCCACCAGGAAGAGGAATTAAACAAAGGCTCAGTGTGCCCTGCTGGAAACAGATTAGGGCCTGAAGCAATCCTGCGATTTTGTGCCCAGCTCACAAGAAAGCGAGTTGAAGAAAGGAGCTCAGGGGCACTATAATTCACAAACCTGCAGAGTTATAAATGACAGCTATCTTCCAAAAGTATATTGAAGTAAGCCTGCGTAGGGGACTTGAAAGCGGGGCAGAATTTCAGGAAAACGATTGCAGGGGGTAGACTGGAATTGCCCTGAAAGCATAGGAAAAGAGGCACAACGTCGACAATGATGCACTTGGCCAAAAAGGGCGTATGCGTTTTTTCCTGAATATATTCAGGAAAAAACGCATACGCACTTCTTCGCCAACCAAGCAAGCCTGTAATGGAAATCGGCACTACAATGAAGTCTCACTGCCCCCTGGGCAAGAGGGCCATCTGAAAAAAGTGTAAAATCCAGAAAGGTAGGACAGGATATGGAGAACAGGGATCCTTGTTATGCTGATTGGCAGGATGTAAATTGCCAACAGCCACCCTGGAGAAGTGTATGGTGTTTCCTGAAACACGTAAGAAATAAAGCAACACAGCCTATGGCAATTGCACTTATGGTCCTATTCCTTAGGGAAATTAAAATCAAAAACAGAGAGCCACCCCAAAGTTTGGGACGGCTGTGTTCCCAAGAAGCTCGTCTACAGCACCAGGTAAATATCCCAGAAAGCAAAAAATGGATAAAGAAGTTGTGGCACGTACGTGCAATGCAATATCACTCAGCAATGAAATCTGTGTCATCAGGCCCGTAGCGGCATAGTGAGTGGATGCAGGTACGGTGATTCTACGTGAACTACGTCACACAGAAAAAGAAACATCATAAGATATCACTAATACACGGAATGTAAACTTGACTACACATGAACTGAATTACAAAACAGAACAGGGTCTCAAATTTAGAAAACCAACTAGTGCTTGCTTATGGGGAAAGGTGCCTTGGGGTGCTTCATAAAACCAGAGACTGAAATTAGCACAGATAACATTCCATAAGCCAAATATGTAATAGAAAAGACCTACTCCTTGCTCAACGAAATGGACTCAACACCACATATTCAACGCCTAGGAATATACCTGACTAGGAAGAATCTTAAAACCCATGGATATATATGTCCCCGTAAGAGAATCAAGCGTGTGTACAGCGGCCGATACGCATCAGTGAAAATCCGATAAATCCCATTATCAAAATAAATTTCGAAAACAAAACACAAAGACAGTGAAATAGAGAGCAATTCTTAAATAATTCACTCAGGGCATGTGATGCAACCGGGATTGACCACATCTACACCCAGAGCTGGTTGAGACATAAGGCTGGACACTTCAGGCTGATAGCATTGGTGAGTTTCGGTGAGCAAATGCAGACCCTTTGAAGTCATACTGCATGGTACCCAATCCATGGGTCCCAACTCTCCAGGTTTCAAGGCATTCTTCCTCCAGCTAAAACATGCATGGGAAACCCAGAGTATCGTCCACCGTGTGATTGGGAAACGATTTAAAATGCATCTCAGTTTTTGTATCCTGGTCCTCGGGTTCACCATTCCAGATGCTTTACTAACACTCTCCCCGCTTGGAGTGTCAGTGCCTTTAACCTCCTGTTTGGCAGAGCTTGCAATTTCTGTGCAAGATGAACAGGAATAGGGAGAACCAATGAGAGACTAGCTGTAGGTGTCTGCACGGGCAAATGTAACGCTCATTTCCCACCAGGAAGAGGAATTAACCAAAGGCTCAGTGTGCCCTGCTGGAGACAGATTAGGGCCTGAAGCAATCCTGCGGTTTTGTGCCCAGCTCACAAGAAAGCGAGTTGAAGAAAGGAGCTCAGGGGCACTGTAATTCACAAACCTGCAGAGTTATAAATGACAGCTATCCTCCAAAAATATATTGAAGTAAGCCTGCGAAGGGGACATGAAAGTGGGGCAGAATTTCAGGAAAACGATTGCAGGGGGTAGACTGGAATTGCCCTGTAAGCATAGGAAAAGAGGCAGAACGTCGACAATGATGCACTTGGCAAAAAGGGCGTATGCGTTTTTTCCTGAATATATTCAGGAAAAAACGCATACGCCCTTTTTGGCCAACCAAGCAAGCCTGTAAAGGAAATCTGCACTACAATGAAGTCTCACTGCCCCCCGGGCAAGAGGGGTATCTGAAAAAAGTGTAAAATCCAGAAAGGTAGGACAGGATATGGGGAAGAGGGAGCCTTGTTATGCTGATTGGCAGGATGTAAATTGCCAACAGCCACCCTGGAGAAGTGTATGGTGTTTCCTGAAACACGTAAGAAATAAAGCAACACAGCCTATGGCAATTGCACTTATGGTCCTATTCCTTAGGGAAATTAAAATCAAAAACAGAGAGCCACCCCAAAGTTTGGGACGGCTGTGTTCCCAAGAAGCTCGTCTACAGTACCAGGTAAATATCCCAGAAAGCAAAAAATGGATAAAGAAGTTGTGGCACGTACGTGCAATGCAATATCACTCAGCAATGAAATCTGTGTCATCAGGCCCGTAGCGGCATAGTGAGTGGATGCAGGTACGGTGATTCTACGTGAACTACGTCACACAGAAAAAGAAACATCATAAGATATCACTAATACACGGAATGTAAACTTGACTACACATGAACTGGATTACAAAACAGAACAGGGTCTCAAATTTAGAAAACCAACTTGTGCTTGCTTATGGGGCAAGGTGCCTTGGGTTGCTGCATAAAAGCAGAGACTGAAATTAGCACAGATAACATTCCATAAGCCAAATATGTAATAGACAAGACCTACTCCTTGCTCAACGAAATGGACTCAACACCACATATTCAACGCCTAGCAATATACCTGACTAGGAAGAATCTTAAAACCCATGGATTTATATGTCTCCGTAAGAGAATCAAGCGTGTGTACAGCGGCATAAACGCAGCAGTGAAAATCCGATAAATCCCATTATCAAAATAAATTTCAAAAACAAAACACAAAGACAGTGATATAGAGAGCAATTCTTAAATAATTCAAACAGGGCATGTGATGCAACCGGGATTGACCACATCTACACCCAGAGCTGGTTGAGACATAAGGCTGGACACTTCAGGCTGATAGCATTGGTGAGATTCGGTGAGCAAATGCAGACCCTTTGAAGTCATACTGCATGGTACCCATTCCATGGTTCCCAACTCTCCAGGTTCAAGGGATTCTTCCTCCAGCTAAAACATGCATGGGAAACCCAGAGTATCGTCCACCGTGTGATTGGGAAACGATTTAAAATGCATCTCAGTTTTCGTATCCTGGTCCTCGGGTTCACCATTCCAGATGCTTTACTAACACTCTCCCTGCTTGGAGAGTCAGTGCCTTTAACCTCCTGTTTGGCACAGCTTGCAATTTCTGTGCCAGATGAACAGGAATAGGGAGAAACAATGAGAGACTAGCTGTAGGTGTCTGCATGGGCAAATGAAACGCTCATTGCCCACCAGGAAGAGGAATTAAACAAAGGCTCAGTGTGCCCTGCTGGAAACAGATTAGGGCCTGAAGCAATCCTGCGGTTTTGTGCCCAGCTCACAAGAAAGCGAGTTGAAGAAAGGAGCTCAGGGGCACTGTAATTCACAAACCTGCAGAGTTATAAATGACAGCTATCTTCCAAAAGTATACTGAAGTAAGCCTGCGTAGGGGACTTGAAAGCGGGGCAGAATTTCAGAAAAACGATTGCAGTGGGTAGACAGGAATTGCCCTGAAAGCATAGGAAACGAGGCACAACGTCGACAATGATGCACTTGGCCAAAAAGGGCGTATGCGTTTTTTCCTGAATATATTCAGGAAAAAACGCATACGCTCTTTTTGGCCAACCAAGCAAGCCTGTAAAGGAAATCTGCACTACAATGAAGTCTCACTGCCCCCCGGGCAAGAGGGGTATCTGAAAAAAGTGTAAAATCCAGAAAGGTAGGACAGGATATGGGGAAGAGGGAGCCTTGTTATGCTGATTGGCAGGATGTAAATTGCCAACAGCCACCCTGGAGAAGTGTATGGTGTTTCCTGAAACACGTAAGAAATAAAGCAACACAGCCTATGGCAATTGCACTTATGGTCCTATTCCTTAGGGAAATTAAAATCAAAAACAGAGAGCCACCCCAAAGTTTGGGACGGCTGTGTTCCCAAGAAGCTCGTCTACAGTACCAGGTAAATATCCCAGAAAGCAAAAAATGGATAAAGAAGTTGTGGCACGTACGTGCAATGCAATATCACTCAGCAATGAAATCTGTGTCATCAGGCCCGTAGCGGCATAGTGAGTGGATGCAGGTACGGTGATTCTACGTGAACTACGTCACACAGAAAAAGAAACATCATAAGATATCACTAATACACGGAATGTAAACTTGACTACACATGAACTGGATTACAAAACAGAACAGGGTCTCAAATTTAGAAAACCAACTAGTGCTTGCTTATGGGGCAAGGTGCCTTGGGTTGCTGCATAAAAGCAGAGACTGAAATTAGCACAGATAACATTCCATAAGCCAAATATGTAATAGACAAGACCTACTCCTTGCTCAACGAAATGGACTCAACACCACATATTCAACGCCTAGGAATATATCTGACTAGGAAGAATCTTAAAACCCATGGATATATATGTCCCCGTAAGAGAATCAAGCGTGTGTACAGCGGCCGAAACGCAGCAGTGAAAATCCGATAAATCCCATTATCAAAATAAATTTCGAAAACAAAACACAAAGACAGTGAAATAGAGAGCAATTCTTAAATAATTCACTCAGGGCATGTGATGCAACCGGGATTGACCACATCTACACCCAGAGCTGGTTGAGACATAAGGCTGGACACTTCAGGCTGATAGCATTGGTGAGTTTCGGTGAGCAAATGCAGACCCTTTGAAGTCATACTGCATGGTACCCATTCCATGGTTCCCAACTCTCCAGGTTCAAGGGATTCTTCCTCCAGCTAAAACATGCATGGGAAACCCAGAGTATCGTCCACCGTGTGATTGGGAAACGATTTAAAATGCATCTCAGTTTTCGTAGCCTGGTCCTCGGGTTCACAATTCCAGATGCTTTACTAACACTCTCCCCGCTTGGAGAGTCATTGCCTTTAACCTCCTCTTTGGCACAGCTTGCAATTTCTGTGCCAGATGAACAGGAATAGGGAGAAACAATGAGAGACTAGCTGTAGGTGTCTGCATTGGCAAATGTAACGCTCATTGCCCACCAGGAAGAGGAATTAAACAAAGGCTCAGTGTGCCCTGCTGGAAACAGATTAGGGCCTGAAGCAATCCTGCGGTTTTGTGCCCAGCTCACAAGAAAGCGAGTTGAAGAAAGGAGCTCAGGGGCACTGTAATTCACAAACCTGCAGAGTTATAAATGACAGCTATCTTCCAAAAGTATACTGAAGTAAGCCTGCATAGGGGACTTGAAAGCGGGGCAGAATTTCAGGAAAACGATTGCAGGGGGTAGACAGGAATTGCCCTGAAAGCATAGGAAAAGAGGCAGAACGTCGACAATGATGCACTTGGCCAAAAAGGGCGTATGCGTTTTTTCCTGAATATATTCAGGAAAAAACGCATACGCCCTTTTTGGCCAACCAAGCAAGCCTGTAAAGGAAATCTTCACTACAATGAAGTCTCACTGCCCCCCGGGCAAGAGGGCCATCTGAAAAAAGTGTAAAATCCAGAAAGGTAGGACAGGATATGGAGAACAGGGAGCCTTGTTATGCTGATTGGCAGGATGTAAATTGCCAACAGCCACCCTGGAGAAGTGTATGGTGTTTCCTGAAACACGTAAGAAATAAAGCAACACAGCCTATGGCAATTGCACTTATGGTCCTATTCCTTAGGGAAATTAAAATCAAAAACAGAGAGCCACCCCAAAGTTTGGGACGGCTGTGTTCCCAAGAAGCTCGTCTACAGTACCAGGTAAATATCCCAGAAAGCAAAAAATGGATAAAGAAGTTGTGGCACGTATGTGCAATGCAATATCACTCAGCAATGAAATCTGTGTCATCAGGCCCATAGCGGCATAGTGAGTGGATGCAGGTACGGTGATTCTACGTGAACTACGTCACACAGAAATAGAAACATCATAAGATATCACTAATACACGGAATGTAAACTTGACTAAACATGAACTGAATTACAAAACAGAACAGGGTCTCAAATTTAGAAAACCAACTAGTGCTTGCTTATGGGGAAAGGTGCCTTGGGGTGCTGCATAAAACCAGAGACTGAAATTAGCACAGATAACATTCCATAAGCCAAATATGTAATAGACAAGACCTACTCCTTGCTCAACGAAATGGACCCAACACCACATATTCAACGCCTAGGAATATACCTGACTAGGAAGAATCTTAAAACCCATGGATATATATGTCTCCATAAGAGAATCAAGCGTGTGTACAGCGGCCGAAACGCAGCAGTGAAAATCCGATAAATCCCATTATCAAAATAAATTTCGAAAACAAAACACAAAGACAGTGAAATAGAGAGCAATTCTTAAATAATTCACTCAGGGCATGTGATGCAACCGGGATTGACCACATCTACACCCAGAGCTGGTTGAGACATAAGGCTGGACACTTCAGGCTGATAGCATTGGTGAGTTTCGGTGAGCAAATGCAGACCCTTTGAAGTCATACTGCCTGGTACCCATTCCATAGTTCCCAACTCTCCAGGTTCAAGGGATTCTTCCTTCTGCTAAAATTTGCATGGGAAACCCAGAGTATGCTCCACCGTGTGACTGGGAAACCTTTTTACATGCATGTCTGTTTTCGTCCCCTGGTACTCAGGTTCACCATTCCAGACCCTTTTCTTACACTCTCCCCATTTGGAGAGTCAGTGCCTTTAACCTCCTGTTTGGCCCTGTTTGCAATTTCTGCGCAAGATGAACAGGAATAAGGAGAACCAATGGGAGACTATCTGTAGGTGTGTGCACGGGCAAATATTTTTTTTAACATCTTTATTGGGGTATAATTGCTTTACAATGGTGTGTTAGTTTTTGCTTTATAACAAAGTGAATCAGCTATACATATACATATGCTCCCTGTGTCTTCCCTCTTGTGTCTCCCTCCCTCCCTCTCTCCCCCTTCCACCCCTCCAGGCTGTCCCAACGCCCCGAGCTAATATCCCTGTGCCTTGCGGCTGCTTCCCCCTTGCTATCTACCTTACTACATTTGTTAGTGTGTATATGTCCATGACTCTCTCTCGCCCTGTCAAAACTCACCATTCCCCCTCCCCATATCCTCAATTCCGTTCTCCAGTAGGTCTGCGCCTCTATTCCTGTCTTATCCCTAGGTTCTTCATGACATTTTTTTCCTTTAAATTCCATATATATGTGTTAGCATACGCTATTTGTCTTTTTCTTTCTGACTTACTTCACTCTGTATGACAGACTCTAGGTCTATCCATCTCATTACAAATAACTCAGTTTCATTTCTTTTTAAGGCTGAGTAATATTCCATTGTGTATATGTGCCACATCTTCTTTATCCATTCGTCCGATGATGGGCGCTGAGGTTCTTTCAATCTCCGGGCTATTGTAAATAGAGCTGCAATGAACATTTTGGTACATGACTCTTTTTGAATTTTGGTTTTCTCAGGGTATATGCCCAGTATGCACGGGCAATTTTAACACTCATTTCCCAACAGGAAAAGGAATTAACCAAAGGCTCAGCATGCCGTGCTGGAACAAGATTAGGGCCTGAAGCAATCCTGCGGTTTTGTGGCCAGCTCACAAGAAAGCGAGTTGAGGAAAGGAGCTCAGGGGCACTGTCATTCACATACCTGCAGACTTATAAATGACAGAAATCGTACAAAAATATATTGAATTAAGGCTGCGAAGAGGACTTGAAAGTGGGGCAGAATTGCTGGAATCCGATTTCAGGAGGTAGACGTGAATTGCTCTGAAAGCATAAGAGAAGTGCCAGAACCTCGTCAAGGAAGCACTTGGCCAAAAAGGGCATATGCATTTTTTCCAGGGCCATCATTCACGGGAGTAGGAGGCTCCCAGCATGCTCCAGTGGCCAACAGAGGGCCCACGTCGCCAAGGCGATGTGAGCTAGCCAGGCAGGAGTGACCTGACATCAGAGGGCCCACCTCACAGAATGGTAGGGAACCCAGCCAGGATCAGACTCTCCCCAGAGGGCCCACATCACCAAGGTGATGGGAACCAGGCAGGAGTGTCCTCACACCCGTGGGGCCACATCATCAAAAGTTGAGGTACCCAGCACATGTGGCCTCAAACCAGAGGACCCACATCACCATGGGTTTCGGAGTGAGGCAGGCAGGATTAACCTCACAACACATGTCCCATTGTATACAAAAGGTGTGGAAACCAGCAGTTGGATCTTCCTAGCAGGCGGCCCAGAGCACTGAGGCTATGAGATCCAGGCCGGCATGAACTCACAACAGAGGGCCCTCATTGTGATTCTGTAAGCAACCCAGCCGTTGTGACCTCAGAGCAGAAGGCCCACATCCCCATGGGGAAGGGAAACAAGCAGGAGTGTCATCGCAAGAGTGGGCACACATGAAAAAATGTGGGGAGCCCAGCAATTAGTGCCTGATGCCAGAGGGCCCTCATCACCGAGGGGCGGTGGCTCCCAGCCAGCTCCGACTGCTACCAGAGGGGCGACGTCGCCAATGCGGAGTGCGACAACCAGGCAGGAGTGACCTCAGAGCAGAGGGTCAACCTCACAGAAGTGTGAAGAACTAAAGAGGATCAGATTCTCACCAGAGGGCCCACATCACCAAGGGAATGGGAACCAGGCAGGAGTGTCCTCACACTAGTGGGGCCACATCACCGAAAATTGAGGGACCCAGCACACGTGGCCTCAAACCAGAGGACACACATCACAAGGGAGCTGGGATTGAGGCAGGCAGGAGGAGCCTCAAAACAGAGGGACCATAGAATTAAAGAGGTGAAGAATCCCGCAGTTGGAACCTCCCAGCAGGCGGCCAGGAGCAGCGAGACTATGGGATCCAGGCCGGAGTGATCTCACACCAGAGGGCCGTCATCATGAAACTGTGAGCAACCTAGGCGTTGGGATCTCAGAGCAGAAGGCCCACATTCCCATGGGGTTGGGAACCTGTCAGAAGTGTACTCGCACCACAGGGCACACATCAGAGAATTTAGGGAACCCAGGAGTTAGGGCCTGACGCCAGAGGGCCCTCATTACCAAGGGGAGGAGACTCCAATCAGGCACCAACACCCAACTGAGGTCCCACGTCGCCAAGGTGACGTGTGACAGCCAGGTAGGAGTGACCTCACCGCAGAGGGCCTACCTCACAGAAGGGTGAGGAACACAGCCAGGATAAGACTCTCACCAGAGGGCCCACATCACCAAGGTGATCAGAACCAGGCAGGAGAGTCTTCACACCAGTGTGGCCACATCATAGAAAGGTGAGGAACCCAGCACATGTGGCCTAAACCAGAAGACCCACATCTCCAAGGGGCTAGGAGTGAGGCAAGCAGGAGTATCCTCACAAAACAGAGCCCACAGAATAAAAGTTGTGAGGAATCCAGCAGTTGGAACCGGCCAGTAGGCCGCCCAGAGCACAGAGTCTATGGGATCCAGGCCACAGCAAACTCACAGCAGAGGTCCCACATCATGAAACTGTGAGCAACCCAGCGGATGGGACCTCAGAGCAGAAGGCCCACATCCCTATGGGGATGGGAACCTGACAGGAGTGTCCTCGGCCCACTTCCACGAATCAGAAAATGTGGGAACCCAGCAGTTAGGACCTGAGGCCAGAGGACCCTCATCACCGAGGGGAGGAGGCTCCCAGCAGGCTCTAACTGCCACCATAAGGCCGATGTCACCAAGGCGGGGTGTGCCAACCAGGCAGGAGTGACCTCAGAGCAGAAAGCCCACCTCACAGAAGTGTGAGGAACCCAACAAGGATCAGACTGTCACCAGAGGGCCAACATCACCAAGGGAATGGGAACCAGGCAGGAGTGTCCTCACACCAGTGGGGCTACATCACCATAATTTGAGGGACCCAGCACACGTGGCCTCAAACCTGAGGACACACATCACCAAGGGGCCTGGAGTGAGGCAGGCCAGAGGATCCTCAAAACAGAGGGACCATAGAATAAAAAAGGTGAGGAATCCCACAGTTGGAACCTCCGGCAGGCAGCCAGGAGCAGCGAGGCTATGGGATCTAGGCAGGAGTGAACTCACACCAGAGGGCCCTCATCATGAAACTGTGAGCAACACAGCCGTTGGGACCTCAGAGCAGAAGGCTCACATCCCCATGGGGATGGGAACCTGGCAGGAGTGTCCTTGCACCACTTAGCACGAATCAGAAAATGTGGGAACCCAGCAGTTAGGGCCTGAGGCCAGAGGGCCCTCATCACTGAGGGGAGGAGGCTCCCAGCAGGCTCCAACTGCCACCATATGGCCGACGTTGCCAAGGCGCGGTGTGCCAGCCAGGCAGGAGTGACCTCAGAGCAGAGGGCCCACCTCACAGAAGGGTGAGGAACCTAACCAGGATCAGACTCTCACCAGAGGGCCAACATCACCAAGGTGATGGGAACCAGGCAAGACTGTCCTAACAGCAGTGGGGCCAACATCACCAAGGGAATGGGAACCAGGCAAGAGTGTCCTCACACCAGTGTGGCCACATTATAGAAAGGTGAGGAACACAGCACATGTGGCCTCAAACAAGGGGACACACATCACGAAGGGGCTGGGAGTGAGGCATGCAGGAGGAGACGCACAACCGAGGGCCCATAGAATAAAAAAGGTGAGGAATCGAGAAGTTGGAAACTCCAAGCTGGAGGCCCAGAGCACTGACACTATGGGATACAGGCCAGAGTGAACACACAGCAAAGGGCCCACATCATGAAACTGTGAGCAACCCAGCAGTTGGGACCACAGAACAGAAGTCCCACATGCCCATGGGGATGGGAACCTGGCAGGAGTGACTCGCACCACTGGGCACACATCAGAAAATGTGTGGAGCCCAGCACTTAGGGCCTGACACCAGAAGGCCCTCATCACTGAGGGGAGGAGGCCCCAGCACACTCCAACTGCCACCAGAGGGTCCACGTCGCCAAGGCGACGTGCGCCAGCCAGGCAGGATTGACCTCACAGCAGAGGGCCCACATCATGAAAGTGTGAGCAACCCAGCCGTTAGGACCTCAGAACAGAAGGCCCACACGCTCATGAGGATGGGAACCTGGCAGGAGTGCCCTCGTACCACTTAGCACGTATCAGAAAATGTGGGAACCCCGCCATTAGGGTCTGACGCCAGAGGGCCTCATCACCGCGGGAAGGAGGCTCCCAGCAGGCTCCAACTGCCACCAGGGTGCCGAAGTCAACAAGGCGGGTTGTGCCAGCCAGGCAGGAGTGACCTCAGAGAAGAGGGCTCACCTCACGGATGTGTGAGGAACCCAACCAGGATCAGAGTCTCACCAGAGGGCCCACATCACCAAGGGGATGGGAACCAGGCAGGAGTGTCCACACACCAGTGGGGCCACATCATCAAAAGATGAGGAACCCATCACATATGGCCTCAAACCTGAGGACATACATCACCATGTGGCTGGGAGTGAGGCAGGTATCTGGAGGGGCACATTTAACTCTAATTTCCCACCAGGAAGAGGAATTAACCAAAGGCTCAGAGTGCCGTGCTGGACCCTGATTATGGCCTGAAGCAAACCTGCAGTTTTGTGGCCAGCTTACAAGGAAGCGAGTTAAGAAAGGAGCTCAGGGGCACTGTAATTCACAAACCTGCAGAGATAAATGACAGCTATTGGCAAAAATATATCGAAGTAAGTCTGCAAAGAGGACTTGAAAACGAGGCAGAATTGCAGGAATCATATTTCAAGAGGTAGATTGGAATTGCATTTAAAGCATATGAAAAGCGGCAGATCTTTGACAGTGATGCACATGGACAAAAAGTGCGTATACATTTTTCCTGAATATATTCAGGAAAAAACGCATATGAACATTTTGGCCAACCAAGCACTCCAGCAATGGAAATCCACACTACAATGAAGTCACATTTCCCATTCGTCAAAAAGGCCATCTGAATAAAGTGTAAAAACCAGAAACACAGGACAGGCCATGGAGAACAGGGAGCCGTGTTATGCTGATGGGCGGGATGTAAATTGCCAACAGACACTCTGGAGATGTTCATGGTGTATCCTGAAACATCTAAAAAACAAAGCTACAGAGCCTAGGGCACTTCCACTTTTGGCCCTATAGCTTAGGAAAATTAAAATCAACAAGACACAGCCAACACAAAATTTAGGGCTGCTGTGTTTACAAGAACCTCGAGTCCAGTACAAATTAAATATCCCAGAAAGAAAAAAATGGATAAAGAAGTTGTGCTACTTACGTACAACGGAATATCACTCAGCAGTGAAATCAATGTCATCAGGCCTGTAGCAGCAAATTGAGTGGATTTAATTATGATGATTCTAAGAGAAATATGTCACACAAAGAAAGATAATTATCATAAGATATCACTAATAGAGGGAGTGTAAACTTGGCTACACATAAACTGAATTACAAAACCGAACAGAGTCTCACATTTAGATAAAAACCTTATGCTTGCTTAAGGGGAAAGTTGAGTTGGGCTGCTGTATAAAAACAGATTGAAATTAGCACACATACCATTCCATAAGCCAAATACGTAATAAACAAGACCTACTCTTTGCTCAACGAAATAGACTCATCCATGGTGTATCACCTCACACCTATTAGAATGGGCATCATCAGAAAATCTACAAACAACAAATGCTGGAAACGGTGTGGAGATAAGGAATCCTCTTCCACTATTGTTGGGAACGTAAATTGATACAGTCACTGTGGAGAACATTATGGAGTTTCTTATAAAACTAAGAATAGAATTACCATATGATACAGCAATCCCTCTACTGGGCATATACCCAGACAAAACCATAAATCAAAAAGAGACATTCACCACAATGTTCATTGCATCACTATTTACACTATCCAGGAAATGGAAGCAACCTAAATGCCCACAGACAGACGAATGCATAAAGATGTGGTACATATATAAAATGGAATATTACTAAGCCATAAAAAGGAATGAAATTGGGACATTTGTAGAGACGTTGATGGATCTAGAGACTGTCATACAGAGTGAAGTAAGTCAGAAAGAGAAAAGCAAATCTTGTATATTAATGCATATATGTGGAACCTAGAAAAATTGTACAGATGAACCGTTTTGCAAGGCAGAAATAGAGCAATACATGTATACAACAAACGTATGGACAACAAGGGGGGAAAGCTGTTGGGGATGGTGGTGGGAGGAGTTGAGATATTGGGATTGGTATGTATACATTTATATGTATAAAGTAGATAACCAAAAACAACCTGCTGTATAAAAATATAAAATTAAATTCAAAATAAAAAAATAAAATTAAAAAAAGTAAAACAGAAAAATATTCTTCCCTTCACATACATGTATTTATATGAATAAATTATTTCCATGCTTATATCTGTAAATACACAAAAGAGGAATAAAATCTACCTTGAACCAAAAACGAAAAAAAGATAAAAAAGAACAGAACCCACCAGTTACACAGAGGAAAACCGTTTCAGGGCACTTGCTCCAATTGCAAACAATTCTGAAGTTGGTCAGTGGTGGGGAATCATCTCCTATTCAGCCAGCATGCTCCTCGCAACAAGCCTCCTCACTGCAAAGCTGGTGGACCGTGCCGAGGTATCTGTGAGTAAACGTGGGCCGAGCCCCAGGCCAGCTGCTGCTGAAATGTTCCCACCCTTCCAAGGCTAAACACCTGAATATGTACAAGGACTTGAAAACCTAGAGGAAGGGCCATGGAGCCACATGAGGGACAGCATGCCAGCCGACTTGGTGCCTGCAGGCCAGCCAGGATGGTCCTGGCCCTGGGTGCTCTTCTGGAAGCTCTCCATTTCCCTGCCTGAGATACCCCTGCTGTCCCGGCCCCCACTGCTTTCTTCCTTCCTCACCTGTGCCCAGGGAGAAATTCCAGCGGCAGGTGTGGGTGACACATCCTCTTCTTTAGCAGGTAGCATCTTGGCAACTGCTGCAGAAAGTCCAGCAGAGCCCCACTCACACTGGGACACCCACAAAGCCGTGGCCTCTCACTCCCTCCCACCAGCCCAGCCCCGAGACTGCTGACAGGGCAGAGAAAATGGCGTCAGGCACAGCTGCAGGGGCTCTTGCTGCCTGGAGCGGTGTTTATATTGATCTCAACCCAGGCACACCTGGGGAGGGCTGGCCGGCACGGTCAGGCTTCCCAAGCCAGCCAATAATCACCCCTCAGGGGCTCACAGTTGCTGAAAATGGAACTTGCTGAATTGGCCAGGTCCAAGGAACAGGTGTGGGCTCCTGAGAGTCAGGATAGACAAGGGGCTGCAGCTCTGGCTTGTTTTCTAATTATATTATCTGGCCCATGAGTGGGAGACAACTTCAAGAAAACCCTCTCCTAATGAGAGGAACCCAGGAGTCAGGGAGAGGAGGGGTGGGTGGTGGTTGGAGACAGAGGCCTGGTGCCCCGGGTGCAGTGGAAGTCTCTGGAAGACCAGGTGGAGGAGGCCGCACAGAGTGATGCCCAGGGTCACAGACCTGTCAGAGCTGCTGTTTGTTAGTTCAAGTCCTGCTCTGAGGTGCTCTGTGTCAGATCTGAGCGACAGGTGAGCTGGGAGTGCTCTGCAATGAGGGCTATGTGCACGGTTCCTGTGTGCCCAGCCCTGCCAAGGTACCTGCAAGGGTAGCTCTGTATCCTGGGAGGGGCCTGACCACGGGAGCCCCATGGACTGCAGAGGACCTGCCCAGGAATCCCATATCCTGGGAGGGGCCTGAACACGAGAGCCCCGTGGGCTGGGGTGGGGGTAGGGTACCTGCCCAGGTGAGCTCCATATCCTGGGATTGGCCTGACCTCGAGAGCCCCATGGGCTGCTGGAGTCCTGGTAAAGGATGTCAGGACAGTCAGTGAAGCCACTGAGGATATACCTCCAGTAGTTCCTAAATCCTACACCCTGCTGGTCATTCTACCAACCACCAGGACTTGGTATTCTGTATTAGTCTTCACTGATGCCTTCTTTTGTATTCCATTAGTCCCAGAGTCACAAGAAATTTTGGCTTGTGAGTGACAGGACTCAACATACAACTAAAACAATACTTCCAGGCTGTCTTGCCCCAAGGGTTCAAAAATTCCCACACCATCTTTGGGGAAAGCTCAGCTAAAGACCTAAAAGTTCTACCTCTGGAAAAGGAAACACTCCTTCAATATTCAGACGACATTCTGATCGCCAGCCCTACTAAGGAGGCCTCAGAACTACCAAGCCAATAAAGGATAGAAGTTGTCCACGAAAAAGCTCAAGTATCACAGACTACGGTGACCTGCCTGGGCTTCATTCTCACAGAAGGTCGGAGAAGCCCATCCCAGGAAAGGGAAGAAACAATTTACAGCCTTACCCCTTTCTGAAACTAGAAGACAGCTTAGGGGTTCCTGGGGAAGCCAGGGTTTCCTGCCTCTGGATCCCTAACTACAGTCTACTAGCTGGGCCTCTATATGAAACACTGAAAGGAAAAGATGATGATCCTTTTGAATAGAATCCAGAAGTGGCCTTTCAAGAATGGAAAGAGCAGTCAATTCAGACCCTTGCCCTGGAACTCCCTAATTTAGCTAAACCCTTTGACCTTTACATTCCTGGTGAAAGGTGAATCGCCATTGGAGTATTAGTGCAAAAACTGGGACCACTTGAAATGGAACAATGCAAGAATGCCATCCAGGTAGGATAAACTATGGTCACCAAGGGGCTTGGCCCACCGCCACATCTGGCCAAGATACTGGTGGTATCTGAAAACCTGGAAATCAGCAGCCCAAAAGGCCACCTCCCTTCTAAGGGAAACGGACCCCACGTGGTGATCCTAACCCCCAACCATGCCCTGAAGTTGCAGGGTTTGCTCCGTGGGCACACTGACCTCGATTGAGGAGGCCCTCCAACTCCAACCTCCAGAGAGATAACCGGGGGCAACGGGGCACCATGACGACCCGTGTGACCATCACTTGACCTGGAGTTTCTCTCATAAAACAACAAGAGTGTGTCCCAAAAGAGTAGACTACTGCTTGCAGTACTTACTGTACCCAGAGGGGAGCTAATAATCTTGGCGGGGGAACCGTATATCATGCTGTCACCATAGAAAAGCCTACAGACACCCTGATGATGGTGGCCAATAAGACCGGCTGGACTCCTGTTTACTTCCAAAGGCTCTTGACTCAGTGACCATCATGATCCTTCATCACCACTGACCCTGGACTGTCTGGGAGCTGAGCGGGCAGGATCCTGACACCTGGTGCTGTTTTTACGTTAATTCAGGGGCCTAATGGAAGAAAGCGCAGACTGTTGGTCAGAGCATCTAGGCTGGCAGAAACGGTCAGTCAGAGCATCTAGGCTGGCAGAAACGGTCAGCCTAAGGTGGCCGAACAAATGTGGGGCGGAGTGAAACTGGACCTCACAGCGCCACTGCACATCTCCTTTCTGGACCCTTAAAGGTCATTAGAATCTATAACACTTCCAATACTGGTGCTCAGGTGGACGAGCAGGGAGGCAGGAGGCCTGGGGACAATCAACGTCACCTGGAGGCTGCTGGGGAGAAGTTCTGACCCTCGCCCACGGGTATGAAGCCTCCTAACTCAGCACTCAGCAGTTACAGAAGAAGGGTCTGCACCCGCAGCACTCCAAGAATGAGGAAAGGGACAAAAGGCAGAAGAGAAGTTTGTCCCAGGCAAAGCCCCTTAAAAATGCCTGGGAGATAAAAATAGAATCTGGGCAATAAAATAAAGTCTAACCATTTCTATCCTTTGTGCTTTGTCTAATTTCAGGTGCTCATAGTGTCCCGCATACAGAGGTTCCACACCCGGCACTTCAGACCAGATTTCCTAGAGCAGAATGGCTCGACGACACTTCAGCTCCTGGGGCCCAGTTCAGACTCCGTGACATAGAGCCTGAGCTGCAGCCAACCAGGTCCTCGAGAGCTCAGCCCCCTCCCTCCCAGTGACTCTGACAGGATCTCTACACAGCAGCCCAGCCCACAGCCCACAGGGTAGCACCTCTCCATTCTCTGATCAAAATATAAAGTTTCCTTTGCTTTTGAACCAAACTCAGTCTCGATCTATTGGCTCCAATGACACTGGGCAGGGGGACACTTGTTGGCGTCCACTCTGGAGGATCAGTAACAGAAATTGAGAACATTGTAACTTCAATGAACAGATATGTGAGCCAAACTGTAATTAACATAGAACAGTGTATAAGGCTCGGGTAAAATAAGATGTTTCTAACACTTCCATTTGATATTTCCATCACTTTCTTATAAGCAAGTTCAGTGAAAAGGTTTGTCTTCTTTGTCAGGTCAATATTAGAGAAACAAAGTGATTTCTTTCCAAGGATGTACATCTAATAATCTTGGTTAAAGCTTCAATCTTGTTTTAAATGCTTTTGCATTGAAAATGATACCTCTCTTTCAGCTCCCCCATTTCTGAGAAGCATAAAATCTTATAATTTATTATTACCAAAGGGAAATGGTAGGAGGAGGGATAAATTAACAGTTTGGGATTAACACATACACACTGCTATGTATGAAATCATCAGCAAGGAACTACTGTATAGCACAGGGAACTACACTCAATATTTTGCAATAACCTATAAGGGGAAATGATCTGAAAAAGAATAGATATTTTTATTGACATCATCCATCAATGACAGTAAAAATGGAATCTAAGGGAAGACAGTGGTGAGTGCTTCTGACCCTGAAGACTTCAATCATCTAAAGTTTGGACTCTGCCTACTTCCCAAGGCCCTTAATGAACATATGTGTAGCCGTAGCTTAAAAAATTCCCCAGTTTGGGTTGCGGAGAGACACTGATATTTAAAATCCCCTGGTGTTCTCCTCACATGAATGGGACCCTTCCTACACCTAAAACATGCCTGTCACACCCAGAGGATGGTATACCGTCTGATCGGGAAAAGTTTGGAAAAGGCATCTCATCTCCTCATCTCTTGGTGCTAGGGTTCACCACTCCAGCGTCTTTACTAACAGTCTCCCCACTTGGAGATGTCAGCACTGTCAACATCCTGTTGCATACAGTTTGGAATTTGTCCAGAGGATGAAGCAGAAGGAGGAGGAACAATGAGAGACAAGTCCTAGGTGTTTGGACAGGCACATGCCACTCTAATTTCCAATCAGGAAGACGAATTGACCAAAGGCTAGGGTTGCCCATGGAAACAGAATAGGGCTTGAGGAATCCTGATGCTTTGTGGCCAGTTCCCATAAACACAAGTTGGAAAATGGAACTCAGGGGCACTAAAATTCACGAAACTGCAGAATTGAAAATATCTATCACTGAAAAATGTCTTGAGGAAAGTCAGAGAAAAGGACTTGTAAGCAACGGAGAATGGCAGGAAAGGGATTGGAAGAGGTAGAAAGGACTCGCCATTAAGCACAAGAAAAGGGGCTGAACATTGCCAACATTGCAGTTGGCCAAAAAGGGTGTATGCGTCTTTTTCTGTATATATTCAAGAAAAGGGCATACACTTTTTTAGCCAACCAAACAGGTGGGCACTGGAAATCAATACTACAAAACATATCACTTTGCATCAGTCAGAAGAGCCGTCCTCATAAAGTGTAAACACCAGAAATGCAGGACAGGGCAAGGAGAAAAGGGAGCCCTGTGAGTCTTATAGTAGAAATGTATATTGCCAACGGTCACTCTGGATAAGTCTATTGTGTTTACTAAAGCATCTAAAAAATGAGCTACCGAGCACAGGGCACTTGCACTCATGGACGTATATCTTGGGAAAAACAAAAATCGAGAGGACACAGGCACCCCAATGTTTACCACCTCTCTGTTTAAAAGATCCTCGACTAGGATATAACTTAAAGTATCTGCAGAGAAAAAACGGACAGAGATGTGGTGCTTATGTAGAGTGGAATATTACTCAGCCTGGAAATCAATGAAATACGGCCAGTTATAACAACTCAAGAGGAGTTACGTGTGATCATTCGAAGTCACATAATTCAAAAAGAAAAAGACATAAGATATCACTAATACATGGAATGTTAACATGGCTACACATGAACTGAATTACAAAAGAGAAGAGGGTTTCAAATTAAGAAAACCAACTTATGCTTCCTTAAGGGGAAAGGTGAGTTGGGGTGCTGCATAAAACCAGAGATTGAAATTAGCACAGATACCATTCCATAAGCCAAATATGTAATAGTCAAGACCTACTCCTTGCTCAACGAAATGGACTCCACACGCCATATTCAATGCCTAAGAATATACCGGATTAGTAAGAATCTTAAAACCCATGGACTTATATGTCTCCGTAACAGAATCAAGCGTGTGTACAGCGGCATAAACGAAGCAGTGAAAATCCGATAAATCCCATTATTAAAATAAATTTCAAAAACAAAACACAATGACAGTGAAATAGGAAGCAATTCTTAAATAATTCACTCAGGGCATGTGATGCAACCTGGATTTACCACATCTACACCCAGAGCTGGTTGAGACATAAGGCTGGACACTTCAGGCTGATAGCATTGGTGATTTTCGGTGAGCCAATGCAGACCCTTTGAAGTCATACTGCATGGTACCCATTCCATGGGTCCCAACTCTCCAGGTTCAAGGGATTCTTCCTCCAGCTAAAACATGCATGGGAAACCCAGAGTATCGTCCTCCGTGTGATTGGGAAACAATTTAAAATGTATCTCAGTTTTCGTATCCTGGTCCTCGGGTTCACCATTCCAGATGCTTTACTAACACTCTCCCCGCTTGGAGAGTCAGTGCCTTTAACTTCCTCTTTGGCACAGCTTGCAATTTCTGTGCAAGATGAACAGGAATAGGGAGAACCAATGAGAGACTAGCTGTAGGTGTCTACACGGGCAAATGTAACGCTCATTTCCCACCAGGAAGAGGAATTAACCAAAGGCTCAGTGTGCCCTGCCAGAAACAGATTAGGGCCTGAAGCAATCCTGCGGTTTTGTGCCCAGCTCACAAGAAAGCGAGTTGAAGAGAGGAGCTCAGGGGCACTGTAATTCACAAACCTGCAGAGTTATAAATGACAGCTATCCTCCAAAAATATATTGAAGTAAGCCTGCGAAGGGGACTTGAAAGCGGGGCAGAGTTTCAGGAAAACCATTGCAGGGGGTAGACTGGAATTGCCCTGAAAGCATAGGAAAAGAGGCAGAACGTGGACAATGATGCACATGGCCAAAAAGGGCGTATGCGTTTTTTCTTGAATATATTCAGGAAAAAACGCATACGCCCTTTTTGGCCAACCAAGCAAGCCTGTAAAGGAAATCTGCACTACAATGAAGTCTCACTGCCCCCCGGGCAAAAGGGAAATCTGAAAAAAGTGTAAAATCCAGAAAGGTAGGACAGGATATGGAGAACAGGGAGCCTTGTTATGCTGATTGGCAGGATGTAAATTGCCAGCAGCCACCCTGGAGAAGTGTATGGTGTTTCTTGAAACAGGTAAGAAACAAAGCAACACAGCCTATGGCACTTCCACTTATGGTCCTATAGCTTACGGAAATTAAAATCAAATACAGAGAGCCACCCCAAAGTTTGGGACGGCTGTGTTCCCAAGAAGCTCGTCTACAGTACCAGGTAAATATCCCAGAAAGCAAAAAATGGATAAATAATTTGTGGCACGTACGTGCAATGCAATATCACTCAGCAATGAAATCTGTGTCATCAGGCCCGTAGCGGCATAGTGAGTGGATGCAGGTACGGTGATTCTACCTAAACTACCTCACACAGAAAAAGAAAGATCATAAGATATCACTAATACACGGAATGTAAACTTCACTACACATGAACTGAATTACAAAACAGAACAGGGTCTCAAATTTAGAAAACCAACTAGTGCTTGCTTATGGGGAAAGGTGCCTTGTGGTGCTGCATAAAACCAGAGACTGAAATTAGCACAGATAACATTCCATAAGCCAAATATGTAATAGACAACACCTACACCTTGCTCAACGAAATGGACTCAACACCACATATTCAACGCCTAGGAATATACCTGACTAGGAAGAATCTTAAAACCCATGGATTTATATGTCTCCATAAGAGAATCAAGCGTGTGTACAGCGGCATAAACGCAGCAGTGAAAATCTGATAAATCCCATTATCAAAATAAATTTCAAAAACAAAACACAAAGACAGTGAAATAGAGAGCAATTCTTAAATAATTCTCTCAGGGCATGTGATGCAACCGGGATTTAACACATCTACACCCAGAGCTGGTTGAGACATAAGGCTGGACACTTCAGGCTGATAGCATTGGTGAGTTTCGGTGAGCAAATGCAGACCCTTTGAAGTCATACTGCATGGTACCCATTCCATGGGTCCCAACTCTCCAGGTTCAAGGGATTCTTCCTCCAGCTAAAACATGCATGGGAAACACAGAGTATCGTCCACCGTGTGATTGGGAAACGATTTAAAATGCATCTCAGTTTTCGTATCCTGGTCCTCGGGTTCACCATTCCAGATGCTTTACTAACACTCTCCCCGCTTGGAGAGTCAGTGCCTTTAACCTCCTCTTTGGCACAGCTTGCAATTTCTGTGCAGGATGAACAGGAATAGGGAGAAACAATGAGAGACTAGCTGTAGGTGTCTGCACGGGCAAATGTAACGCTCATTGCCCACCAGGAAGAACAATTAAACAAAGGCTCAGTGTGCCCTGCTGGAAACAGATTAGGGCCTTAAGCAATCCTGCGGTTTTGTGCCCAGCTCGCAAGAAAGCGAGTTGAAGAGAGGAGCTCAGGGGCACTGTAATTCACAAACCTGCAGAGTTATAATTGACAGCTATCTTCCAAAAGTATATTGAAGTAAGCCTGCGAAGGGGACTTGAAAGCAGGGCAGAATTTCAGGAAAACGATTGCAAGGGGTAGACTGGAATTGCCCTGAAAGCATAGGAAAAGAGGCACAACGTCGACAATGATGCACTTGGCCAAAAAGGGCGTAAGCGTTTTTTCCTGAATATATTCAGGAAAAAACGCATACGCCCTTTTTGGCCAACCGAGCAAGCCTGTAAAGGAAATCTGCACTACAATGAAATCTCACTGCCCCCCGGCAAAAGGGCCATCTGAAAAAAGTGTAAAATCCAGAAATGTAGGACAGGATATGGAGAACAGGGAGCCTTGTTATGCTGATTGGCAGGATGTAAATTGTGAACAGCCACCCTGGAGAAGTGTATGGTGTTTCCTGAAACACATAAGAAATAAAGCAACACAGCCTATGGCAATTGCACTTATGGTCCTATTGCTTAGGGAAATTAAAATCAAAAACAGAGAGCCACCCCAATGTTTGGGACGGCTGTGTTCACAAGAAGCTCGTCTACAGTATCAGGTAAATATCCCAGAAAGCAAAAAATGGATAAAGAAGTTGTGGCACGTACGTACAATGCAATATCACTCAGCAATGAAATCTGTGTCATCAGGCCCGTAGCGCCATAGTGAGTGGATGCAGGTACGGTGATTCTACGTGAACTACGTCACACAGAAAAAGAAACATCATAATATATCACTAATACACGGAATGTAAACTTGACTACACATGAACTGAATTACAAAACAGAACAGAGTCTCAAATTTAGAAAACCAACTAGTGCTTGCTTATGGGGAAAGGTGCGTTGGGGTGCTGCATAAAACCAGAGACTGAAATTAGCACAGATAACTTTCCATAAGCCAAATATGTAATAGACAAGACCTACTCCTTGCTCAACGAAAAGGACCCAAAACCACATATTCAACGCCTAGGAATATACCTGACTAGGAAGAATCTTAAAACCCATGGATATATATGTCTCCGTAAGAGAATCAAGCGTGTGTACAGCGGCCGAAACGCAGCAGTGAAAATCCGATAAATCCCATTATCAAAATAAATTTCAAAAACAAAACACAAAGACAGTGAAATAGAGAGCAATTCTTAAATAATTCACTCAGGGCATGTGATGCAAACGGGATTTAACACATCTACACCCAGAGCTGGTTGAGACATAAGGCTGGACACTTCAGGCTGATAGCATTGGTGAGTTTCGGTGAGCAAATGTAGACCCTTTGAAGTCATACTGCATGGTACCCATTCCATGGGTCCCAACTCTCCAGGTTCAAGGGATTCTTCCTCCAGCTAAAACATGCATGGGAAACCCAGAGTATCGTCCACCGTGTGATTGGGAAACGATTTAAAATGCATCTCAGTTTTCGTATCCTGGTCCTCGGGTTCACCATTCCAGATGCTTTACTAACACTCTCCCCGCTTGGAGAGTCAGTGCCTTTAACCTCCTCTTTGGCACAGCTTGCAATTTCTGTGCAAGATAAACAGGAATAGGGAGAACCAATGAGAGACTAGCTGTAGGTGTCTGCACGGGCAAATGTAACGCTCATTGCCCACCAGGAAGAGGAATTAAACAAAGGCTCAGTGTGCCCTGCTGGAAACAGATTAGGGCCTGAAGCAATCCTGCGGTTTTGTGCCCAGCTCACAAGAAAGCAGGTTGAAGAAAGGAGCTCAGGGGCACTGTAATTCACAAACGTGCAGAGTTATAAATGACAGCTATCCTCCAAAAATATATTGAAGTAAGCCTGCGAAGGGGACTTGAAAGCGGGGCAGAATTTCAGGAAAACGATTGCAGGGGGTAGACTGGAATTGCCCTGAAAGCATAGGAAAAGAGGCAGAACGTCGACAATGATTCACTTGTCCAAAAAGGGCGTATGCGTTTTTTCCTGAATATATTCAGGAAAAAACGCATACGCCCTTTTTGGCCAACCAAGCAAGCCAGTAAAGGAAATCTGCCCTACAATGAAATCTCACTGCCCCCCCCCCGGGCAAAAGGGCCGTCTGAAAAAAGTGTAAAATCCAGAAATGTAGGACAGGATATGGAGAACAGGGAGCCTTGTTATGCTAATTGGCAGTATGTAAATTGTGAACAGCCACCCTGTAGAAGTGTATGGTGTTTCCTGAAACACGTAAGAAATAAAGCAACACAGACTATGGCAATTGCACTTATGTTCCTATTGCTTAGGGAAATTAAAATCAAAAACAGAGAGCCACCCCAAAGTTTGGGACGGCTGTGTTCCCAAGAAGCTCGTCTACAGGACCAGGTAAATATCCCAGAAAGCAAAAAATAGATAAAGAAGTTGTGGCACGTACGTGCAATGCAATATCACTCAGCAATGAAATCTGTGTCATCAGGCCCGTAGCGGCATAGTGAGTGGATGCAGGTACGGTGATTCTACGTGAACTACGTCACACAGAAAAAGAAACATCATAAGATATCACTAATACACGGAATGTAAACTTGACTACACATGAACTGAATTACAAAACAGAACAGGGTCTCAAATTTAGAAAACCAACTAGTGCTTGCTTATGGGGAAAGGTGCGTTGGGGTGCTGCATAAAACCAGAGACTGAAATTAGCACAGATAACTTTCCATAAGCCAAACATGTAATAGACAAGACCTACTCCTTGCTCAACGAAATGGACCCAACACCACATATTCAACCCCTAGGTATATACCTGACTAGGAAGAATCTTAAAACCCATGGATATATATGTCTCCGTAAGAGAATCAAGCGTGTGTACAGCAGCTGAAATGCAGTAGTGAAAATCCGATAAATCCCATTATCAAAATAAATTTCGAAAACACAAAGACAGTGAAATAGAGAGCAATTCTTAAATACTTCACTCAGGGCATGTGATGCAACCGGGATTTAACACATCTACACCCAGAGCTGGTTGAGACATAAGGCTGGACACTTCAGGCTGATAGCATTGGTGAGTTTCGGTGAGCAAATGCAGACCCTTTGAAGTCATACTGCATGGTACCCATTCCATGGGTCCCAACTCTCCAGGTTCAAGGCATTCTTCCTCCAGTTAAAACAGGCATGGAAAACCCAGAGTATCGTCCACCGTGTGATTGGGAAACGATTTAAAATGCATCTCAGTTTTCGTATCCTGGTCCTCGGGTTCACCATTCCAGATGCTTTACTAACACTCTCCCCACTTGGTGAGTCAGTGCCTTTAACCTCCTGTTTGTCACAGCTTGCAATTTCTGTGCAAGATGAACAGGAATAGGGAGAACCAATGAGAGACTAGCTGTAGGTGTCTGCACGGGCAAATGTAACGCTCATTGCCGACCAGGAAGAGGAATTAAACAAAGGCTCAGCGTGCCCTGCTGAAAACAGATTAGGGCCTGAAGCAATCCTGCGGTTTTGTGCCCAGCTCACAAGAAAGCGAGTTGAAGAAAGGAGCTCAGGGGCACTGTAATTCAGAAACCTGCAGAGTTATAAATGACAGCTATCCTCCAAAAATATATTGAAGTAAGCCTGCGAAGGGGACTTGAAAGCGGGGCAGAATTTCAGGAAAACGATTGCAGGGGGTAGACTGGAATTGCCCTGAAAGCATAGGAAAAGAGGCAGAACGTCGACAATGATGCACTTGGCCGAAAAGGGCGTATGCGTTTTTTCCTGAATATATTCAGGAAAAAACGCATACGCCCTTTTTGGCCAACCAAGCAAGCCTGTAAAGGAAATCTGCACTACAATGAAGTCTCACTGTCCCCCGGGCAAGAGGGCCATCTGAAAAAAGTGTAAAATCCAGAAAGGTAGGACAGGATATGGAGAAGAGGGAGCCTTGTTATGCTGATTGGCAGGATGTAAATTGCCAACAGCCACCCTGGAGAAGTGTATGGTGTTTCCTGAAACACGTAAGAAATAAAGCAACACAGCCTATGGCAATTGCACTTATGGTCCTATTCCTTAGGGAAATTAAAATCAAAAACAGAGAGCCACCCCAAAGTTTGGGACGGCTGTGTTCCCAAGAAGCTCGTCTACAGTACCAGGTAAATATCCCAGAAAGCAAAAAATGGATAAAGAAGTTGTGGCACGTACGTGCAATGCAATATCACTCAGCAATGAAATCTGTGTCATCAGGCCCGTAGCGGCATAGTGAGTGGATGCAGGTACGGTGATTCTACGTGAACTACGTCACACAGAAAAAGAAACATCATAAGATATCACTAATACACGGAATGTAAACTTGACTACACATGAACTGAATTACAAAACAGAACAGGGTCTCAAATTTAGAAAACCAACTAGTGCTTGCTTATGGGGAAAGGTGCCTTGGGGTACTGCATAAAACCAGAGACTGAAATTAGCACAGATAATATTCCATAAGACAAATATGTAATAGACAAGACCTACTCCTTGCTCAACGAAATGGACTCAACACCACATATTCAACGCCTAGGAATATACCTGACTAGGAAGAATCTTAAAACCCATGGATATATATGTCTCCGTAAGAGAATCAAGCGTGTGTACAGCGGCCGAAACGCAGCAGTGAAAATCCGATAAATCCCATTATCAAAATAAATTTCGAAAACAAAACACAAAGACAGTGAAATAGAGAGCAATTCTTAACTAATTCACTCAGGGCATGTGATGCAACCGGGATTGACCACATCTACACCCAGAGCTGGTTGAGACATAAGGCTGGACACTTCAGGCTGATAGCATTGGTGAGTTTCGGTGAGCAAATGCAGACCCTTTGAAGTCATACTGCATGGTACCTATTCCATGGGTCCCAACTCTTCAGGTTCAAGGGATTCTTCCTCCAGCTAAAACATGCATGGGAACCCCACAGTATGGTCCACCGTGTGATTGGGAAACGATTTAAAATGCATCTCAGTTTTCGTATCCTGGTCCTCGGGTTCACCATTCCAGATGCTTTACTAACACTCTCCCCGCTTGGAGGGTCACGTCCTTTAACCTCCTGTTTGGCACAGCTTGCTATTTCTGTGCAAGATGAACAGGAATAGGGAGAACCAATGAGAGACTAGCTGTAGGTGTCTGCACGGGCAAATGTAACGCTCATTGCCGACCAGGAAGAGGAATTAAACAAAGGCTCAGCGTGCCCTGCTGAAAACAGATTAGGGCCTGAAGCAATCCTGCGGTTTTGTGCCCAGCTCACAAGAAAGCGAGTTGAAGAAAGGAGCTCAGGGGCCCTGTAATTCACAAACCTGCAGAGTTATAAATGACAGCTATCCTCCAAAAATATATTGAAGTAAGCCTGCGAAGGGGACTTGAAAGCGTGGCAGAATTTCAGGAAAACGATTGCAGGGGGTAGACTGGAATTGCCCTGAAAGCATAGGAAAAGAGGCACAACGTCGACAATGATGCACTTGGCCAAAAAGGTCGTATGCGTTTTTTCCTGAATATATTCAGGAAAAAACGCATACGCCCCTTTTGGCCAACCAAGCAAGCCTGTAAAGGAAATCTGCACTACAATGAAGTCTCACTGCCCCCCCCACGGGGCAAAAGGGCCATCTGAAAAAAGTGTAAAATCCAGAAAGGTAGGACAGGATATGGAGAACAAGGAGCCTTGTTATGCTGATTGGCAGGATGTAAATTGCCAGCAGCCAACCTGGAGAAGTGTATGGTGTTTCCTGAAACACATAAGAAACAAAGCAACACATCCTATGGCACTTCCACTTATGGTCCTATAGCTTACGGAAATTAAAATCAAAAACAGACAGCCACCCCAATATTTGGGACGGCTGTGTTCACAAGAAGCTCGTCTACACTATCAGGTAAATATCCCAGAAAGCAAAAAATGGATAAAGAAGTTGTGGCACGTACGTACAATGCAATATCACTCAGCAATGAAATCTGTGTCATCAGGCCCGTAGCGGCATAGTGAGTGGATGCAGGTACAGTGATTGTACGTGAACAACGTCACACAAAAAAAGAAACATTATAAGATATCACTAATACACGGAATGTAAACTTGACTACACATGAACTGAATTACAAAACAGAACAGGGTCTCAAATTTAGAAAACCAACTAGTACTTGCTTATGGGGAAAGGTGCCTTGGGGTGCTGCATAAAACCAGAGACTGAAATTAGCACAGATAACTTTCCATAAGCCAAATATGTAATAGACAAGACCTACTCCTTGGTCAACGAAATGGACCCAAAACCACATATTCAACGCCTAGGAATATACCTGACTAGGAAGAATCTTAAAACCCATGGATATATATGTCTCCATAAGAGAATCAAGCGTGTGTACAGTGGCCGAAACGCAGCAGTGAAAATCCGATAAATCCCATTATCAAAATAAATTTCGAAAACAAAACACAAAGACAGTGAAATAGAGAGCAATTCTTAAATAATTCACTCAGGGCATGTGATGCAACCGGGATTGACCACATCTACACCCAGAGCTGGTTGAGACATAAGGCTGGACACTTCAGGCTGATAGCATTGGTGAGTTTCGGTGAGCAAATGCAGACCCTTTGAAGTCATACTGCATGGTATCCATTCCATGGGTCCCAACTCTCCAGGTTCAAGGGATTCTTCCTCCAGCTAAAACATGCATGGGAATCCCAGAGTATCGTCCACCGTGTGATTGGGAAACGATTTAAAATGCATCTCAGTTTTCGTATCCTGGTCCTCGGGTTCACCATTCCAGATGCTTTACTAACACTCTCCCCGCTTAGAGAGTCAGTGCCTTTAACCTCCTCTTTGGCACAGCTTGCAATTTCTGTGCAAGATGAACAGGAATAGGGAGAACCAATGAGAGACTAGCTGTAGGTGTCTGCACGGGCAAATGTAACGCACATTGCCCACCAGGAAGAGGAATTAAACAAAGGCTCAGTGTGCCCTGCTGGAAACAGATTAGGGCCTGAAGCAATCCTGCGGTTTTGTGCCCAGCTCACAAGAAAGCGAGTTGAAGAAAGGAGCTCAGGGGCACTGTAATTCTCAAACCTGCAGAGTTATAAATGACAGCTATCTTCCAAATGTATATTGAAGTAAGCCTGCGTAGGGGACTTGAAAGCGGGGCAGAATTTCAGGAAAACGATTGCAGGGGGTAGACAGGAATTGCCCTGAAAGCATAGGAAAAGAGGCACAACGTCGACAATGATGCACTTGGCCAAAAAGGGCGTATGCGTTTTTTCCTGAATATATTCAGGAAAAAACGCATACGCCCTTTTTGGCCAACCAAGCAAGCCTGTAATCGAAATCTGCACTACAATGAAGTCTCATTGCCCCCCGGGCAAGAGGGCCATCTGAAAAAAGTGTAAAATCCAGAAAGGTAGGACAAGATATGGAGAACAGGGAGCCTTGTTATGCTGATTGGCAGGATGTAAATTGCCAACAGCCACCCTGGAGAAGTGTATGGTGTTTCCTGAAACACGTAAGAAATAAAGCAACACAGCCTGTGGCAATTGCACTTATGGTCCTATTCCTTAGGCAAATTAAAATCAAAAACAGAGAGCCACCCCAAAGTTTGGGACGGCTGTGTTCCCAAGAAGCTCGTCTACAGTATCAGGTAAATATCCCAGAAAGCAAAAAATGGATAAAGAAGTTGTGGCAGGTACGTGCAATGCAATATCACTCAGCAATGAAATCTGTGTCATCAGGCCCGTAGCGGCATACTGAGTGGATGCAGGTACGGTGATTCTACGTGAACTACGTCACACAGAAAAAGAAACATCATAAGATATCACTAATACACGGAATGTAAACTTGACTACACATGAATTGAATTACAAAACAGAACAGGATCTCAAATTTAGAAAACCAACTAGTGCTTGCTTATCTGGAAAGGTGCCTTGGGGTGCTGCATAAAACCAGAGACTGAAATTAGCACAGATAACATTCCATAAGCCAAATATGTAATAGACAAGACCTACTCCTTGCTCAACGAAATGGACTCAACACCACATATTCAACGCCTAGGAATATACCTGACTAGGAAGAATCTTAAAACCCATGGATATATATGTCTCCGTAAGAGAATCAAGCGTGTGTACAGCGGCCGAAACGCAGCAGTGAAAATCCGATAAATCCCATTATCAAAATAAATTTCAAAAACAAAACACAAAGACAGTGAAATAGAGAGCAATTCTTAAATAATTCACTCAGGGCATGTGATGCAAACGGGATTTAACACATCTACACCCAGAGCTGGTTGAGACATAAGGCTGGACACTTCAGGCTGATAGCATTGGTGAGTTTCGGTGAGCAAATGCAGACCCTTTGAAGTCATACTGCATGGTACCCATTCCATGGGTCCCAACTCTCCAGGTTCAAGGGATTCTTCCTCCAGCTAAAACATGCATGGGAAACCCAGAATATCTTCCCCCGTGTGATTGGGAAACGATTTAAAATGCATCTCAGTTTTTATATCCTGGTCCTCGGGTTCACCATTCCAGATGCTTTATTAACACTCTCCCCGCTTGGAGTGTCAGTGTCTTTAACCTCCTCTTTGGCACAGCTTGCAATTTCTGTGCAAGATGAACAAGAATAGGGAGAACCAATGAGAGACTAGCTGTAGGTGTCTGCACGGGCAAATGTAACGCTCATTGCCCACCAGGAAGAGGAATTAAACAAAGACTCAGCGTGCCCTGCTGGAAACAGATTAGGGCCTGAAGCAATCCTGCGGTTTTGTGCCCAGCTCACAAGAAAGCGAGTTGAAGAAAGGAGCACAGGGGCACTGTAATTCACAAACCTGCAGAGTTATAAATGACAGCTATCCTCCAAAAATATATTGAAGTAAGCCTGCGAAGGGCACTTGAAAGCGGGACAGAATTTCAGGAATACGATTGCAGGGGGTAGACTGGAATTGCCCTGAAAGCATAGGAAAAGAGGCACAACGTCGACAATGATGCACTTGGCCAAAAAGGGCGTATGCGTTTTTTCCTGAATATATTCAGGAAAAAACGCATACGCCCTTTTTGGCCAACCAAGCAAGCCTGTAAAGGAAATCTGCACGACAATGAAATCTCACTGCCCCCCCGGGCAAAAGGGCCATCTGAAAAAAGTGTAAAATCCAGAAAGGTAGGACAGGATATGGAGAACAGGGAGCCTTGTTATGCTGATTGGCAGGATGTAAATTGCCGGCAACCACCCTGGAGAAGTGTATGGTGTTTCCTGAAACACGTAAGAAACAAAGCAACACAGCCTATGGCACATCCACTTATGGTCCTATAGCTTACGGAAATTAAAATCAAAAACAGACAGCCACCCCAATATTTGGGACGGCTGTGTTCACAAGAAGCTCGTCTACAGTATCAGGTAAATATCCCAGAAAGCAAAAAATGGATAAAGATGTTGTGGCACGTACGTACAATGCAATATCACTCAGCAATGAAATCTGTGTCATCAGGCCCGTAGCGGCATAGTGAGTAGATGCAGGTACGGTGATTCTACGTGAACTACGTCACACAGAAAAAGAAACATCATAAGATATCACTAATACACGGAATGTAAACTTGATTACACATGAACTGAATTACAAAACAGAACAGCGTCTCAAATTTAGAAAACCAATTAGTACTTGCTTATGGGGAAAGGTGCCTTGGGGTGCTGCATAAAACCAGAGACTGAAATTAGTACAGATAACATTCCATAAGACAAATATGTAATAGACAAGACCTACTCCTTGCTCAACGAAATGGACTCAACACCACATATTCAACGCCTAGGAATATACCTGACTAGGAAGAATCTTAAAACCCATGGTTATATATGTCTCCGTAAGAGAATCAAGCGTGTGTACAGCGGCCGATACGCAGCAGTTAAAATCCGATAAATCCCATTATCAAAATAAATTTCGAAAACAAAACACAAAGACAGTGAAATAGAGAGCAATTCTTAAATAATTCACTCAGGGCATGTGATGCAACCGGGATTGACCACATCTACACCCAGAGCTGGTTGAGACATAAGGCTGGACACTTCAGGCTGATAGCATTCGTGAGTTTCGGTGAGCAAATGCAGACCCTTTGAAGTCATACTGCATGGTACCCATTCCATGGGTCCCAACTCTCCAGGTTCAAGGGATTCTTCCTCCAGCTAAAACATGCATGGGAAACCCAGAGTATCGTCCACCGTGCGATTGGGAAACGATTTAAAATGCATCTCAGTTTTCGTATCCTCGTTCTCGGGTTCACCATTCCAGATGCTTTACTAACACTCTCCCCGCTTGGAGAGTCAGTGCCTTTAACCTCCTGTTGGGCACAGCTTGCAATTTCTGTGCAAGATGAACAGGAATAGGGAGAACCAGTGAGAGACTAGCTGTAGGTGTCTGTACGGGCAAATGTAATGCTCATTGCCGACCAGGAAGAGGAATTAAACAAAGGCTCAGCGTGCCCTGCTGAAAACACATTAGGGCCTGAAGCAATCCAGCGGTTTTGTGCCCAGCTCACAAGAAAGCGAGTTGAAGAAAGGAGCTCAGGGGCACTGTACTTCACAAACCTGCAGAGTTATAAATGACAGCTATCCTCCAAAAATATATTGAAGTTAGCCTGCGAAGGGGACTTGAAAGCGGGGCTGAATTTCAGGAAAACGATTGCAGGGGGTAGACTGGAATTGCCCTGAAAGCATAGGAAAAGAGGCAGAACGTCGACAATGATGCATTGGCCAAAAAGGGCGTATGCGTTTTTTCCTGAATATATTCAGGAAAAAACATACGCCCTTTTTGGCCAACCAAGCAAGCCTCTAAAGGAAATCTGCACTACAATGAAGTCTCACTGCCCCCCGGGCAAAAGGGCCATCTGAAAAAAGTGTAAAATCCAGAAATGTAGGACAGGATATGGAGAACAGGGAGCCTTGTTATGCTGATTGGCAGGATGTAAATTGCCAGCAGCCACCCTGGAGAAGTGTATGGTGTTTCCTGAAACACGTAAGAAACAAAGCAACACAGCCTATGGCACTTCCACTTATGGTCCTATAGCTTACGGAAATTAAAATCAAAAACAGACAGCCACCCCAATATTTGGGACGGCTGTGTTCACAAGAAGCTCGTCTACAGTATCAGGTAAATATCCCAGAAAGCAAAAAATGGATAAAGAAGTTGTGGCACGTACGTACAATGCAATATCACTCAGCAATGAAATCTGTGTCATCAGGCTCGTAGCGGCATAGTGAGTGGATGCAGGTACGGTGATTCTACGTGAACTACGTCACACAGAAAAAGAAACATCATAAGATATCACTAATACACGGAATGTAAATTGACTACACATGAACTGAATTACAAAACAGAACAGGGTCTCAAATTTAGAAAACCAACTAGTGCTTGCTTATGGGGAAAGGTGCGTTGGGGTGCTGCATAAAACCAGAGACTGAAATTAGCACAGATAACTTTCCATAAGCCAAATATGTAATAGACAAGACCTACTCCTTGCTCAAGGAAATGGACCCAACACCACATATTCAACGCCTAGGAATATACCTGACTAGGAAGAATCTTAAAACCCATGGATATATATGTCTCCGTAAGAGAATCAAGCGTGTGTACAGTGGGCAAAACGCAGCAGTGAAAATCCGATAAATCCCATTATCAAAATAAATTTCGAAAACAAAACACAAAGACAGTGAAATAGAGAGCAATTCTTAAATAATTCACTCAGGGCATGTGATGCAACCGGGATTTACCACATCTACACCCAGAGCTGGTTGAGACATAAGGCTGGACACTTCAGGCTGATAGCATTCGTGAGTTTCGGTGAGCAAATGCAGACCCTTTGAAGTCATACTGCATGGGACCCATTCCATGGGTCCCAACTCTCCAGGTTCAAGGGATTCTTCCTCCAGCTAAAACATGCATGGGAAACCCAGAGTATCGTCCACCGTGTGATTGGGAAACGATTTAAAATGCATCTCAGGTTTCATATCCTGGTCCTCGGGTTCACCATTTCAGATGCTTTACTAACACTCTCCCCGCTTGGAGAGTCAGTGCCTTTAACCTCCTGTTTGGCACAGCTTGCAATTTCTGTGCAAGATGAACAGGAATAGGGAGAACCAATGAGAGACTAGCTGTAGGTGTCTGCACGGGCAAATGTAACGCTCATTGCCGACCAGGAAGAGGAGTTAAACAAAGGCTCAGCGTGCCCTGCTGAAAACAGGTTAGGGCCTGAAGCAATCCTGCGGTTTTGTGCCCAGCTCACAAGAAAGCGAGTTGAAGAAACTAGCTCAGGGGCACTGTAATTCACAAACCTGCAGAGTTATAAATGACAGCTATCCTCCAAAAATATATTGAAGTAAGCTTGCGAAGGGGACTTGAAAGCGGGGCAGAATTTCAGGAAAACGATGGCAGGGTGTAGACTGGAATTGCCCTGAAAGCATAGGAAAAGAGGCACAACGTCGACAATGATGCAGTTGGCCAAAAAGGGCGTATGCGTTTTTTCCTGAATATATTCAGGAAAAAACGCATACGCACTTTTTGGCCAACCAAGCAAGCCTGTAAAGGAAATCTGCACTACAATGAAGTCTCACTGCCCCCCGGGCAAAAGGGCCATCTGAAAAAAGTGTAAAATCCAGAAATGTAGGACAGGATATGGAGAACAGGGAGCCTTGTTATGCTGATTGGCAGGATGTAAATTGCCGGCAGCCACCCTGGAGAAGTGTATGGTGTTTCCTGAAACACGTAAGAAACAAAGCAACAGAGCCTATGGCACTTCCACTTATGGTCCTATAGCTTACGGAAATTAAAATCAAAACCAGACAGCCACCCCAATATTTGGGACGGCTGTGTTCCCAAGAAGCTCGTCTACAGTACCAGGTAAATATCCCAGAAAGCAAAAAATGGATAAAGAAGTTGTGGCACGTACGTGCAATGCAATATCACTCAGCAATGAAATCTGTGTCATCAGGCCCGTAGCGGCATAGTGAGTGCATGCAGGTACGGTGATTCTACGTGAACTACGTCACACAGAAAAAGAAACATCATAAGATATCACTAATACACGGAATGTAAACTTGACTACACATGAACTGAATTACAAAACAGAACAGGGTCTCTAATTTAGAAAACCAACTAGTGCTTGCTTATGGGAAAAGGTGCCTTGGGGTGCTGCATAAAACCAGAGACTGAAATTAGCACAGATAACTTTCCATAAGCCAAATATGTAATAGACAAGACCTACTCCTTGCTCAACGAAATGGACCCAACACCACATATTCAATGCCTAGGAATATACCTGACTAGGAAGAATCTTAAACCCCATGGATATATATATCTCCATAAGAGAATCAAGCGTGTGTACAGCGGCCGAAACGCAGCAGTGAAAATCCGATAAATCCCATTATCAAAATAAATTTCGAAAACAAAACACAAAGACAGTGAAATAGAGAGCAATTCTTAAATAATTCACTCAGGGCATGTGATGCAACCGGGATTGACCACATCTACACCCAGAGCTGGTTGAGACATAAGGCTGGACACTTCAGGCTGATAGCATTGGTGAGTTTCGGTGAGCAAATGCAGACCCTTTGAAGTCATACTGCATGGTACCCATTCCATGGGTCCCAACTCTCCAGGTTCAAGGGATTCTTCCTGCAGCTAAAACATGCATGGGAAACCCAGAGTATCGTCCACCGTGTGATTGGGAAACGATTTAAAATGCATCTCAGTTTTCGTATCCTGGTCCTCGGGTTCAACATTCCAGATGCTTTACTAACACTCTCCCCGCTTGGAGTGTCAGTGCCTTTAACCTCCTCTTTGGCACCGCTTGCAATTTCTGTGCAAGATGAACAGGAATAGGGAGAACCAATGAGAGACTAGCTGTAGGTGTCTGCACGGGCAAATATAATGCTCATTGCCCACCAGGAAGAGGAATTAAACAAAGGCTCAGCATGCCCTGCTGAAAACAGATTAGGGCCTGAAGCAATCCTGCGGTTTTGTGCCCAGCTCACAAGAAAGCGAGTTGAAGAAAGGAGCTCAGGGGCACTGTAATTCACAAACCTGCAGAGTTATAAATGACAGCTATCTTCCAAAAGTATATTGAAGTAAGCCTGCGAAGGGGACTTGAAAGCGGGGCAGAATTTCAGGAAAACGATTGCAGGGGGTAGACTGGAATTGCCCTGAAAGCATAGGAAAAGAGGCAGAACGTCGACAATGATGCACTTGGCCAAAAAGGGCGTATGCGTTTTTTCCTGAATATATTCAGGAAAAAACGCATACGCCCTTTTTGGCCAAACAAGCAAGCCTGTAAAGGAAATCTGCACTACAATGAAGTCTCACTGCCCCCCGGGCAAAAGGGCCAACTTAAAAAAGTGTAAAATCCAGAAAGGTAGGACAGGATATGGAGAACAGGGAGCCTTGTTATGCTGATTGGCAGGATGTAAATTGCCAGCAGCCACCCTGGAGAAATGTATGGTGTTTCCTGAAACACGTAACAAACAAAGCAACACAGCCTATGGCACTTCCACTTATGGTCCTAGAGCTTACGGAAATTAAAATCAAAAACGGACAGCCACCCCAATATTTCGGACGGCTGTGTTCAAAAGAAGCTCGTCTACACTATCAGGTAAATATCCCAGAAAGCAAAAAATGGATAAAGAAGTTGTGGAACGTACGTGCAATGCAGTATCACTCAGCAATGAAATCTGTGTCATCAGGCCCGTAGCGGCATAGTGAATGGATGCAGGTACGGTGATTCTACGTGAACTACGTCACACAGAAAAGGAAACATCATAAGATATCACTAATACACAGAATGTAAACTTGACTACACATGAACTGAATTACAAAACAGAACAGGGTCTCAAATTTAGAAAACCAACTAGTGCTTGCTTATGGGGAAAGGTGCCTTGGGGGGCGGCATAAAACCAGAGACTGAAATTAGCACAGATAACTTTCCATAAGCCAAATATGTAATAGACAAGACCTACTCCTTGCTCAACGAAATGGAACCAACACCACATATTCAACGCCTAGGAATATACCTGACTAGGAAGAATCTAAAAACCCATGGATATATATGTCTCCGTAAGAGAAACAAGCGTGTGTACAGCGGCCGAAACGCAGCAGTGAAAATCCGATAAATCCCATTATCAAAATAAATTTCGAAAACAAAACACAAAGACAGTGAAATAGAGAGCAATTCTTAAATAATTCACTCAGGGCATGTGATGCAACCGGGATTGACCACATCTACACCCAGAGCTGGTTGAGACATAAGGCTGGACACTTCAGGCTGATAGCATTGGTGAGTTTCGGTGAGCAAATGCAGACCCTTTGAAGTCATACTGCATGGTACCCATTCCATGGGTCCCAACACTCCAGGTTCAAGGGATTCTTCCTCCAGCTAAAACATGCATGGGAAACCCAGAGTATCGTCCACCGTGTGATTGGGAACCGATTTAAAATGCATCTCAGTTTTCGTATCCTGGTCCTCGGGTTCACCATTCCAGATGCTTTACTAACACTCTCCCCGCTTGAAAAGTCAGTGCGTTTAACCTCCTGTTTGGCACATCTTGCAATTTCTGTGCAAGATGAACAGGAATAGGGAGAACCAATGAGAGACTAGCTGTAGTTGTCTGCACGGGCAAATGTAACGCTCATTGCCCACCAGGAAGAGGAATTAAATAAAGGCTCAGTGTGCCCTGCTGGAAACAGATTAGGGCCTGAAGCAATCCTGCGGTTTCGTGCCCAGCTCACAAGAAAGCGAGTTGAAGAACGGAGCTCAGAGGCACTGTAATTCACAAACCTGCAGAGCTATAAATGACAGCTATCTTCCAAAATTATATTGAAGTAAGCCTGTGAAGGGGATTTGAAAGCGGGGCAGAATTTCAGGAAAACGATTGCAGGGGGTAGACTGGAATTGCCCTGAAAGCATAGGAAAAGAGGCACAACGTCGACAATGATGCACTTGGCCAAAAAGGGCGTATGCGTTTTTTCCTGAATATATTCAGGAAAAAACGCATACGCCCTTTTTGGCCAAACAAGCAAGCCTGTAAAGGAAATCTGCACTACAATGAAGTCTCACTGCCCCCCGGGCAAGAGGGCCATCTGAAAAAAGTGTAAAATCCAGAAAGGTAGGACAGGATATGGAGAACAGGGAGCCTTGTTATGCTGATTGGCAGGATGTAAATTGCCGACAACCACCCTGGAGAAGTGTATGGTGTTTCCTGAAACACGTAAGTAATAAAGCAACACAGCCTATGGCAATTGCACTTATGGTCCTATTCCTTAGGGAAATTAAAATCAAAAACAGAGATCCACCCCAAAGTTTGGGACGGCTGTGTTCCCAAGAAGCTCGTCTACAGTACCAGGTAAATATCCCAGAAAGCAAAAAATGGATAAAGAAGTTGTGGCATGTACGTGCAATGCAATATCACTCAGCAATGAAATCTGTGTCATCAGCCCCGTAGCGGCATAGTGAGTGGATGCAGGTACGGTGATTCTACGTGAACTACGTCACACAGAAAAAGAAACATCATAAGATATCACTAATACACGGAATGTAAACTTGACTATACATGAACTGAATTACAAAACAGAACAGGGTCTCAAATTTAGAAAACCAACTAGTGCTTGCTTATGGGGAAAGGTGCCTTGGGGTGCTGCATAAAACCAGAGACTGAAATTAGCACAGATAACATTCCATAAGCCAAATATGTAATAGACAAGACCTACACCTTGCTCAACGAAATGGACTCAACACCACATATTCAACGCATAGGAATATACCTGACTAGGAAGAATCTTAAAACCCATGGATATATATGTCTCCGTAAGAGAATCAAGCGTGTGTACAGCGGCCGAAACACAGCAGTGAAAATCCGATAAATCCCATTATCAAAATAAATTTCGAAAACAAAACACAAAGACAGTGAAATAGAGAGCAATTCTTAACTAATTCACTCAGGGCATGTGATGCAATCGGGATTGACCACATCTACACCCAGAGCTGGTTGAGACATAAGGCTGGACACTTCAGGCTGATAGCATTGGTGAGTTTCGGTGAGCAAATGCAGACCCTTTGAAGTCTACTGCATGGTACCCATTCCATGGGTCCCAACTCTCCAGGTTCAAGGGATTCTTCCTCCAGCTAAAACACGCATGGGAAACACAGAGTATCGTCCACCTTTTGATTGGGAAATGATTTAAAATGCATCTCAGTTTTCGTATCCTGGTCCTCGGGTTCACCATTCCAGATGCTTTACTAACACTCTCCCCACTTGGAAAGTCAGTGCCTTTAACCTCCTCTTTGGCACAGCTTGCAATTTCTGTGCAAGATGAACAGGAATAGGGAGAACCAATGAGAGACTAGCTGTAGGTGTCTGCACGGGCAAATGTAACGCTCATTGACCACCAGGAAGAGGAATTAAATAAAGGCTCAGTGTGCCCTGCTGGAAACAGATTAGGGCCTGAAGCAATCCTGCGGTTTTGTGCCAATCTCACAAGAAAGCGAGTTGAAGAACGGAGCTCAGAGGCACTGTAATTCACAAACCTGCAGAGTTATAAATGACAGCTATCTTCCAAAAGTATATTGAAGTAAGCCTGCGAAGGGGACTTGAAAGCGGGGCAGAATTTCAGGAAAACGATTGCAGGGGGTAGACTGGAATTGCCCTGAAAGCAGAGGAAAAGAGGCACAACGTCGACAATGATGCACTTGGCCAAAAAGGGCGTATGCGTTTTTTCCTGAATATATTCAGGAAAAAACGCATACGCCCTTTTTGGCCAACCAAGCAAGCCTGTAAAGGAAATCTGCAGTACAATGAAGTCTCACTGCCCCCCGGGCAAGAGGGCCATCTGAAAAAAGTGTAAAATCCAGAAAGGTAGGACAGGATATGGGAAACAGGGAGCCTTGTTATGCTGATTGGCAGGATGTAAATTGCCAGCAGCCACCCTGGAGAAGTGTATGGTGTTTCCTGAAACACGTAAGAAACAAAGCAACACAGCCTATGGCACTTCCACTTATGGTACTATAGCTTACGGAAATTAAAATCAAAAACAGACAGCCACCCCAATATTTGGGACGGCTGTGTTCAAAAAAGCTCGTCTAAACTATCAGGTAAATATCCCAGAAAGCAAAAAATGGATAAAGAAGTTGTGGCACGTACGTACAATGCAATATCACTCAGCAATGAAATCTGTGTCATCAGGCCCGTAGCGGCATAGTGAGTGGATGCAGGTACGGTGATTCTACGTGAACTACGTCACACAGAAAAAGAAACATCATAAGATATCACTAATACACGGAATGTAAACTTGACTACATATGAACTGAATTACAAAACAGAACAGGGTCTCAAATTTAGAAAACCAACTAGTGCTTGCTTATGGGGAAAGGTGCGTTGGGGTGCTGCATAAAACCAGAGACTGAAATTAGCACAGATAACTTTCCATAAGCCAAATATGTAATAGACAAGACCTACTCCTTGCTCAACGAAATGGACCCAAAACCACATATTCAACGCCTAGGAATATACCTGACTAGGAAGAATCTTAAAACCCATGGATATATATGTCTCCATAAGAGAATCAAGCGTGTGTACAGCGGCCGAAACGCAGCAGTGAAAATCCGATAAATCCCATTATGAAAATAAATTTCGAAAACAAAACACAAAGACAGTGAAATAGAGAGCAATTCTTAAATAATTCACTCAGGGCATGTGATGCAACCGGGATTGACCACATCTACACCCAGAGCTGGTTGAGACATAAGGCTGGACACTTCAGGCTGATAGCATTGGTGAGTTTTGGTGAGCAAATGCAGACCCTTTGAAGTCATACTGCATGGTACACATTCCATGGGTCCCAACTCTCCAGGTTCAAGGGATTCTTCCTCCGGCAAAAACATGCATGGGAAACCCAGAGTATCGTCCACCGTGTGATTGGGAAACGATTTAAAATGCATCTCAATTTTCGTATCCTGGTCCTCGGGTTCACCATTCCAGATGCTTTACTAACACTCTCCCCGCTTAGAGAGTCAGTGCCTTTAACCTCCTCTTTGGCACAGCTTGCAATTTCTGTGCAAGATGAACAGGAATAGGGAGAACCAATGAGAGACTAGCTGTAGGTGTCTGCACGGGCAAATGTAACGCTCATTGCCCACCAGGAAGAGGAATTAAACAAAGGCTCAGTGTGCCCTGCTGGAAACAGATTAGGGCATGAAGCAATCCTGCGGTTTTGTGCCCAGCTCACAAGAAAGCGAGTTGAAGAAAGGAGCTCAGGGGCACTGTAATTCACAAACCTGCAGAGTTATAAATGACAGCTATCCTCCAAAAATATATTGAAGTAAGCCTGCGAAGGGGACTTGAAAGCGGGGCAGAATTTCAGGAAAACTATTGCAGGGGGTAGACTGGAATTGCCTTGAAAGCATAGGAAAAGAGGCAGAACGTCGACAATGATGCACTTGGCCAAAAAGGGCGTATGCGTTTTTTCCTGAATATATTCAGGAAAAAACGCATACACCCTTTTTGGCCAACCAAGCAAGCCTGTAAAGGAAATCTGCACTACAATGAAGTCTCACTGCCCCCCGGGCAAAAGGGCCATCTGAAAAAAGTGTAAAATCCAGAAAGGTAGGACAGGATATGGAGAACAGGGAGCCTTGTTATGCTGATTGGCAGGATGTAAATTGCCAGCAGCCACCCTGGAGAAATGTATGGTGTTTCCTGAAACACGTAACAAACAAAGCAACACAGCCTATGGCACTTCCACTTATGGTCCTATAGCTTACGGAAATTAAAATCAAAAACGGACAGCCACCCCAATATTTCGGACGGCTGTGTTCAAAAGAAGCTCGTCTACACTATCAGGTAAATATCCCAGAAAGCAAAAAATGGATAAAGAAGTTGTGGAACGTACGTGCAATGCAGTATCACTCAGCAATGAAATCTGTGTCATCAGGCCCGTAGCGGCATAGTGAATGGATGCAGGTACGGTGATTCTACGTGAACTACGTCACACAGAAAAAGAAACATCATAAGATATCACTAATACACAGAATGTAAACTTGACTACACATGAACTGAATTACAAAACAGAACAGGGTCTCAAATTTAGAAAACCAACTAGTGCTTGCTTATGGGGAAAGGTGCCTTGGGGGGCGGCATAAAACCAGAGACTGAAATTAGCACAGATAACTTTCCATAAGCCAAATATGTAATAGACAAGACCTACTCCTTGCTCAACGAAATGGAACCAACACCACATATTCAACGCCTAGGAATATACCTGACTAGGAAGAATCTAAAAACCCATGGATATATATGTCTCCGTAAGAGAAACAAGCGTGTGTACAGCGGCCGAAACGCAGCAGTGAAAATCCGATAAATCCCATTATCAAAATAAATTTCGAAAACAAAACACAAAGACAGTGAAATAGAGAGCAATTCTTAAATAATTCACTCAGGGCATGTGATGCAACCGGGATTGACCACATCTACACCCAGAGCTGGTTGAGACATAAGGCTGGACACTTCAGGCTGATAGCATTGGTGAGTTTCGGTGAGCAAATGCAGACCCTTTGAAGTCATACTGCATGGTACCCATTCCATGGGTCCCAACACTCCAGGTTCAAGGGATTCTTCCTCCAGCTAAAACATGCATGGGAAACCCAGAGTATCGTCCACCGTGTGATTGGGAACCGATTTAAAATGCATCTCAGTTTTCGTATCCTGGTCCTCGGGTTCACCATTCCAGATGCTTTACTAACACTCTCCCCGCTTGAAAAGTCAGTGCGTTTAACCTCCTGTTTGGCACATCTTGCAATTTCTGTGCAAGATGAACAGGAATAGGGAGAACCAATGAGAGACTAGCTGTAGTTGTCTGCACGGGCAAATGTAACGCTCATTGCCCACCAGGAAGAGGAATTAAATAAAGGCTCAGTGTGCCCTGCTGGAAACAGATTAGGGCCTGAAGCAATCCTGCGGTTTTGTGCCCATCTCACAAGAAAGCGAGTTGAAGAACGGAGCTCAGAGGCACTGTAATTCACAAACCTGCAGAGTTATAAATGACAGCTATCTTCCAAAAGTATATTGAAGTAAGCCTGCGAAGGGGACTTGAAAGCGGGGCAGAATTTCAGGAAAACGATTGCAGGGGGTAGACTGGAATTGCCCTGAAAGCATAGGAAAAGAGGCACAACGTCGACAATGATGCACTTGGCCAAAAAGGGCGTATGCGTTTTTTCCTGAATATATTCAGGAAAAAACGCATACGCCCTTTTTGGCCAAACAAGCAAGCCTGTAAAGGAAATCTGCACTACAATGAAGTCTCACTGCCCCCCGGGCAAGAGGGCCATCTGAAAAAAGTGTAAAATCCAGAAAGGTAGGACAGGATATGGAGAACAGGGAGCCTTGTTATGCTGATTGGCAGGATGTAAATTGCCGACAACCACCCTGGAGAAGTGTATGGTGTTTCCTGAAACACGTAAGTAATAAAGCAACACAGCCTATGGCAATTGCACTTATGGTCCTATTCCTTAGGGAAATTAAAATCAAAAACAGAGATCCACCCCAAAGTTTGGGACGGCTGTGTTCCCAAGAAGCTCGTCTACAGTACCAGGTAAATATCCCAGAAAGCAAAAAATGGATAAAGAAGTTGTGGCATGTACGTGCAATGCAATATCACTCAGCAATGAAATCTGTGTCATCAGCCCCGTAGCGGCATAGTGAGTGGATGCAGGTACGGTGATTCTACGTGAACTACGTCACACAGAAAAAGAAACATCATAAGATATCACTAATACACGGAATGTAAACTTGACTATACATGAACTGAATTACAAAACAGAACAGGGTCTCAAATTTAGAAAACCAACTAGTGCTTGCTTATGGGGAAAGGTGCCTTGGGGTGCTGCATAAAACCAGAGACTGAAATTAGCACAGATAACATTCCATAAGCCAAATATGTAATAGACAAGACCTACTCCTTGCTCAACGAAATGGACTCAACACCACATATTCAACGCCTAGGAATATACCTGACTAGGAAGAATCTTAAAACCCATGGATATATATGTCTCCGTAAGAGAATCAAGCGTGTGTACAGCGGCCGAAACGCAGCAGTGAAAATCCGATAAATCCCATTATCAAAATAAATTTCGAAAACAAAACACAAAGACAGTGAAATAGAGAGCAGTTCTTAACTAATTCACTCAGGGCATGTGATGCAATCGGGATTGACCACATCTACACCCAGAGCTGGTTGAGACATAAGGCTGGACACTTCAGGCTGATAGCATTGGTGAGTTTCGGTGAGCAAATGCAGACCCTTTGAAGTCATACTGCATGGTACCCATTCCATGGGTCCCAACTCTCCAGGTTCAAGGGATTCTTCCTCCAGCTAAAACACGCATGGGAAACACAGAGTATCGTCCACCTTTTGATTGGGAAATGATTTAAAATGCATCTCAGTTTTCGTATCCTGGTCCTCGGCTTCATCATTCCAGATGCTTTACTAACACTCTCCCCACTTGGAAAGTCAGTGCCTTTAACCTCCTCTTTGGCACAGCTTGCAATTTCTGTGCAAGATGAACAGGAATAGGGTGAACCAATGAGAGACTAGCTGTAGGTGTCTGCACGGGCAAATGTAACGCTCATTGACCACCAGGAAGAGGAATTAAATAAAGGCTCAGTGTGCCCTGCTGGAAACAGATTAGGGCCTGAAGCAATCCTGCGGTTTTGTGCCCATCTCACAAGAAAGCGAGTTGAAGAACGGAGCTCAGAGGCACTGTAATTCACAAACCTGCAGAGTTATAAATGACAGCTATCTTCCAAAAGTATATTGAAGTAAGCCTGCGAAGGGGACTTGAAAGCGGGGCAGAATTTCAGGAAAACGATTGCAGGGGTAGACTGGAATTGCCCTGAAAGCAGAGGAAAAGAGGCACAACGTCGACAATGATGCACTTGGCCAAAAAGGGCGTATGCGTTTTTTCCTGAATATATTCAGGAAAAAACGCATACGCCCTTTTTGGCCAACCAAGCAAGCCTGTAAAGGAAATCTGCAGTACAATGAAGTCTCACTGCCCCCCGGGCAAGAGGGCCATCTGAAAAAAGTGTAAAATCCAGAAAGGTAGGACAGGATATGGGAAACAGGGAGCCTTGTTATGCTGATTGGCAGGATGTAAATTGCCAGCAGCCACCCTGGAGAAGTGTATGGTGTTTCCTGAAACACGTAAGAAACAAAGCAACACAGCCTATGGCACTTCCACTTATGGTACTATAGCTTACGGAAATTAAAATCAAAAACAGACAGCCACCCCAATATTTGGGACGGCTGTGTTCAAAAAAGCTCGTCTACACTATCAGGTAAATATCCCAGAAAGCAAAAAATGGATAAAGAAGTTGTGGCACGTACGTACAATGCAATATCACTCAGCAATGAAATCTGTGTCATCAGGCCCGTAGCGGCATAGTGAGTGGATGCAGGTACGGTGATTCTACGTGAACTACGTCACACAGAAAAAGAAACATCATAAGATATCACTAATACACGGAATGTAAACTTGACTACATATGAACTGAATTACAAAACAGAACAGGGTCTCAAATTTAGAAAACCAACTAGTGCTTGCTTATGGGGAAAGGTGCGTTGGGGTGCTGCATAAAACCAGAGACTGAAATTAGCACAGATAACTTTCCATAAGCCAAATATGTAATAGACAAGACCTACTCCTTGCTCAACGAAATGGACCCAAAACCACATATTCAACGCCTAGGAATATACCTGACTAGGAAGAATCTTAAAACCCATGGATATATATGTCTCCATAAGAGAATCAAGCGTGTGTACAGCGGCCGAAACGCAGCAGTGAAAATCCGATAAATCCCATTATGAAAATAAATTTCGAAAACAAAACACAAAGACAGTGAAATAGAGAGCAATTCTTAAATAATTCACTCAGGGCATGTGATGCAACCGGGATTGACCACATCTACACCCAGAGCTGGTTGAGACATAAGGCTGGACACTTCAGGCTGATAGCATTGGTGAGTTTTGGTGAGCAAATGCAGACCCTTTGAAGTCATACTGCATGGTACACATTCCATGGGTCCCAACTCTCCAGGTTCAAGGGATTCTTCCTCCAGCAAAAACATGCATGGGAAACCCAGAGTATCGTCCACCGTGTGATTGGGAAACGATTTAAAATGCATCTCAATTTTCGTATCCTGGTCCTCGGGTTCACCATTCCAGATGCTTTACTAACACTCTCCCCGCTTAGAGAGTCAGTGCCTTTAACCTCCTCTTTGGCACAGCTTGCAATTTCTGTGCAAGATGAACAGGAATAGGGAGAACCAATGAGAGACTAGCTGTAGGTGTCTGCACGGGCAAATGTAACGCTCATTGCCCACCAGGAAGAGGAATTAAACAAAGGCTCAGTGTGCCCTGCTGGAAACAGATTAGGGCATGAAGCAATCCTGCGGTTTTGTGCCCAGCTCACAAGAAAGCGAGTTGAAGAAAGGAGCTCAGGGGCACTGTAATTCACAAACCTGCAGAGTTATAAATGACAGCTATCCTCCAAAAATATATTGAAGTAAGGCTGCGAAGGGGACTTGAAAGCGGGGCAGAATTTCAGGAAAACTATTGCAGGGGGTAGACTGGAATTGCCTTGAAAGCATAGGAAAAGAGGCAGAACGTCGACAATGATGCACTTGGCCAAAAAGGGCGTATGCGTTTTTTCCTGAATATATTCAGGAAAAAACGCATACGCCCTTTTTGGCCAACCAAGCAAGCCTGTAAAGGAAATCTGCACTACAATGAAGTCTCACTGCCCCCCGGGCAAAAGGGCCATCTGAAAAAAGTGTAAAATCCAGAAAGGTAGGACAGGATATGGAGAACAGGGAGCCTTGTTATGCTGATTGGCAGGATGTAAATTGCCAACAGCCACCCTGGAGAAGTGTATGGTGTTTCCTGAAACACGTAAGAAATAAAGCAACACAGCCTATGGCAATTGCACTTATGGTCCTATTCCTTAGGGAAATTAAAATCAAAAACAGAGAGCCACCCCAAAGTTTGGGACGGCTGTGTTCACAAGAAGCTCGTCTACAGTACCAGGTAAATATCCCAGAAAGCAAAAAATGGATAAAGAAGTTGTGGCACGTACGTACAATGCAATATCACTCAGCAATGAAATCTGTGTCATCAGGCCCGTAGCGGCATAGTGAGTGGATGCAGGTACGGTGATTCTACGTGAACTACGTCACACAGAAAAAGAAACATCATAAGATATCACTAATACACGGAATGTAAACTTGACTACACATGAACTGAATTACAAAACAGAACAGGGTCTCAAATTTAGAAAACCAACTAGTGCTTGCTTATGGGGAAAGGTGCCTTGGGGGGCTGCATAAAACCAGAGACTGAAATTAGCACAGATAACTTTCCATAAGACAAATATGTAATAGACAAGACCTACTCCTTGCTCAACGAAATGGAACCAACACCAAATATTCAACGCCTAGGAATATACCTGACTAGGAAGAATCTAAAAACCCATGGATATATATGTCTCCGTAAGAGAATCAAGCGTGTGTACAGTGGCCGAAACGCAGCAGTGAATATCCGATAAATCCCATTATCAAAATAAATTTCGAAAACAAAACACAAAGACAGTGAAATAGAGAGCAATTCTTAAATAATTCACTCAGGGCATGTGATGCAACCGGGATTGACCACATCTACACCCAGAGCTGGTTGAGACATAAGGCTGGACACTTCAGGCTGATAGCATTGGTGAGTTTCGGTGAGCAAATGCAGACCCTTTGAAGTCATACTGCATGGTACCCATTCCATGGGTCCCAACTCTCCAGGTTCAAGGGATTCTTCCTCCAGCTAAAACATGCATGGGAAACCCAGAGTATCGTCCACCGTGTGATTGGGAACCGATTTAAAATGCATCTCAGTTTTCGTATCCTGGTCCTCGGGTTCACCATTCCAGATGCTTTACTAACACTCTCCCCGCTTGAAAAGTCAGTGCGTTTAACCTCCTGTTTGGCACATCTTGCAATTTCTGTGCAAGATGAACAGGAATAGGGAGAACCAATGAGAGACTAGCTGTAGTTGTCTGCACGGGCAAATGTAACGCTCATTGCCCACCAGGAAGAGGAATTAAATAAAGGCTCAGTGTGCCCTGCTGGAAACAGATTAGGGCCTGAAGCAATCCTGCGGTTTTGTGCCCATCTCACAAGAAAGCGAGTTGAAGAACGGAGCTCAGAGGCACTGTAATTCACAAACCTGCAGAGTTATAAATGACAGCTATCTTCCAAAAGTATATTGAAGTAAGCCTGCGAAGGGGACTTGAAAGCGGGGCAGAATTTCAGGAAAACGATTGCAGGGGGTAGACTGGAATTGCCCTGAAAGCATAGGAAAAGAGGCACAACGTCGACAATGATGCACTTGGCCAAAAAGGGCGTATGCGTTTTTTCCTGAATATATTCAGGAAAAAACGCATACGCCCTTTTTGGCCAAACAAGCAAGCCTGTAAAGGAAATCTGCACTACAATGAAGTCTCACTGCCCCCCGGGCAAGAGGGCCATCTGAAAAAAGTGTAAAATCCAGAAAGGTAGGACAGGATATGGAGAACAGGTAGCCTTGTTATGCTGATTGGCAGGATGTAAATTGCCGACAACCACCCTGGAGAAGTGTATGGTGTTTCCTGAAACACGTAAGTAATAAAGCAACACAGCCTATGGCAATTGCACTTATGGTCCTATTCCTTAGGGAAATTAAAATCAAAAACAGAGATCCACCCCAAAGTTTGGGACGGCTGTGTTCCCAAGAAGCTCGTCTACAGTACCAGGTAAATATCCCAGAAAGCAAAAAATGGATAAAGAAGTTGTGGCATGTACGTGCAATGCAATATCACTCAGCAATGAAATCTGTGTCATCAGCCCCGTAGCGGCATAGTGAGTGGATGCAGGTACGGTGATTCTACGTGAACTACGTCACACAGAAAAAGAAACATCATAAGATATCACTAATACACGGAATGTAAACTTGACTATACATGAACTGAATTACAAAACAGAACAGGGTCTCAAATTTAGAAAACCAACTAGTGCTTGCTTATGGGGAAAGGTGCCTTGGGGTGCTGCATAAAACCAGAGACTGAAATTAGCACAGATAACATTCCATAAGCCAAATATGTAATAGACAAGACCTACTCCTTGCTCAACGAAATGGACTCAACACCACATATTCAACGCCTAGGAATATACCTGACTAGGAAGAATCTTAAAACCCATGGATATATATGTCTCCATAAGAGAATCAAGCGTGTGTACAGCGGCCGAAACGCAGCAGTGAAAATCCGATAAATCCCATTATCAAAATAAATTTCGAAAACAAAACACAAAGACAGTGAAATAGAGAGCAGTTCTTAACTAATTCACTCAGGGCATGTGATGCAATCGGGATTGACCACATCTACACCCAGAGCTGGTTGAGACATAAGGCTGGACACTTCAGGCTGATAGCATTGGTGAGTTTCGGTGAGCAAATGCAGACCCTTTGAAGTCATACTGCATGGTACCCATTCCATGGGTCCCAACTCTCCAGGTTCAAGGGATTCTTCCTCCAGCTAAAACACGCATGGGAAACACAGAGTATCGTCCACCTTTTGATTGGGAAATGATTTAAAATGCATCTCAGTTTTCGTATCCTGGTCCTCGGCTTCATCATTCCAGATGCTTTACTAACACTCTCCCCACTTGGAAAGTCAGTGCCTTTAACCTCCTCTTTGGCACAGCTTGCAATTTCTGTGCAAGATGAACAGGAATAGGGTGAACCAATGAGAGACTAGCTGTAGGTGTCTGCACGGGCAAATGTAACGCTCATTGACCACCAGGAAGAGGAATTAAATAAAGGCTCAGTGTGCCCTGCTGGAAACAGATTAGGGCCTGAAGCAATCCTGCGGTTTTGTGCCCATCTCACAAGAAAGCGAGTTGAAGAACGGAGCTCAGAGGCACTGTAATTCACAAACCTGCAGAGTTATAAATGACAGCTATCTTCCAAAAGTATATTGAAGTAAGCCTGCGAAGGGGACTTGAAAGCGGGGCAGAATTTCAGGAAAACGATTGCAGGGGTAGACTGGAATTGCCCTGAAAGCAGAGGAAAAGAGGCACAACGTCGACAATGATGCACTTGGCCAAAAAGGGCGTATGCGTTTTTTCCTGAATATATTCAGGAAAAAACGCATACGCCCTTTTTGGCCAACCAAGCAAGCCTGTAAAGGAAATCTGCAGTACAATGAAGTCTCACTGCCCCCCGGGCAAGAGGGCCATCTGAAAAAAGTGTAAAATCCAGAAAGGTAGGACAGGATATGGGAAACAGGGAGCCTTGTTATGCTGATTGGCAGGATGTAAATTGCCAGCAGCCACCCTGGAGAAGTGTATGGTGTTTCCTGAAACACGTAAGAAACAAAGCAACACAGCCTATGGCACTTCCACTTATGGTACTATAGCTTACGGAAATTAAAATCAAAAACAGACAGCCACCCCAATATTTGGGACGGCTGTGTTCAAAAAAGCTCGTCTACACTATCAGGTAAATATCCCAGAAAGCAAAAAATGGATAAAGAAGTTGTGGCACGTACGTACAATGCAATATCACTCAGCAATGAAATCTGTGTCATCAGGCCCGTAGCGGCATAGTGAGTGGATGCAGGTACGGTGATTCTACGTGAACTACGTCACACAGAAAAAGAAACATCATAAGATATCACTAATACACGGAATGTAAACTTGACTACATATGAACTGAATTACAAAACAGAACAGGGTCTCAAATTTAGAAAACCAACTAGTGCTTGCTTATGGGGAAAGGTGCGTTGGGGTGCTGCATAAAACCAGAGACTGAAATTAGCACAGATAACTTTCCATAAGCCAAATATGTAATAGACAAGACCTACTCCTTGCTCAACGAAATGGACCCAAAACCACATATTCAACGCCTAGGAATATACCTGACTAGGAAGAATCTTAAAACCCATGGATATATATGTCTCCATAAGAGAATCAAGCGTGTGTACAGCGGCCGAAACGCAGCAGTGAAAATCCGATAAATCCCATTATGAAAATAAATTTCGAAAACAAAACACAAAGACAGTGAAATAGAGAGCAATTCTTAAATAATTCACTCAGGGCATGTGATGCAACCGGGATTGACCACATCTACACCCAGAGCTGGTTGAGACATAAGGCTGGACACTTCAGGCTGATAGCATTGGTGAGTTTTGGTGAGCAAATGCAGACCCTTTGAAGTCATACTGCATGGTACACATTCCATGGGTCCCAACTCTCCAGGTTCAAGGGATTCTTCCTCCAGCAAAAACATGCATGGGAAACCCAGAGTATCGTCCACCGTGTGATTGGGAAACGATTTAAAATGCATCTCAATTTTCGTATCCTGGTCCTCGGGTTCACCATTCCAGATGCTTTACTAACACTCTCCCCGCTTAGAGAGTCAGTGCCTTTAACCTCCTCTTTGGCACAGCTTGCAATTTCTGTGCAAGATGAACAGGAATAGGGAGAACCAATGAGAGACTAGCTGTAGGTGTCTGCACGGGCAAATGTAACGCTCATTGCCCACCAGGAAGAGGAATTAAACAAAGGCTCAGTGTGCCCTGCTGGAAACAGATTAGGGCATGAAGCAATCCTGCGGTTTTGTGCCCAGCTCACAAGAAAGCGAGTTGAAGAAAGGAGCTCAGGGGCACTGTAATTCACAAACCTGCAGAGTTATAAATGACAGCTATCCTCCAAAAATATATTGAAGTAAGGCTGCGAAGGGGACTTGAAAGCGGGGCAGAATTTCAGGAAAACTATTGCAGGGGGTAGACTGGAATTGCCTTGAAAGCATAGGAAAAGAGGCAGAACGTCGACAATGATGCACTTGGCCAAAAAGGGCGTATGCGTTTTTTCCTGAATATATTCAGGAAAAAACGCATACGCCCTTTTTGGCCAACCAAGCAAGCCTGTAAAGGAAATCTGCACTACAATGAAGTCTCACTGCCCCCCGGGCAAAAGGGCCATCTGAAAAAAGTGTAAAATCCAGAAAGGTAGGACAGGATATGGAGAACAGGGAGCCTTGTTATGCTGATTGGCAGGATGTAAATTGCCAACAGCCACCCTGGAGAAGTGTATGGTGTTTCCTGAAACACGTAAGAAATAAAGCAACACAGCCTATGGCAATTGCACTTATGGTCCTATTCCTTAGGGAAATTAAAATCAAAAACAGAGAGCCACCCCAAAGTTTGGGACGGCTGTGTTCACAAGAAGCTCGTCTACAGTACCAGGTAAATATCCCAGAAAGCAAAAAATGGATAAAGAAGTTGTGGCACGTACGTACAATGCAATATCACTCAGCAATGAAATCTGTGTCATCAGGCCCGTAGCGGCATAGTGAGTGGATGCAGGTACGGTGATTCTACGTGAACTACGTCACACAGAAAAAGAAACATCATAAGATATCACTAATACACGGAATGTAAACTTGACTACACATGAACTGAATTACAAAACAGAACAGGGTCTCAAATTTAGAAAACCAACTAGTGCTTGCTTATGGGGAAAGGTGCCTTGGGGGGCTGCATAAAACCAGAGACTGAAATTAGCACAGATAACTTTCCATAAGACAAATATGTAATAGACAAGACCTACTCCTTGCTCAACGAAATGGAACCAACACCAAATATTCAACGCCTAGGAATATACCTGACTAGGAAGAATCTAAAAACCCATGGATATATATGTCTCCGTAAGAGAATCAAGCGTGTGTACAGTGGCCGAAACGCAGCAGTGAATATCCGATAAATCCCATTATCAAAATAAATTTCGAAAACAAAACACAAAGACAGTGAAATAGAGAGCAATTCTTAAATAATTCACTCAGGGCATGTGATGCAACCGGGATTGACCACATCTACACCCAGAGCTGGTTGAGACATAAGGCTGGACACTTCAGGCTGATAGCATTGGTGAGTTTCGGTGAGCAAATGCAGACCCTTTGAAGTCATACTCCATGGTACCCATTCCATGGGTCCCAACTCTCCAGGTTCAAGGGATTCTTCATCCAGCTAAAACATGTATGGGAAACCCAGAGTATCGTCCACCGTGTGATTGGGAAACGATTTAAAATGCATCTCAGTTTTCGTATCCTGGTCCTCGGGTTCACCATTCCAGATGCTTTACTAACACTCTCCCCGCTTGGAGAGTCAGTGCCTTTAACCTCCTCTTTGGCACAGCTTGCAATTTCTGTGCAAGATGAACAGGAATAGGGAGAACCAATGAGAGACTAGCTGTAGGTGTCTGCACGGGCAAATGTAACGCTCATTGCCCACCAGGAAGAGGAATTGAACAAAGGCTCAGCGTGCCCTGCTGAAAACAGATTAGGGCTTGAAGCAATCCTGCCGTTTTGTGCCCAGCTCACAAGAAAGCGAGTTGAAGAAAGGAGCTCAGGGGCACTGTAATTCACAAACCTGCAGAGTTATAAATGACAGTTATCCTCCAAAAATATATTGAAGTATGCCTGCGAAGGGGACTTGAAAGCGGGGCAGAATTTCAGGAAAATGATTGCAGGTGGTAGACTGGAATTGCCCTGAAAGCGTAGGAAAAGAGGCAGAATGTCGACAATGATGCACTTGGCCGAAAAGGGTGTATGCGTTTTTTCCTGAATATATTCAGGAAAACACGCATACGCCCTTTTTGGCCAACCAAGCAAGCCTGTAAAGGAAATCTGCACTACAATGAAGTCTCACTGCCCCCCGGGCAAAAGGGCCATTTGAAAAAAGTGTAAAATCCAGAAAGGTAGGACAGGATATGGAGAACAGGGAGCCTTGTTATGCTGATTGGCAGGATGTAAATTGCCAGCAGCCACCCTGGAGAAGTGTATGGTGTTTCCTGAAACACGTAAGAAACAAAGCAACACAGCCTATGGCAATTGCACTTATGGTCCTATTCCTTAGGGAAATTAAAATCAAAAACAGAGAGCCACCCCAAAGTTTGGGAAGGCTGTGTTCCCAAGAAGCTCGTCTACAGTACCAGGTAAATATCCCAGAAAGCAAAAAATGGATAAAGAAGTTGTGGCACGTTCGTACAATGCAATATCACTCAGCAATGAAATCTGTGTCATCAGGCACGTAGCGGCATAGTGAGTGGATGCAGGTACGGTGATTCTACGTGAACTACGTCACACAGAAAAAGAAACATCATAAGATATCACTAATACACGGAATGTAAACTTGACTACACATGAACTGAATTACAAAACAGAACAGGGTCTCAAATTTAGAAAACCAACTAGTGCTTGCTTATGGGGAAAGGTGCCTTGGGGTGCTGCGTAAAACCAGAGACTGAAATTAGCACAGATAACTTTCCATAAGCCAAATATATAATAGACAAGACCTACTCCTTGCTCAACGAAATGGACCCAACACCACATATTCAACGCCTAGGAATATACCTGACTAGGAAGAATCTTAAAACCCATGGATATATATGTCTCCGTAAGAGAATCAATCGTGTGTACAGCGGCCGAAACGCAGCAGTGAAAATCCGATAAATCCCATTATCAAAATAAATTTCGAAAACAAAACACAAAGACAGTGAAATAGAGAGCAATTCTTAAATAATTCACTCAGGGCATGTGATGCAACCGGGATTGACCACATCTACACCCAGAGCTGGTTGAGACATAAGGCTGGACACTTCAGGCTGATAGCATTGGTGAGTTTTGGTGAGCAAATGCAGACACTTTGAAGTCATACTGCATGGTACCTATTCCATGGGTCCCAACTCTTCAGGTTCAAGGGATTCTTTCTCCAGCTAAAACATGCATAGGAAACCCACAGTATGGTCCACCCTGTGATTGGGAAACGATTTAAAATGCATCTCAGTTTTCGTATCCTGGTCCTCGGGTTCACCATTCCAGATGCTTTACTAACACTCTCCCCGCTTGGAGAGTCAGTGCCTTTAACCTCCTCTTTGGTACAGCTTGCAATTTCTGTGCAAGATGAACAGGAATAGGGAGAACCAATGAGAGACTAGCTGTAGGTGTCTGCACGGGCAAATGTAACGCTCATTGCCCACCAGGAAGAGGAATTAAACAAAGGCTCAGTGTGCCCTGCTGGAAACAGATTAGGGCCTGAAGCAATCCTGCGGTTTTGTGCCCAGCTCACAAGAAAGCGAGTTGAAGAAAGGAGCTCAGGGGCACTGTACTTCACAAACCTGCAGAGTTATAAATGACAGCTATCCTGCAAAAATATATTGAAGTAAGCCTGCGAAGGGGACTTGAAAGCGGGGCAGAATTTCAGGAAAACGATTGCAGGGGGTAGACTGGAATTGCCCTGAAAGCATAGGAAAAGAGGCACAACGTCGACAATGATGCACTTGGCCAAAAAGGGCGTATGCGTTTTTTCCTGAATATATTCAGGAAAAAACGCATACGCCCTTTTTGGCCAACCAAGCAAGCCTGTAAAGGAAATCTGCACTACAATGAAATCTCACTGCCCCCCACCCCGGGCAAAAGGGCCATCTGAAAAAAGTGTAAAATCCAGAAAGGTAGGACAGGATATGGAGAACAGGGAGCCTTGTTATGCTGATTGGCAGGATGTAAATTGTGAACAGCCACCCTGGAGATGTGTATGGTGTTTCCTGAAACACGTAAGAAATAAAGCAACACAGCCTATGGCACTTCCAATTATGGTCCTATAGCTTACGGAAATTAAAATCAAAAACAGACAGCCACCCCAATATTTGGGACGGCTGTGTTCACAAGAAGCTCGTCTACAGTATCAGCTAAATATCCCAGAAAGCAAAAAATGGATAAAGAAGTTGTGGCACGTACGTACAATGCAATATCACTCAGCAATGAAATCTGTGTCATCAGGCCCGTAGCGGCATAGTGAGTGGATGCAGGTACGGTGATTCTACGTGAACTACGTCACACAGAAAAAGAAACATCATAAGATATCACTAATACACGGAATGTAAACTTGACTACACATGAACTGAATTACAAAAAAGAACAGGGTCTCAAATTTAGAAAACCAACTAGTGCTTGCTTATGGGGAAAGGTGCGTTAGGGTGCTGCATAAAACCAGAGACTGAAATTGGCACAGATAACTTTCCATAAGCCAAATATGTAATAGACAAGACCTACTCCTTGCTCAACGAAATGGACCCAACACCACATATTCAACGCCTAGGAATATACCTGACTAGGAAGAATCTTAAAACCCATGGATATATATGTCTCCGTAAGAGAATCAAGCGTGTGTACAGCGGCAGAAACGCAGCAGTGAAAATCCGATAAATCCCATTATCAAAATAAATTTCGAAAACAAAACACAAAGACAGTGAAATAGAGAGAAATTGTTAAATAATTAACTCAGGGCATGTGATGCAACCGGGATTTACCACATCTACACCCAGAGCTGGTGAGACATAAGCTGGACACTTCAGGCTGATAGCATTGGTGAGTTTCGGTGAGCAAATGCAGACCCTTTGAAGTCATACTCCATGGTACCCATTCCATGGGTCCCAACTCTCCAGGTTCAAGGGATTCTTCATCCAGCTAAAACATGTATGGGAAACCCAGAGTATCGTCCACCGTGTGATTGGGAAACGATTTAAAATGCATCTCAGTTTTCGTATCCTGGTCCTCGGGTTCACCATTCCAGATGCTTTACTAACACTCTCCCCGCTTGGAGAGTCAGTGCCTTTAACCTCCTCTTTGGCACAGCTTGCAATTTCTGTGCAAGATGAACAGGAATAGGGAGAACCAATGAGAGACTAGCTGTAGGTGTCTGCACGGGCAAATGTAACGCTCATTGCCCACCAGGAAGAGGAATTGAACAAAGGCTCAGCGTGCCCTGCTGAAAACAGATTAGGGCTTGAAGCAATCCTGCCGTTTTGTGCCCAGCTCACAAGAAAGCGAGTTGAAGAAAGGAGCTCAGGGGCACTGTAATTCACAAACCTGCAGAGTTATAAATGACAGTTATCCTCCAAAAATATATTGAAGTATGCCTGCGAAGGGGACTTGAAAGCGGGGCAGAATTTCAGGAAAATGATTGCAGGTGGTAGACTGGAATTGCCCTGAAAGCGTAGGAAAAGAGGCAGAATGTCGACAATGATGCACTTGGCCGAAAAGGGTGTATGCGTTTTTTCCTGAATATATTCAGGAAAACACGCATACGCCCTTTTTGGCCAACCAAGCAAGCCTGTAAAGGAAATCTGCACTACAATGAAGTCTCACTGCCCCCCGGGCAAAAGGGCCATTTGAAAAAAGTGTAAAATCCAGAAAGGTAGGACAGGATATGGAGAACAGGGAGCCTTGTTATGCTGATTGGCAGGATGTAAATTGCCAGCAGCCACCCTGGAGAAGTGTATGGTGTTTCCTGAAACACGTAAGAAACAAAGCAACACAGCCTATGGCAATTGCACTTATGGTCCTATTCCTTAGGGAAATTAAAATCAAAAACAGAGAGCCACCCCAAAGTTTGGGAAGGCTGTGTTCCCAAGAAGCTCGTCTACAGTACCAGGTAAATATCCCAGAAAGCAAAAAATGGATAAAGAAGTTGTGGCACGTTCGTACAATGCAATATCACTCAGCAATGAAATCTGTGTCATCAGGCACGTAGCGGCATAGTGAGTGGATGCAGGTACGGTGATTCTACGTGAACTACGTCACACAGAAAAAGAAACATCATAAGATATCACTAATACACGGAATGTAAACTTGACTACACATGAACTGAATTACAAAACAGAACAGGGTCTCAAATTTAGAAAACCAACTAGTGCTTGCTTATGGGGAAAGGTGCCTTGGGGTGCTGCGTAAAACCAGAGACTGAAATTAGCACAGATAACTTTCCATAAGCCAAATATATAATAGACAAGACCTACTCCTTGCTCAACGAAATGGACCCAACACCACATATTCAACGCCTAGGAATATACCTGACTAGGAAGAATCTTAAAACCCATGGATATATATGTCTCCGTAAGAGAATCAATCGTGTGTACAGCGGCCGAAACGCAGCAGTGAAAATCCGATAAATCCCATTATCAAAATAAATTTCGAAAACAAAACACAAAGACAGTGAAATAGAGAGCAATTCTTAAATAATTCACTCAGGGCATGTGATGCAACCGGGATTGACCACATCTACACCCAGAGCTGGTTGAGACATAAGGCTGGACACTTCAGGCTGATAGCATTGGTGAGTTTTGGTGAGCAAATGCAGACACTTTGAAGTCATACTGCATGGTACCTATTCCATGGGTCCCAACTCTTCAGGTTCAAGGGATTCTTTCTCCAGCTAAAACATGCATAGGAAACCCACAGTATGGTCCACCCTGTGATTGGGAAACGATTTAAAATGCATCTCAGTTTTCGTATCCTGGTCCTCGGGTTCACCATTCCAGATGCTTTACTAACACTCTCCCCGCTTGGAGAGTCAGTGCCTTTAACCTCCTCTTTGGTACAGCTTGCAATTTCTGTGCAAGATGAACAGGAATAGGGAGAACCAATGAGAGACTAGCTGTAGGTGTCTGCACGGGCAAATGTAACGCTCATTGCCCACCAGGAAGAGGAATTAAACAAAGGCTCAGTGTGCCCTGCTGGAAACAGATTAGGGCCTGAAGCAATCCTGCGGTTTTGTGCCCAGCTCACAAGAAAGCGAGTTGAAGAAAGGAGCTCAGGGGCACTGTACTTCACAAACCTGCAGAGTTATAAATGACAGCTATCCTGCAAAAATATATTGAAGTAAGCCTGCGAAGGGGACTTGAAAGCGGGGCAGAATTTCAGGAAAACGATTGCAGGGGGTAGACTGGAATTGCCCTGAAAGCATAGGAAAAGAGGCACAACGTCGACAATGATGCACTTGGCCAAAAAGGGCGTATGCGTTTTTTCCTGAATATATTCAGGAAAAAACGCATACGCCCTTTTTGGCCAACCAAGCAAGCCTGTAAAGGAAATCTGCACTACAATGAAATCTCACTGCCCCCCACCCCGGGCAAAAGGGCCATCTGAAAAAAGTGTAAAATCCAGAAAGGTAGGACAGGATATGGAGAACAGGGAGCCTTGTTATGCTGATTGGCAGGATGTAAATTGTGAACAGCCACCCTGGAGATGTGTATGGTGTTTCCTGAAACACGTAAGAAATAAAGCAACACAGCCTATGGCACTTCCAATTATGGTCCTATAGCTTACGGAAATTAAAATCAAAAACAGACAGCCACCCCAATATTTGGGACGGCTGTGTTCACAAGAAGCTCGTCTACAGTATCAGCTAAATATCCCAGAAAGCAAAAAATGGATAAAGAAGTTGTGGCACGTACGTACAATGCAATATCACTCAGCAATGAAATCTGTGTCATCAGGCCCGTAGCGGCATAGTGAGTGGATGCAGGTACGGTGATTCTACGTGAACTACGTCACACAGAAAAAGAAACATCATAAGATATCACTAATACACGGAATGTAAACTTGACTACACATGAACTGAATTACAAAAAAGAACAGGGTCTCAAATTTAGAAAACCAACTAGTGCTTGCTTATGGGGAAAGGTGCGTTAGGGTGCTGCATAAAACCAGAGACTGAAATTGGCACAGATAACTTTCCATAAGCCAAATATGTAATAGACAAGACCTACTCCTTGCTCAACGAAATGGACCCAACACCACATATTCAACGCCTAGGAATATACCTGACTAGGAAGAATCTTAAAACCCATGGATATATATGTCTCCGTAAGAGAATCAAGCGTGTGTACAGCGGCAGAAACGCAGCAGTGAAAATCCGATAAATCCCATTATCAAAATAAATTTCGAAAACAAAACACAAAGACAGTGAAATAGAGAGAAATTGTTAAATAATTAACTCAGGGCATGTGATGCAACCGGGATTTACCACATCTACACCCAGAGCTGGTTGAGACATAAGGCTGGACACTTCAGGCTGATAGCATTGGTGAGTTTCGGTGAGCAAATGCAGACCCTCTGAAGTCATACTGCATGGTACCCATTCCATGGGTCCGCACTCTCCAGGTTCAAGGGATTCTTCCTCCAGCTAAAACATGCATGGGAAACCCAGAGTATCGTCCACCGTGTGATTGGGAAATGATTTAAAATGCATCTCAGTTTTCGTTTCCTTGTCCTCGGGTTCACCATTCCAGATGCTTTACTAACACTCTCCCCGCTTGGAGAGTCAGTGCCTTTAACCTCCTGTTTCGCACAGCTTGCAATTTCTGTGCAAGATGAACAGGAATAGGGAGAACCAATGAGAGACTAGCTGTAGGTGTCTGCACGGGCAAATGTAACGCTCATTGCCCACCAGGAAGAGGAATTAAACAAAGGCTCAGTGTGCCCTGCTGGAAACAGATTAGGGCCTGAAGCAATCCTGCGGTTTTGTGCCCAGCTCACAAGAAAGCGAGTTGAAGAAAGGAGCTCAGGGGCACTGTACTTCACAAACCTGCAGAGTTATAAATGACAGCTATCCTCAAAAAATATATTGAAGTAAGCCTGCGAAGGGGACTTGAAAGCGGGGCAGAATTTCAGGAAAACGATTGCAGGGGTAGACTGGAATTGCCCTGAAAGCATAGGAAAAGAGGCAGAACGTCGACAATGATGCACTTGGCCAAAAAGGGCGTATGCGTTTTTTCCTGAATATATTCAGGAAAAAACGCATACGCCCTTTTTGGCCAACCAAGCAAGCCTGTAAAGGAAATCTGCACTACAATGAAGTCTCACTGCCCCCCGGGTAAGAGGGACATCTGAAAAAAGTGTAAAATCCAGAAAGGTAGGACAGGATATGGAGAAGAGGGAGCCTTGTTATGCTGATTGGCAGGATGTAAATTGCCAACAGCCACCCTGGAGAAGTGTATGGTGTTTCCTGAAACACGTAAGAAATAAAGCAACACAGCCTATGGCAATTGCACTTATGGTCCTATTCCTTAGGGAAATTAAAATCAAAAACAGAGAGCCACCCCAAAGTTTGGGACGGCTGTGTTCCCAAGTAGCTCGTCTACAGTACCAGGTAAATATCCCAGAAAGCAAAAAATGGATAAAGAAGTTGTGGCACGTACGTGCAATGCAATATCACTCAGCAATGAAATCTGTGTCATCAGGCCCATAGCGGCATAGTGAGTGGATGCAGGTACGGTGATTCTACGTGAACTACGTCACACAGAAATAGAAACATCATAAGATATCACTAATACACGGAATGTAAACTTGACTACACATGTACTGAATTACAAAATAGAACAGGGTCTGAAATTTAGAAAACCAACTAGTGCTTGCTTATGGGGAAAGGTGCGTTGGGGTGCTGCATAAAACCAGAGACTGAAATTAGCACAGATAACTTTCCATAAGCCAAATATGTAATAGACAAGACCTACTCCTTGCTCAACGAAATGGACTCAACACCACATATTCAACGCCTAGGAATATACCTGACTAGGAAGTATCTTAAAACCCATGGATATATATGTCTCCGTAAGAGAATCAAGCATGTGTACAGCGGCCGATACGCAGCAGTGAAAATCCGATAAATCCCATTATCAAAATAAATTTCGAAAACAAAACACAAAGACAGTGAAATAGAGAGCAATTCTTAAAAAATTCACTCAGGGCATGTGATGCAACTGGGATTGACCACATCTACACCCAGAGCTGATTGAGACATAAGGCTGGACACTTCAGGCTAATAGCATTGGTGAGTTTCGCTGAGCAAATGCAGACACTTTGAAGTCATACTGCATGGTACCTATTCCATGGGTCCCAACACTTCAGGTTCAAGGGATTCTTCCTCCAGCTAAAACATGCATAGGAAACCCACAGTATGGTCCACGGTGTGATTGGGAAACGATTTAAAATGCATCTCAGTTTTCGTATCCTGGTCCTCGGGTTCACCATTCCAGATGCTTTATTAACATTCTCCCCGCTTGGAGAGTCAGTGCCTTTAACCTCCTGTTTCGCACAGCTTGCAATTTCTGTGCAAGATGAACAGGAATAGGGAGAACCAATGAGAGACTAGCTGTAGGTGTCTGCACGGGCAAATGTAACGCTCATTGCCCACCAGGAAGAGGAATTAAACAAAGGCTCAGTGTGCCCTGCTGGAAACAGATTAGGGCCTGAAGCAATCCTGCAGTTTTGTGCCCAGCTCACAAGAAAGCGAGTTGAAGAAAGGAGATCAGGGGCACTGTACTTCACAAACCTGCAGAGTTATAAATGACAGCTATCCTCCAAAAATATATTGAAGTAAGCCTGCGAAGGGGACTTGAAAGCGGGGCTGAATTTCAGGAAAACGATTGCAGGGGGTAGACTGGAATTGCCCTGAAAGCATAGGAAAAGAGGCACAACGTCGACAATGATGCACTTGGCCAAAAAGGGCGTATGCGTTTCTTCCTGAATATATTTAGGAAAAATCGCATACGCCCTTTTTGGCCAACCAAGCAAGCCTGTAAAGGAAATCTGCACTACAATGAAATCTCACTGCCCCCTTGGGCTAAAGGGCCATCTGAAAAAAGTGTAAAATCCAGAAAGGTAGGACAGGATATGGAGAACAGGGAGCCTTGTTATGCTGATTGGCAGGATGTAAATTGCCAGCAGCCACACTGGAGAAGTGTATGGTGTTTCCTGAAACACGTAACATACAAAGCAACACAGCCTATGGCACTTCCACTTATGGTCCTATAGCTTACGGAAATTAAAATCAAAAACAGACAGCCACCCCAATATTTGGGACGCCTGTGTTCACAAGAAGCTCGTCTACAGTATCAGGTAAATATCCCAGAAAGCAAAAAATGGATAAAGAAGTTGTGGCACGTACGTACAATGCAATATCACTCAGCAATGAAATCTGTGTCATCAGGCCCGTAGCGGCATAGTGAGTGGATGCAGGTACGGTGATTCTACGTGAACTACGTCACACAGAAAAAGAAACATCATAAGATATCACTAATACACGGAATGTAAACTTGACTACACATGAACTGAATTACAAAAAAGAACAGGGTCTCAAATTTTGAAAACCAACTAGTGCTTGCTTATGGGGAAAGGTGCCTTGGGGTGCTGCATAAAACCAGAGACTGAAATTAGCACAGATAACTTTCCATAAGCCAAATATGTAATAGACAAGACCTACTCCTTGCTCAACGAAATGGACCCAACACCACATATTCAACGCCTAGGAATATACCTGACTAGGAAGAATCTTAAAACCCATGGATATATATGTCTCCGTAAGAGAATCAAGCGTGTGTACAGCGGCCGAAACGCAGCAGTGAAAATCTGATAAATCCCATTATCAAAATAAATTTCGAAAACAAAACACAAAGACAGTGAAATAGAGAGCAATTCTTAAATAATTCACTCAGGGCATGTGATGCAACCGGGATTGACCACATCTACACCCAGAGCTGGTTGAGACATAAGGCTGGACACTTCAGGCTGATAGCATTGGTGAGTTTCGGTGAGCAAATGCAGACCCTTTGAAGTCATACTGCATGGTACCCATTCCATGTGTCCCAAATCTCCAGGTTCAAGGCATTCTTCCTCCATTTAAAACATGCATGGGAAACCCAGAGTATCGTCCACCGTGTGATTGGGAAACGATTTAAAATGCATCTCAGTTTTCGTATCCTGGTCCTCGGGTTCACCATTCCAGATGCTTTACTAACACTCTCCCCGCTTGGAGAGTCAGTGCCTTTAACCTCCTGTTTGGCACAGCTTGCCATTTCTGTGCAAGATGAACAGGAATAGGGAGAACCAATGAGAGACTAGCTGTAGGTGTCTGCACGGGCAAATGTAACGCTCATTGCCCACCAGGAAGAGGAATTAAACAAAGGCTCAGTGTGCCCTGCTGGAAACAGATTAGGGCCTGAAGCAATCCTGCGGTTTTGTGCACAGCTCACAAGAAAGCGAGTTGAAGAATGGAGCTCAGGGGCACTGTACTTCACAAACATGCAGAGTTATAAATGACAGCTATCCTCCAAAAATATATTGAAGTAAGCCTGCGAAGGGGACTTGAAAGCGGGGCTGAATTTCAGGAAAACGATTGCAGGGGGTAGACTGGAATTGCCCTGAAAGCATAGGAAAAGAGGCACAACGTCGACAATGATGCACTTGGCCAAAAAGGGCGTATGCGTTTTTTCCTGAATATATTCAGGAAAAAACGCATACGCCCTTTTTGGCCAACCAAGCAAGCCTGTAAAGGAAATCTGCACTACAATGAAGTCTCACTGCCCCCCGGGCAAAAGGGCCATCTGAAAAAAGTGTAAAATCCAGAAAGGTAGCACAGGATACGGAGAACAGGGAGCCTTGTTATGCTGATTGGCAGGATGTAAATTGCCAGCAGCCACCCTGGAGAAGTGTATGGTGTTTCCTGAAACACGTAAGAAACAAAGCAACACAGCCTATGGCACTTCCACTTATGGTCCTATAGCTTACGGAAATTAAAATCAAAAACAGACAGCCACCCCAATATTTGGGACGCCTGTGTTCACAAGAAGCTCGTCTACAGTATCAGGTAAATATCCCAGAAAGCAAAAAATGGATAAAGAAGTTGTGGCATGTACGTACAATGCAATATCACTCAGCAATGAAATCTGTGTCATCAGGCCCGTAGCGGCATAGTGAGTGGATGCAGGTACGGTGATTCTACGTGAACTACGTCACACAGAAAAAGAAACATCATAAGATATCACTAATACACGGAATGTAAACTTGACTACAGATAAACTGAATTACAAAACAGAACAGGGTCTCAAATTTAGAAAACCAACTAGTGCTTGCTTATGGGGAAATGTGCCTTGGGGTGCTGCATAAAATCAGAGACTGAAATAAGCACAGATAACTTTCCATAAGCCAAATATGTAATAGACAAGACCTACTCCTTGCTCAACGAAATGGACCAAACACCACATATTCAACGCCTAGGAATATACCTGACTAGGAAGAATCTTAAAACCCATGGATATATATGTCTCCGTAAGAGAATCAAGCGTGTGTACAGCGGCCGAAACGCAGCAGTGAAAATCCGATAAATCCCATTATTAAAATAAATTTCGAAAACAAAACACAAAGACAGTGAAATAGAGAGCAATTCTTAAATAATTCACTCAGGGCATGTGATGCAACCGGGATTGACCACATCTACACCCAGAGCTGTTTGAGACATAAGGCTGGACACTTCAGGCTGATAGCATTGGTGAGTTTCGGTGAGCAAATGCAGACCCTTTGAAGTCATACTGCATGGTACCTATTCCATGGGTCCCAACTCTCCAGGTTCAAGGCATTCTTCCTCCAGCTAAAACATGCATGGGAAACACAGAGTATCGTCTACCGTGTGATTGGGAAACGATTTAAAATGCATCTCAATTTTCGTATCCTGGTCCTCGGGTTCACCATTCCAGATGCTTTACTAACACTCTCCCCGCTTGGAGAGTCAGTGCCTTTAACCTCCTCTTTGGCACAGCTTGCAATTTCTGTGCAAGATGAACAGGAATAGGGAGAACCAATGAGAGACTAGCTGTAGGTGTCTGCACGGGCAAATGTAACGCTCATTGCCGACCAGGAAGAGGAATTAAACAAAGGCTCAGCGTGCCCTGATGAAAACAGATTAGGGCCTGAAGCAATCCTGCGGTTTTGTGCCCAGCTCACAAGAAAGCGAGTTGAAGAAAGGAGCTCAGGGGCACTGTACTTCACAAACCTGCAGAGTTATAAATGACAGCTATCCTCCAAAAATATATTGAAGTAAGCCTGCGAAGGGGACTTGAAAGCGGGGCAGAATTTCAGGAAAACGATTGCAGGGTGTAGACTGGAATTGCCCTGAAAGCATAGGAAAAGAGGCACAACGTCGACAATGATGCACTTGGCCAAAAAGGGCGTATGCGTTTTTTCCTGAATATATTCAGGAAAAAACGCATACGCCCTTTTTGGCCAACCAAGCAAGCCTGTAAAGGAAATCCTCACTACAATGAAATCTCACTGCCCCCCGGGCAAAAGGGCCATCTTAAAAAAGTGTAAAATCCAGAAAGGTAGGACAGGATATGGAGAATAGGGAGCCTTGTTATGCTGATTGGCAGGATGTAAATTGCCAGCAGCCACCCTGGAGAAGTGTATGGTGTTTCCTGAAACACGTGAGAAACAAAGCAACACAGCCTAAGGCACTTCCACTTATTGTCCTATAGCTTACGGAAATTAAAATCAAAAACAGACAGCCACCCCAATATTTGGGACGGCTGTGTTCACAAGAAGCTCGTCTACATTATCAGGTAAATATCCCAGAAAGCAAAAAATGGATAAAGAAGTTGTGGCACGTACGTACAATGCAATATCACTCAGCAATGAAATCTGTGTCATCAGGCCCGTAGCGGCATAGTGAGTGGATGCAGGTATGGTGATTCTACGTGAACTACGTCACACAGAAAAAGAAACATCATAAGATATCACTAATACACGGAATGTAAACTTGACTACACATGAACTGAATTACAAAACAGAACAGGGTCTCAAATTTAGAAAACCAACTAGTGCTTGCTTATGGGGAAAGGTGCCTTGGGGTGCTGCATAAAACCAGAGACTGAAATTAGCACAGATAACTTTCCATAAGCCAAATATGTAATAGACAAGACCTACTCCTTGCTCAACGAAATGGACCCAACACCACATATTCAACGCCTAGGAATATACCTGACTAGGAAGAATCTTAAAACCCATGGATATATATGTCTCCGTAAGAGAATCAAGCGTGTGTACAGCGGCCAAAACACAGCAGTGAAAATCCGATAAATCCCATTATCAAAATAAACTTCGAAAACAAAACACAAAGACAGTGAAATAGAGAGCAATTCTTAAATAATTCACTCAGGGCATGTGATGCAACCGGGATTGACCACATCTACACCCAGAGCTGGTTGAGACATAAGGCTGGACACTTCTGGCTGATAGCACTGCTGAGTTTCGGTGAGCAAATGCAGACCCTTTGAAGTCATACTGCATGGTACCCATTCCATGGGTCCCAACTCTCCAGGTTCAAGGCATTCTTCCTCCAGCTAAAACATGCATGGGAAACCCAGAGTATCGTCCACCATGTGATTGGGAAACGATTTAAAATGCATCTCAGTTTTCGTATCCTGGTCCTCGGGTTCACCATTCCAGATGCTTTACTCACACTCTCCCCGCTTGGAGAGTCAGTGCCTTTAACCTCCTGTTTGGCACAGCTTGCCATTTCTGTGCAAGATGAACAGGAATAGGGAGAACCAATGAGAGACTAGCTGTAGGTGTCTGCACGGGCAAATGTAACGCTCATTTCCCACCAGGAAGAGGAATTAAACAAAGGCTCAGCGTGCCCTGCTGAAAACAGATTAGGGCCTGAAGCAATCCTGCGGTTTTGTGCCCAGCTCACAAGAAAGCGAGTTGAAGAAAGGAGCTCAGGGGCACTGTAATTCACAAACCTGCAGAGTTATAAATGACAGCTTTCCTCCAAAAATATATTGAAGTAAGCCTGCGAAGGGGACTTGAAAGCAGGGCTGAATTTCAGGAAAACGATTGCAGGGGGTAGACAGAATTGCCCTGAAAGCATAGGAAAAGAGGCACAACGTCGACAATGATGCATTTGGCCAAAAAGGGCGTATGCATTTTTTCCTGAATATATTCAGGAAAAAACGCATACGCCCTTTTTGGCCAACCAAGCAAGCCTGTAAAGGAAATCTGCACTAAAATGAAATCTCACTGCCCCCCCGGGCAAAAGGGCCATCTGAAAAAAGTGTAAAATCCAGAAAGGTAGGACAGGATATGGAGAACAGGGAGCCTTGTTATGCTGATTGGCAGGATGTAAATTGCCAGCAGCCACCTTGGAGGAATGTATGGTGTTTCCTGAAACACGTAAGAAACAAAGCAACACAGCCTATGGCACTTCCACTTATGGTCCTATAGCTTACGGAAATTAAACTCAGAAACAGACAGACCACCCCAATATTTGGGACGGCTGTGTTCACAAGAAGCTCGTCTACAGTATCAGGTAAATATCCCAGAAAGCAAAAAATGGATAAAGAAGTTGTGGCACGTACGTGCAATGCAATATAACTCAGCAATGAAATCTGTGTCATCAGGCCCGTAGCGGCATAGTGAGTGGATGCACATACGGTGATTCTACGTGAACTACGTCACACAGAAAAAGAAACATCATAAGATATCACTAATACACGGAATGTAAACTTGACTACACATGAACTGAATTACAAAACAGAACAGGGTCTCAAATTTAGAAAACCAACTAGTGCTTGCTTATGGGGAAAGGTGCGTTGGGGTGCTGCATAAAACCAGAGACTGAAATTAGCACAGATAACATTCCATAAGCCAAATATGTAATAGACAAGACCTACTCCTTGCTCAACGAAATGTACTCAACACCACATATTCAACGCCTAGGAATATACCTGACTAGGAAGAATCTTAAAACCCATGGATATATATGTCTCCGTAAGAGAATCAAGCGTGTGTACAGCGGCCGAAACGCAGCAGTGAAAATCCGATAAATCCCATTATCAAAATAAATTTCGAAAACAAAACACAAAGACAGTGAAATAGAGAGCATTTCTTAAATAATTCACTCAGGGCATGTGATGCAACCGGGATTGACCACATCTACACCCAGAGCTGGTTGAGACATAAGGCTGGACACTTCAGCCTGATAGCATTGGTGAGTTTCGGTGAGCAAATGCAGACCCTTTGAAGTCATACTGCATGGTACCCATTCCATGGGTCCCAACTCTCCAGGTTCAAGGGATTCTTCCTCCAGCTAAAACATGCATGGGAAACCCAGAGTATCGTCCACCGTGTGATTGGGAAACGATTTAAAATGCATCTCAGTTTTCGTATCCTGGTCCTCGGGTTCACCATTCCAGATGCTTTACTAACACTCTCCCCGCTTGGAGAGTCACGACCTTTAACCTCCTGTTTGGCACAGCCTGCAATTTCTGTGCAAGATGAACAGGAATAGGGAGAACCAATGAGAGACTAGCTGTAGGTGTCTGCACGGGCAAATGTAACGCTCATTGCCCACCAGGAAGAGGAATTAAACAAAGGCTCAGCGCGCCCTGCTGAAAACAGATTAGGGCCTGAAGCAATCCTGCGGTTTTTTGCCCAGCTCACAAGAAAGCGAGTTGAAGAAAGGAGCTCAGGGGCACTGTAATTCACAAACCTGCAGAGTTATAAATGACAGCTATCTTCCAAAACTATATTGAAGTAAGCCTGCGTAGGGGACTTGAAAGCGGGGCAGAATTTCAGGAAAACGATTGCAGGGGGTAGACTGGAATTGCCCTGAAAGCATAGGAAAAGAGGCACAACGTCGACAATGATGCACTTGGCCAAAAAGGGCGTATGTGTTTTTTCCTGAATATATTCAGGAAAAAACGCATACGCACTTTTTGGCCAACCAAGCAAGCCTGTAATGGAAATCTGCACTACAATGAAGTCTCACTGCCCCCTGGGCAAGAGGGTCATCTGGAAAAAGTGTAAAATCCAGAAAGGTAGGACAGGATATGGAGAACAGGGAGCCTTGTTATGCTGATTGGCAGGATGTAAATTGCCAACAGCCACCCTGGAGAAGTGTATGGTGTTCCCTGAAACACGTAAGAAATAAAGCAACACAGCCTATGGCAATTGCACTTATGGTCCTATTCCTTAGGGAAATTAAAATCAAAAACAGAGAGCCACCCCAAAGTTTGGGACGGCTGTGTTCCCAAGAAGCTCGTCTACAGCACCAGGTAAATATCCCAGAAAGCAAAAAATGGATAAAGAAGTTGTGGCACGTACGTGCAATGCAATATCACTCAGCAATGAAATCTGTGTCATCAGGCCCGTAGCGGCATAGTGAGTGGATGCAGGTACGGTTATTCTACGTGAACTACGTCACACAGAAAAAGAAACATCATAAGATATCACTAATACACGGAATGTAAACTTGACTACACATGAACTGAATTACAAAACAGAACAGGGTCTCAAATTTAGAAAACCAACTAGTGCTTGCTTATGGGGAAAGGTGCCTTGGGGTGCTTCATAAAACCAGAGACTGAAATTAGCACAGATAACATTCCATAAGCCAAATATGTAATAGAAAAGACCTACTCCTTGCTCAACGAAATGGACTCAACACCACATATTCAACGCCTAGGAATATACCTGACTAGGAAGAATCTTAAAACCCATGGATATATATGTCTCCGTAAGAGAATCAAGCGTGTGTACAGCGGCCGATATGCAGCAGTGAAAATCCGATAAATCCCATTATCAAAATAAATTTCGAAAACAAAACACAAAGACAGTGAAATAGAGAGCAAATCTTTAATAATTCACTCAGGGCATGTGTTGCAACCGGGATTGACCACATCTACACCCAGAGCTGGTTGAGACATAAGGCTGGACACTTCAGGCTAATAGCATTGGTGAGTTTCGGTGAGCAAATGCAGACCCTTTGAAGTCATACTGCATGGTACCTATTCCATGGGTCCCAACTCTTCAGGTTCAAGGGATTCTTCCTCCAGCTAAAACATGCATGGGAAACCCACAGTATGGTCCACCGTGTGATTGGGAAACGATTTAAAATGCATCTCAGTTTTCGTATCCTGGTCCTCGGGTTCACCATTCCAGATGCTTTACTAACACTCTCCCCGCTTGGAGAGTCAGTGCCTTTAACCTCCTGTTTCGCACAGCTTGCAATTTCTGTGCAAGATGAACAGGAATAGGGAGAACCAATGAGAGACTAGCTATAGGTGTCTGCACGGGCAAATGTAACGCTCATTTCCCACCAGGAAGAGGAATTAACCAAAGGCTCAGTGTGCCCTGCCGGAAACAGATTAGGGCCTGAAACAATCCTGCGGTTTTGTGCCCAGCTCACAAGAAAGCGAGTTGAAGAAAGGAGCTCAGGGGCACTGTAATTCACAAACCTGCAGAGTTATAAATGACAGCTATCCTCCAAAAATATATTGAAGTAAGCCTGCGAAGGGGACTTGAAAGCGGGGCTGAATTTCAGGAAAACGATTGCAGGGGGTAGACTGGAATTGCCCTGAAAGCATAGGAAAAGAGGCACAACGTCGACAATGATGCACTTGGCCAAAAAGGGCGTATGCGTTTTTTCCTGAATATATTCAGGAAAAAACGCATACGCCCTTTTTGGCCAACCAAGCAAGCCTGTAAAGGAAATCTGCACTACAATGAAGTCTCACTGCCCCCGGGGCAAAAGGGCCATCTGAATAAAGTGTAAAATCCAGAAAGGTAGGACAGGATATGGAGAACAGGGAGCCTTGTTATGCTGATTGGCAGGATGTAAATTGCCAGCAGCCACCCTGGAGAAGTGTATGGTGTTTCCTGAGACACGTAAGAAACAAAGCAACACAGCCTATGGCACTTCCACTTATGGTCTTATAGCTTACGGATATTAAAATCAAAAACAGACAGCCACCCCAATATTTGGGACGGCTGTGTTCACAAGAAGCTCGTCTACATTATCAGGTAAATATCCCAGAAAGCAAAGAATGGATAAAGAAGTTGTGGCACGTACGTGCAATGCAATATCACTCAGCAATGAAATCTGTGTCACCAGGCCCGTACCGGCATAGTGAGTTGATGCAGGTACGGTGATTCTACGTGAACTACGTCACACAGAAAAAGAAACATCATAAGATATCACTAATACACGGAATGTAAACTTGACTACACATGAACTGAATTACAAAACAGAACAGGGTCTCAAATTTAGAAAACCAACTAGTGCTTGCTTATGGGGAAAGGTGCCTTGGGGTGCTGCATAAAACCAGAGACTGAAATTAGCACAGATACCTTTCCATAAGCCAAATATGTAATAGACAAGACCTACTCCTTGCTCAACGAAATGGACCCAACACCACATATTCAACGCCTAGGAATATACCTGACTAGGAAGAATCTTAAAACCCATGGATATATATGTCTCCGTAAGAGAATCAAGCGTGTGTACAGCGGCCGAAACGCAGTAGTGAAAATCCGATAAATCCCATTATCAAAATAAATTTCGAAAACAAAACACAAAGACAGTGAAATAGAGAGCAATTCTTAAATAATTCACTCAGGGCATGTGATGCAACCGGGATTTAACACATCTACACCCAGAGCTGGTTGAGACATAAGGCTGGACACTTCAGGCTGATAGCATTGGTGAGTTTCGGTGAGCAAATGCAGACCCTTTGAAGTCATACTGCATGGAACGCATTCCATGGGTCCCAACTCTCCAGGTTCAAGGCATTCTTCCTCCAGTTAAAACATGCATGGGAAACCCAGAGTATCGTCCACCGTGTGATTGGGAAACGATTTAAAATGCATCTCAGTGTTCGTGTCCTGGTCCTCGGGTTCACCATTCCAGATGCTTTACTAACACTCTCTCCGCTTGGAGAGTCAGTGCCTTTAACCTCCTGTTTGGCACAGCTTGCAATTTCTGTGCAAGATGAACAGGAATAGGGAGAACCAATGAGAGACTAGTTGTACGTGTCTGCACGGGCAATTGTAACGCTCATTGCCGACCAGGAAGAGGAATTAAACAAAGGCTCAGCGTGCCCTGCTGAAAACAGATTAGGGCCTGAAGCAATCCTGCGGTTTTGTGCCCAGCTCACAAGAAAGCGAGTTGAAGAAAGGAGCTCAGGGGCACTGTAATTCACAAAGCTGCAGAGTTATAAATGACAGCTATCCTCCAAAAATATATTGAAGTAAGCCTGCGAAGGGGACTTGAAAGCGGGGCAGAATTTCACGAAAACGATTGCAGGGGGTAGACTGGAATTGCCCTGAAAGCATAGGAAAAGAGGCAGAACGTCGACAATGATGCACTTGGCCAAAAAGGGCGTATGCGTTTTTTCCTGAATATATTCAGGAAAAAACGCATACGCCCTTTTTGGCCAACCAAGCAAGCCTGTAAAGGAAATCTGTACTACAATGAAGTCTCACTACCCCCCGGGGAAAAGGGCCATCTGAAAAAAGTGTAAAATCCAGAAAGGTAGGACAGGATATGGAGAACAGGGAGCCTTGTTATGCTGATTGGCAGGATGTAAATTGCCAGCAGCCACCCTGGAGAAGTGTATGGTGTTTCCTGAAACACGTAAGAAACAAAGCAAGACAGCCTATGGCATTTCCACTTATGGTCCTATAGCTTACGGAAATTAAAATCAAAAACAGACAGCCACCCCAATATTTGGGACGCCTGTGTTCACAAGAAGCTCGTCTACAGTATCAGGTAAATATCCCAGAAAGCAAAAAATGGATAAAGAAGTTGTGGCACGTACGTACAATGCAATAACACTCAGCAATGGAATCTGTGTCATCAGGCCCGTAGCAGCATAGTGAGTGGATGCAGGTACGGTGATTCTACGTGAACTACGTCACACAGAAAAAGAAACATCATAAGATATCACTAATACACGGAATGTAAACTTGACTACACATGAACTGAATTACAAAACAGAACAGGGTCTCAAATTTAGAAAACCAACTAGTGCTTGCTTATGGGGAAAGGTGCCTTTGGGTGCTGCATAAAACCAGAGACTGAAATTAGCACAGATAACTTTCCATAAGCCAAATATGTAATAGACAAGACCTACTCCTTGCTCAACGAAATGGACCCAACACCACATAATCAATGCCTAGGAATATACCTGACTAGGAAGAATCTTAAAACCCATGGATATATATGTCTCCGTAAGAGAACCAAGCGTGTGTACAGCGGCCGAAACGCAGCAGTGAAAATCCGATAAATCCCATTATCAAAATAAATTTCGAAAACAAAACACAAAGACAGTGAAATAGAGAGCAATTCTTAAATAATTCACTCAGGGCATGTGAAGCAACCGGGATTGACCACATCTACACACAGAGCTGGTTGAGACATAAGGCTGGACACTTCAGGCTGATAGCATTGGTGAGTTTCGGTGAGCAAATGCAGACTCTTTGAAGTCATACTGCATGGTACCCATTCCATGGGTCCCAACTCTCCAGGTTCAAGGGATTCTTCCTCCCGCTAAAACATGCATGGGAAACCCAGAGTATCGTCCACCGTGTTATTGGGAAACGATTTAAAATGCATCTCAGTTTTCCTATCCTGGTCCTCGGGTTCACCATTCCAGATGCTTTACTAACACTCTCCCCGCTTGGAGAGTCAGTGCCTTTAACCTCCTCTTTGGCACAGCTTGCAATTTCTGTGCAAGATGATCAGGAATAGGGAGAACCAATGAGAGACTAGCTGTAGGTGTCTGCACGGGCAACTGTAACGCTCATTGCCCACCAGGAAGAGGAATTAAACAAAGGCTCAGTGTGCCCTGCTGGAAACAGATTAGGGCCTGAAGCAATCCTGCGGTTTTGTGCCCAGCTCACAAGAAAGCGAGTTGAAGAAAGGAGCTCAGGGGCACTGTACTTCACAAACCTGCAGAGTTATAAATGACAGCTATCCTCCAAAAATATATTGAAGTAAGCCTGCGAAGGGGACTTGAAAGCGGGGCAGAAATTCAGGAAAACGATTGCAGGGTGTAGACAGGAATTGCCCTGAAAGCATAGGAAAAGAGGCACAACGTCGACAATGATGCACTTGGCCAAAAAGGGCGTATTCGTTTTTTCCTGAATATATTCATACGCCCTTTTTGGCCAACCAAGCAAGCCTGTAAAGGAAATCTGCACTACAATGAAGTCTCACTGCCCCCCGGGCAAGAGGGCCATCTGAAAAAAGTGTAAAATCCAGAAAGGTAGGACAGGATACGGAGAAGAGGGAGCCTTGTTATGCTGATTGGCAGGATGTAAATTGCCAGCAGCCACCCTGGAGAAGTGTATGGTGTTTCCTGAAACACGTAAGAAATAAAGCAACACAGCCTATGGCAAATGCACTTATGGTCCTATTCCTTAGGGAAATTAAAATCAAAAACAGAGAGCCACCCCAAAGTTTGGGACGGCTGTGTTCCCAAGAAGCTCGTCTACAGTACCAGGTAAATATCCCAGAAAGCAAAAAATGGATAAAGAAGTTGTGGCACGTACGTGCAATGCAATATCACTCAGCAATGAAATCTGTGTCATCAGGCCCGTAGCGGCATAGTGAGTGGATGCAGGTACGGTGATTCTACGTGAACTACGTCACACAGAAAAAGAAACATCATAAGATATCACTAATACACGGAATGTAAACTTGACTACACATGAACTGAATTACAAAACAGAACAGGGTGTCAAATTTAGAAAACCAACTAGTGCTTGCTTATGGGGAAAGGTGCCTTGGGGTGCTGCATAAAACCAGAGACTGAAATTAGCACAGATAACATTCCATAGGCCAAATATGTAATAGACAAGTCCTACTCCTTGCTCAACGAAATGGACCCACACCACATATTCAACGCCTAGGAATATACCTGACTAGGAAGAATCTTAAAACCCATGGATATATATGTCTCCGTAAGGGAATCAAGCGTGTGTACAGCGGCCGATACCCAGCAGTGAAAATCCGATAAATCCCATTATCAAAATAAATTTGGAAAACAAAACACAAAGACAGTGAAATAGAGAGCAATTCTTAACTTATTCACTCAGGGCATGTGATGCAACCGGGATTGACCACATCTACACCCAGAGCTGGTTGAGACATAAGGCTGGACACTTCAGGCTGATAGCATTTGTGAGTTTCAGTGAGCAAATGCAGACCCTTTGAAGTCATACTGCATGGTACCCATTCCATGGGTCCCAACTCTCCAGGTTCAAGGCATTCTTCCTCCAGTTAAAACATGCATGGGAAACCCAGAGTATCGTCCACCGTGTGATTGGGAAACGATTTAAAATGCATCTCAGTTTTCGTATCCTGGTCCTCGGGTTCACCATTCCAGATGCTTTACTAACACTCTCTCCGCTTGGAGAGTCAGTGCCTTTAACGTCCTGTTTGGCACAGCTTGCAATTTCTGTGCAAGATGAACAGGAATACGGAGAACCAATGAGAGACTAGTTGTAGGTGTCTGCACGGGCAAATGTAACGCTAATTGCCGACCAGGAAGAGGAATTAAACAAAGGCTCAGCGTGCCCTGCTGAAAACAGATTAGGGCCTGAAGCAATCCTGCGGTTTTGTGCCCAGCTCACAAGAAAGCGAGTTGAAGAAAGGAGCTCAGGGGCACTGTAATTCACAAAGCTGCAGAGTTATAAATGACAGCTATCCTCCAAAAATATATTGAAGTAAGCCTGCGAAGGGGACTTGAAAGCGGGGCAGAATTTCAGGAAAACGATTGCAGGGGGTAGACTGGAATTGCCCTGAAAGCATAGGAAAAGAGGCAGAACGTCGACAATGATGCACTTGGCCAAAAAGGGCGTATGCGTTTTTTCCTGAATATATTCAGGAAAAAATGCATACGCACTTTTTGGCCAACCAAGCATGCCTGTAAAGGAAATCTGCACTACAATGAAGTCTCACTGCCACCCTGGCAAATGGGCCATCTGTAAATAGTGGAAAATACAGAAAGGTATGGCAGGATATAGAGAACAGTGAGGCTTGTTATGCTGATTGGCAGGATGTAAATTGCCAACAGCCACCCTGGAGAAGTGTATGGTGTTTCCTGAAACACGTAAGAAATAAAGCAACACAGCCTATGGCACTTGCACTTATGGTCCTATAGCTTAGGGAAATTAAAATCAAAAACAGACAGCCACCCCAATGTTTGGGACGGCTGTGTTCACAGGAAGCTCGTCTACAGTACCAGGTAAATATCCCAGAAAGCAAAAAATGGATAAAGAAGTTGTGGCACGTACGTCAAATGGAATATCACTCAGCAATGAAATCTGTGTCATCAGGCCCGTAGCGGCATAGTGAGTGGATGCATGTACGGTGATTCTACGTGAACTACGTCACACAGAAATAGAAACATCATAAGATATCACTGATGCACGGAATGTAAACTTGACTACACATGAACTGAATTACAAAACAGAACAGGGTCTCAAATTTAGAAAACCAACTAGTGCTTGCTTATGGGGAAAGGTGCCTTGGGGTGCTGCATAAAACCAGAGACTGAAATTAGCACAGATAACTTTCCATAAGTCAAATATGTAATAGAGAAGACCTACTCCTTGCTCAACGAAATGGACCCAACACCACGTATTCAACGCCTAGGTATATACCTGACTAGGAAGTATCTTAAAACCCATGGATATATATGTCTCCATAAGAGAATCAAGCGTGTGTACAGCAGTCGAAACGCAGCAGTGAAAATCCGATAAATCCCATTATCAAAATAAATTTCGAAAACAAAACACAAAGACAGTGAAATAGAGAGCAATTCTTAAATAATTCACTCAGGGCATGTGATGCAACCGGGATTTAACACATCTACACCCAGAGCTGGTTGAGACATAAGGCTGGACACTTCAGGCTGATAACATTGGTGAGTTTCGGTGAGCAAATGCAGACCCTTTGAAGTCATACTGCATGGTACCCATTCCATGGGTCCCAACTCTCCAGGTTGAAGGGATTCTTCCTCCAGCTAAAACATGCATGGGAAACCCACAGTATCGTCCACCGTGTGATTGGGAAATGATTTAAAATGCATCTCAGTTTTCGTATCCTGGTCCTCGGGTTCACCATTCCAGATGCTTTACTAACACTCTCCCCGCTTGGAGAGTCAGTGCCTTTAACCTCCTGTTTGGCACAGCTTGCAATTTCTGTGCAAGATGAACAGGAATATGGAGAACCAATGAGAGACTAGCTGTAGGTGTGTGCACGGGCAAATGTAATGCTCATTGCCCACCAGGAAGAGGAATTAACCAAAGGCTCAGCGTGCCCTGCCGGAAACAGATTATGGCCTGAAGCAATCCTGCGGATTTGTGCCCAGCTCACAAGAAAGCGAGTTGAAGAAAGGAGCTCAGGGGCACTGTAATTCACAAACCTGCAGAGTTATAAATGACAGCTATCCTCCAAAAATATATTGAAGTAAGCCTGCGAAGGGGACTTGAAAGCGGGGCAGAATTTCAGGAAAACGATTGCAGGGGGTAGACTGGAATTGCCTTGAAAGCATAGGAAAAGAGGCACAAGGTCGACAAGGATGCACTTGGCCAATAAGGGCGTATGCGTTTTTTCCTGAATATATTCAGGAAAAAACGCATACGCCCTTTTTGGCCAACCAAGAAAGACTGTAAAGGAAATCTGCACTACAATGAAGTCTCACTGCCCCCTGGGCAAAAGGGCCATCTGAAAACAGTGTAAAATCCAGAAAGGTAGGACAGGATATGGAGAACAGGGAGCCTTGTTATGCTGATTGGCAGGATGTAAAGTGCCAGCAGCCACCCTGGAGAAGTGTATGGTGTTTCCTGAAACACGTAAGAAACAAACAACACAGCCTATGGCACTTCCACTTATGGTCCTATAGCTTACGGAAATTAAAATCAAAAACAGACAGCCACACCAATATTTGGGACGGCTGTGTTCACAAGAAGCTCGTCTACAGTATCAGGTAAATATCCCAGAAAGCAAAAAATGGATAAAGAAGTTGTGGCACGTACGTACAATGCAATATCACTCAGCAATGAAATCTGTGTCATCAGGCCCGTAGCGGCATAGTGAGTGGATGCAGGTACGGTGATTCTACGTGAACTACGTCACACAGAAAAAGAAACATCATAAGATATCACTAATACACGGAATGTAAACTTGACTACACATGAACTGAATTACAAAACAGGACAGGGTCTCAAATTTAGAAAACCAACTAGTGCTTGCTTATGGGGAAAGGTGCCTTGGGGTGCTGCATAAAACCAGAGACTGAAATTAGCACAGATAACTATTCATAAGCCAAATATGTAATAGACAAGACCTACTCCTTGTTCAACGAAATGGACCCAACACCACATATTCAACGCCTAGGAATATACCTGACTAGGAAGAATCTTAAAACCCATGGATATATATGTCTCCGTAAGAGAATCAAGCGTGTGTACAGCGGCCGATACCCAGCAGTGAAAATCCGATAAATCCCATTATCAAAATAAATTTCGAAAACAAAACACAAAGACAGTGAAATAGAGAGCAATTCTTAAATAATTCACTCAGGGCATGTGATGCAACCGGGATTGACCACATCTACACCCAGAGCTGGTTGAGACATAAGGCTGGACACTTCAGGCTGATAGCATTGGTGAGTTTGGGTGAGCAAACGCAGACCCTTTGAAGTCATACTGCATGGTACCCATTCCATGGGTCCCAACTCTCCAGGTTCAAGGGATTCTTTCTCCAGGTAAAACATGCATGGGAAACCAAGAGTATCGTCCACCGTGTGATTGGGAAATGATTTAAAATGCATCTCAGTTTTCGTATCCTGGTCCTCGGGTTCACCATTCCAGATGCTTTACTAACACTCTCCCCGCTTGGAGAGTCAGTGCCTTTAACCTCCTCTTTGGCACAGCTTGCAATTTCTGTGCAAGATGAACAGGAATAGGGAGAACCAATGAGAGACTAGCTGTAGGTGTCTGCACGGGCAAATGTAACGCTCATTGCCCACCAGGAAGAGGAATTAAACAAAGGCTCAGTGTGCCCTGCTGGAAACAGATTAGGGCCTGAAGCAGTCCTGCGGTTTTGTGCCCAGCTCACAAGAAAGCGAGTTGAAGAAAGGAGCTCAGGGGCACTGTAATTCACAAACCTGCAGGGTTATAAATGACAGCTATCTTCCAAAAGTATATTGAAGTAAGCCTGCGAAGGGGACTTGAAACCGGGGCAGAATTTGAGGAAAACGATTGCAGGGGTAGACTGGAATTGCCCTGAAAGCATAGGAAAAGAGGCACAACGTTGACAATGATGCACTTGGCCAAAAAGGGCGTATGCGTTTTTTCCTGAATATATTCAGGAAAAAACGCATACGCCCTTTTTGGCCAACCAAGCAAGCCTGTAAAGGAAATCTGCACTACAATGAAATCTCACTGCCCCCCCCACCCCGGGCAAAGGGGCCATCTGAAAAAAGTGTAAAATCCAGAAAGGTAGGACAGTATATGGAGAACAGGGAGCCTTGTTATGCTGATTGGCAGGATGTAAATTGTGAACTGCCACCCTGGAGAATTGTATGGTGTTTCCTGAAACACATAAGAAATAAAGCAACACAGCCTATGGCAATTGCACTTATGGTCCTATTGCTTAGGGAAATTAAAATCAAAAACAGAGAGCCACGCCAAAGTTTGGGACGGCTGTGTTCCCAAGAAGCTCGTCTACAGTACCAGGTAAATATCCCAGAAAACAAAAAATGCATAAAGAAGTTGTGGCACGTACATGCAATGCAATATCACTCAGCAATGAAATCTGTGTCATCAGGCGCGTAGCGGCATAGTGAGTGGATGCAGGTACGGTGATTCTACGTGAACTACGTCACACAGAAAAAGAAACATCATAAGATATCACTAATACACGGAATGTAAACTTGACTACACATGAACTGAATTACAAAACAGAACAGGGTCTCAAATTTAGAAAACCAACTACTGCTTGCTTATAGGGAAAGTTGCCTTGGGGTGCTGCATAAAACCAGAGACTGAAATTAGCACAGATAACATTCCATAAGCCAAATATATAATAGACAAGACCTACTCCTTGCTCAAAGAAATGGACTCAACACCACATATTCAACGCCTAGGAATATACCTGAATAGGAAGAATCTTAAAACCCATGGATTTATATGTCTCCGTAAGAGAATGAAGCGTGTGTACAGCGGCATAAACGCAGCAGTGAAAATCCGATAAATCCCATTATCAAAATAAATTTCAAAAACAAAACACAAAGACAGTGAAATAGAGAGCAATTCTTAAAGAATTCACTCAGGGCATGTGATGCAACCGGGATTGACCACATCTACACCCAGAGCTGGTTGAGACATAAGGCTGGACACGTCAGGCTGATAGCATTGGTGAGTTTCGGTGAGCAAATGCAGACCCTATGAAGTCATACTGCATGGTACCCATTCCATGGGTCCCAACTCTCCAGGTTCAAGGGATTCTTCCTTCAGCTAAAACATGCATGGGAAACACAGAGTATGGTACACCGTGAGATTGCGAAACGATTTAAAATGGATCTCAGTTTTCGTATCCTTGTCCTCGGGTTCACAATTCCAGACGCATTACTAACACTCTCCCCGCTTTGAGAGTCAGTGCCTTTAACCTCCTGTTTGGCACAGCTTGCAATTTCTGTGCAAGATGAACAGGAATAGGGAGAACCAATGAGAGACTAGCTGTAGGTGTCTGCACGGGCAAATGTTACGCTCATTGCCCACCAGGAAGAGGAATTAAACAAAGGCTCAGCGTGCCCTGCTGAAAACAGATTAGGGCCTGAAGCAATCTTGCGGTTTTGTGCCCAGCTCACAAGAAAGCGAGTTGAAGAAAGGAGCTCAGGGGCACTGTAATTCACAAACCTGCAGAGTTATAAATGACAGCTATCCTCCAAAAATATATTGAAGTAAGCCTGCGAAGGGGACTTGAAAGCGGGTCAGAATTTCAGGAAAATGATTGCAGGGGGTAGAACGGAATTCCCTGAAACCATAGGAAAAGAGGCAGAACGTCGACAATGATGCACTTGGCCAAAAAGTGCGTATGCGTTTTTTCCTGAATATATTCAGGAAAAAACGCATACGCCCTTTTTGGCCAACCAAGCAAGCCTGTAAAGGAAATCTGCACTACAATGTAGTCTCACTGCCCCCCGGGCAAAAGGGCCATCTGAAAAAAGTGTAAAATCCAGAAAGGTAGGACAGGATATGGAGAACAGGGAGCCTTGTTATGCAGATTGGCAGGATGTAAATTGCCAGCAGCCACCCTGGAGAAGTGTATGGTGTTTCCTGAAACACGTAAGAAACAAAGCAACACAGCCTATGGCACTTCCACTTATGGTCCTATAGCTTACGGAAATTAAAATCAAAAACAGACAGCCACCCCAATATTTGGGACGGCTGTGTTCACAAGAAGCTCGTCTGCAGTATCAGGTAAATATCCCAGAAAGCAAAAAATGGATAAAGAAGTTGTGGCACGTACGTGCAATGCAATATCACTCAGCAATGAAATCTGTGTCATCAGGCCCGTAGCGGCATAGTGAGTGGATGCAGGTACGGTGATTCTACGTGAACTACGTCACACAGAAAAAGAAACATCATAAGATATCACTAATACACGTAATGTAAACTTGACTACACATGAACTGAATTACAAAACAGAACAGGGTCTCAAACTTACAAAACCAACTAGTGCTTGCTTATGCGGAAAGGTGCTTGGGGTGCTGCATATAACCAGAGACTGAAATTAGCACAGATTACATTCCATAAGCCGAATATGTAATAGACAAGACCTCCTCCTTGCTCAACGAAATGGACTCAACACCACATATTCAACGCCTAGGAATATACCTGACTAGGAAGAATCTTAAAACCCATGGATATATATGTCTCCGTAAGAGAATCAAGCGTGTGTACAGCGGCCGAAACGCAGCAGTGAAAATCCGATAAATCCCATTATCAAAATAAATTTCGAAAACAAAACACAAAGACAGTGAAATAGAGAGCAATTCTTAAATAATTCACTCAGGGTATGTAATGCAACCGGGATTGACCACATCTATTCCCAGAGCTGGTTGAGACATAAGGCTGGACACTTCAGGCTGATAGCATTGGTGAGTTTCGGTGAGCAAATGCAGACCCTTGGAAGTCATACTGCATGGTACCTATTCCATGGGTCCCCACTCTTCAGGTTCAAGGGATTCTTCCTCCAGCTAAAACATGCATGGGAAACCCACAGTATGGTCCACCGTGTGATTGGGAAACGATTTAAAATGCATCTCAGTTTTCGTATCCTGGTCCTCGGGTTCACCATTCCAGATGCTTTACTAACACTCTCCCTGCTTGGAGAGTCAGTGCCTTTAACCTCCTGTTTTGCACAGCTTGCAATTTCTGTGCAAGATGAACAGGAATAGGGAGAACCAATGAGAGACTAGCTGTAGGTGTCTGCACGGGCAAATGTAACGCTCATTGCCGACCAGGAAGAGGAATTAACCAAAGGCTCAGCATGCCATGCCGGAAACAGATTAGGGCCTGAAGCAATCCTGCGGTTTTGTGCCCAGCTCACAAAAAAGCGAGTTGAAGAAAGGAGCTCAGGTGCACTGTAATTCACAAACCTGCAGAGTTATAAATGACAGCTGTCCTCCAAAAATATATTGAAGTAAGCCTTCAAAGGGGACTTGACTGCGGGGCAGAAATTCAGGAAAACGATTGAAGGGTTAAACTGGAATTGCACTTAAAGAATAGGAAAAGAGGCAGAACGTCGATAATGATGCACTTGTCCAAAAAGTGCGGTGCTTTTTTCCCTAAATATATTCAGGAAAAAACGCACACGCACTTTTTGGCCAACCAGGCAAGCTTGTAAATAAACCTGCACTACAATGAAATCTCAGTACCCCCCAGGGCAAAAGGGCCATTTAAAAAAATTGTAAAATCAAGAAACGGAGGACAGGCATTGGAAAACAGGGATCCTTATTATGCTGATGCATATGATGTAAATTGCCGACAGCCATTCTGGAGAAGTGTTATGTGTTTCCTGAAACACGTAAGAAACAAAGCAACACAGCCTATGGCACTTCCACTTATGGTCCTACAGCTTAGGGAAATTAAAATCAAAAACACCCAGCCACCTCAAAGTTTGGGACCTATCTGTTCACAAGAACCTCGTTTACAGTACCAGGTAAATATCTCAGAGAGCAAACAATGGATAAAGAAGTTGTGGTACGTACGTACAATGGAATATCACTCAGCAATGAAATCTGTGTCATCAGGCCCGTAGCGGCATAGTGAGTGGATGCAGGTACGGTGATTCTACGTGAACTAGGTCACACAGAAATAGAAACATCATAAAATATCACTAATACACAGTATGTAAACTTGACTACACATGAACTGAATTACAAAACAGAACAGTCTCAAATTTAGAAAACCAACTTGTGCTTTCTTATGGAGAAACGTGCGTTGGAGTGCTGCATAAAACCAGACACTGAAATTAGCACAGATACCGTTCCATAAGCCAAATATGTAATAGACAAGACCTACTCCTTGCTCAACGAAATGGACTCAACACCACATATTCAACGCCTAGCAATATACCTGACTAGGAAGAATCTTAAAACCCGTGGATATTTATGTCTCCGTAAGAGAATCAAGAGTGTGTACAGCGGCATTAATGCAGCAGTGAAAATCTGATAAATCCCAGTGTCAAAAAAAAATTTCAAAAACAAAACACAATGACAGTGAAATAGAGAGCAATTCTTAAATAACTCACACAGGGCATGTGATGCAACCTGGTTTACCACATCTACACCCAGAGCTGGGTGAAAGATAAGGCTGGACCCTTTGGGCTGATAGCATTGGTGAGGTTCAGTGAGCAAATGCAGACCCTTTGATGTCATACTGCCTGGTACCCATTCCATTGTTCCCAACTCTCCAGGTTCAAGGGATTCTTCCTTCTGCTAAAATTTGCATGGGAAACCCAGAGTATGCTCCACCGTGTGACTGGGAAACCTTTTTACATGCATGTCTGTTTTCGTCCCCTGGTACTCAGGTTCACCATTCCAGAACTTTTTCTTACACTCTCCCCATTTGGAGAGTCAGTGCCTTTAACCTCCTGTTTGGCACTGTTTGCAATTTCTGCGCAAGATGAACAGGAATACGGAGAACCAATGGGAGATTATCTGTAGGTGTGTGCACGGGCAAATATTTTTTTTAACATCTTTATTGGGGTATAATTGCTTTACAATGGTGTGTTAGTTTTTGCTTTATAACAAAGTGAATCAGCTATACATATACATATGCTCCCTGTGTCTTCCCTCTTGTGTCTCCCTCCCTCCCTCTCTCCCCCTTCCACCCCTCCAGGCTGTCCCAACGCCCCGAGCTAATATCCCTGTGCCTTGCGGCTGCTTCCCCCTTGCTATCTACCTTACTACATTTGTTAGTGTGTATATGTCCATGACTCTCTCTCGCCCTGTCAAAACTCACCATTCCCCTTCCCCATATCCTCAATTCCGTTCTCCAGTAGGTCTGCGCCTCTATTCCTGTCTTATCCCTAGGTTCTTCATGACATTTTTTTCCTTTAAATTCCATATATATGTGTTAGCATACGCTATTTGTCTTTTTCTTTCTGACTTACTTCACTCTGTATGACAGACTCTAGGTCTATCCATCTCATTACAAATAACTCAGTTTCATTTCTTTTTAAGGCTGAGTAATATTCCATTGTGTATATGTGCCACATCTTCTTTATCCATTCGTCCGATGATGGGTGCTTAGGTTCTTTCCATCTCCGGGCTATTGTAAATAGAGCTGCAATGAACATTTTGGTACATGACTCTTTTTGAATTTTGGTTTTCTCAGGGTATATGCCCAGTATGCACGGGCAATTTTAACACTCATTTCCCAACAGGAAAAGGAATTAACCAAAGGCTCAGCATGCTGTGCTGGAACAAGATTAGGGCCTGAAGCAATCCTGCGGTTTTGTGGCCAGCTCACAAGAAAACGAGTTGAGGAAAGGAGCTCAGGGGCACTGTCATTCACATACCTGCAGACTTATAAATGACAGAAATCGTACAAAAATATATTGAATTAAGGCTGCGAAGAGGACTTGAAAGTGGGGCAGAATTGCTGGAATCCGATTTCAGGAGGTAGACGTGAATTGCACTGAAAGCATAAGAGAAGTGGCAGAACCTCGTCAATGAAGCACTTGGTCAAAAAGGGCATATGCATTTTTATAGGGCCATCATTCACGGGAGTAGGAGGCTCCCAGCATGCTCCAGTGGCCAACAGAGGGCCCACGTTGCAAAGGCGATGTGAGCTAGCCAGGCAGGAGTGACCTGACATCAGAGGGCCCACCTCACAGAATGGTAGGGAACCCAGCCAGGATCAGACTCTCCCCAGAGGGCCCACATCACCAAGGTGATGGGAACCAGGCAGGAGTGTCCTCACACCCGTGGGGCCACATCATCAAAAGTTGAGGTACCCAGCACATGTGGCCTCAAACCAGAGGACCCACATCACCATGGGTTTCGGAGTGAGGCAGGCAGGATTAACCTCACAACACATGTCCCATTGTATACAAAAGGTGTGGAAACCAGCAGTTGGATCTTCCTAGCAGGCGGCCCAGAGCACTGAGGCTATGAGATCCAGGCCGGCATGAACTCACAACAGAGGGCCCTCATTGTGATTCTGTAAGCAACCCAGCCGTTGTGACCTCAGAGCAGAAGGCCCACATCCCCATGGGGAAGGGAAACAAGCAGGAGTGTCATCGCAAGAGTGGGCACACATGAAAAAATGTGGGGAGCCCAGCAATTAGTGCCTGATGCCAGAGGGCCCTCATCACCGAGGGGCGGTGGCTCCCAGCCAGCTCCGACTGCTACCAGAGGGGCGACGTCGCCAATGCGGAGTGCGACAACCAGGCAGGAGTGACCTCAGAGCAGAGGGTCAACCTCACAGAAGTGTGAAGAACCAAAGAGGATCAGATTCTCACCAGAGGGCCCACATCACCAAGGGAATAGGAACCAGGCAGGAGTGTCCTCACTCTAGTGGGACCACATCACCAGAAAGTGAGGGACCCAGCACACATGGCCTCAAACCAGAGGACACACATCACAAGGGAGCTGGGATTGAGGCAGGCAGGAGGAGCCTCAAAACAGAGGGACCATAGAATTAAAGAGGTGAAGAATCCCGCAGTTGGAACCTCCCAGCAGGCGGCCAGGAGCAGCGAGACTATGGGATCCAGGCCGGAGTGATCTCACACCAGAGGGCCGTCATCATGAAACTGTGAGCAACCTAGGCGTTGGGATCTCAGAGCAGAAGGCCCACATTCCCATGGGGTTGGGAACCTGTCAGAAGTGTACTCGCACCACAGGGCACACATCAGAGAATTTAGGGAACCCAGGAGTTAGGGCCTGACGCCAGAGGGTCCTCATTACCAAGGGGAGGAGACTCCAATCAGGCACCAACACCCAACTGAGGTCCCACGTCGCCAAGGTGACGTGTGACAGCCAGGTAGGAGTGACCTCACCGCAGAGGGCCTACCTCACAGAAGGGTGAGGAACACAGCCAGGATAAGACTCTCACCAGAGGGCCCACATCACCAAGGTGATCAGAACCAGGCAGGAGAGTCTTCACACCAGTGTGGCCACATCATAGAAAGGTGAGGAACCCAGCACATGTGGCCTAAACCAGAAGACCCACATCTCCAAGGGGCTCGGAATGAGCCAGGCAGGAGTAGCCTCACAACACAGGGCCCATAGAATAAAAAAGCTGAGGAATCCAGCAATGGGAACCTCCCAGCAGGCGGCCAAGAGCACCAAGTCTATGCGATTCAGGCCACAGTAAACTCACAGCAGAGGGTCCACATCATGAAACTGCGAGCAACCCAGCCATTTGGACCTCAGAGCAGAAGGTCCACATCCCCAAGGTGTTGGGAGCATGGCAGGAGTGTCCTCGCACCACTTAGCACATATCAGAAAATGTGGGTACCCAGCAGTTAGGGCCTGACGCCAGAGGGCCCTCATCACTGAGGGGAGGAGGCTCCCAGCATGTTCCAACTACCACAAGAGGGCCCACGTCGCCAAGGCGGGGTGTGCCAGCCAGGCAGGAGTGACCTCACAGCAGACGGCCCACCTCAAAGAAGTGTGAGGAACCCAACCAGGATCAGACTCTCACCAGAGTGCCCATATCACCAAGGGGACGGGAACCAGGCACGAGTGTCCTCACACCAGTGGGGCCACATCACTAAAAGATGAGGAAACTGGCACATGTGGCCCCAAACCAGAGGACCTACATCACCAAGGGGCTGGGAGTGACACAGGCAGGAGGAGCCTCCCAACACAGGGCCCAAAGAATAAAAAAGGTGAGGAACCCAGCAGTTGGAACTTCCCAGCAGGCGGCCCAGAGTACAGAGGCTATGGGATCTAGGAATGAGTGAACTAACACCAGAGAGCTAACATCAGGAAACTGTGAGCAACCCAGTCGTTGGAACCTCAGAGCAGAAGGCCCATATCGCCATGGGGATGGGAACATTTCACGAGTGTCCTGGCATCACTGGGCTCACATAAGAAAACCTGGGGAGCCCAGCAGTTAGAGCCTGACGCCAGAGGGACCTCATCACCGAGGACAGGAGTCTCCAAAAGGATCCAACTGCCACCAGAGGGCCGACGTCACCAAGGCAATGGGAGCAAGCCAGGCAGGAGTTACCTCAGAGCACAGGGCCCACCTCACAGAACGGTAAGGAACCCAGCCAGGATTAGACTCTCACCAGAGGGGCCACATCACCAAGGGGCTCGGAAACAGGCACGAGTGTCCTCACACCATTGGGGCCACATCATCGAAAGGTGAGGGACCCAGCACACGTGGCCTCACACCAGAGGACACACATCACAACGGGGCTGGGATTGAGGCAGGCAGGAGGAGCCTCAAAACAGAGGGCCCATAGAATAAAAAAGGTGAGGAATCCCGCAGTTGGAACCTCCCAGCAGGCGCCCAGGGGCAGCAAGCCTATGGGATCTAGGCCGGAATGAACGCACATCAGAGGGCCCTCATCATGAAACTGTGAGCACCCCAGCCGTTGGGACCTCAGAGCAGAAGGCCCAAATTCCCATGGGGTTGGGAACATGACAGGAGTGTACTCGCACCACAGGTCGCACATCTGCAAATTTTGGGAGCCCAGGAGTTAGGGTCTGACCCAAGAGGGCCCTCATTACCGAGGGACGGAGACTCGCAGCAGACACCAACTCCCAACTGAGGGCCCACGTCACCAAGGTGATGTGTGCCAGCAAGGCAGAAGTGACCTCACCGCAGAGGGCCTAACTCACAGAAGGGTAAGGAAACCAGCCAGGATAAGACTCTCACCAGAGGGCCCACATCACCAAGGGGATCGGAACCAGGCAGGAGGGTCCTCACACCAGTGTGGCCACATTATAGAAAGGTGAGGAACCCAGAACATGTGGCCTAAAACAGGGGACCCACATCTCCAAGGGGCTAGGAGTGAGGCAAGCAGGAGTATCCTCACAAAACAGAGCCCACAGAATAAAAGTTGTGAGGAATCCAGCAGTTGGAACCGGCCAGTAGGCCGCCCAGAGCACAGAGTCTATGGGATCCAGGCCACAGCAAACTCACAGCAGAGGTCCCACATCATGAAACTGTGAGCAACCCAGCGGATGGGACCTCAGAGCAGAAGGCCCACATCCCTATGGGGATGGGAACCTGACAGGAGTGTCCTCGGCCCACTTCCAAGAATCAGAAAATGTGGGAACCCAGCAGTTAGGACCTGAGGCCAGAGGACCCTCATCACCGAGGGGAGGAGGCTCCAAGCAGGCTCTAACTGCCACCATAAGGCCGATGTCACCAAGGCGGGGTGTGCCAACCAGGCAGGAGTGACCTCAGAGCAGAAAGCCCACCTCACAGAAGTGTGAGGAACCCAACAAGGATCAGACTGTCACCAGAGGGCCAACATCACGAAGGGAATGGGAACCAGGCAGGAGTGTCCTCACACCAGTGGGGCTACATCACCATAATTTGAGGGACCCAGCACACGTGGCCTCAAACCTGAGGACACACATCACCAAGGGGCTGGGAGTGAGGCAGGCCAGAGGATCCTCAAAACAGAGGGACCATAGAATAAAAAAGGTGAGAAATCCCACCGTTGGAACCTCCGGCAGGCAGCCAGGAGCAGCGAGGCTATGGGATCTAGGCAGGAGTGAACTCACACCAGAGGGCCCTCATCATGAAACTGTGAGCAGCACAGCCGTTGGGACCTCAGAGCAGAAGACTCACATCCCCATGGGGATGGGAACCTGGCAGGAGTGTCCTTGCACCACTTAGCACGAATCAGAAAATGTGGGAACCCAGCAGTTAGGGCCTGAGGCCAGAGGGCCCTCATCACCGAGGGGAGGAGGCTCCCAGCAGGCTCCAACTGCCACCATATGGCCGACGTTGCCAAGGCGGGGTGTGCCAGCCAGGCAGGAGTGACCTCAGAGCAGAGGGCCCACCTCACAGAAGGGTGAGGAACCTAACCAGGATCAGACTCTCACCAGAGGGCCAACATCACCAAGGTGATGGGAACCAGGCAAGACTGTCCTAACAGCAGTGGGGCCAACATCACCAAGGGAATGGGAACCAGGCAAGAGTGTCCTCACACCAGTGTGGCCACATTATAGAAAGGTGAGGAACACAGCACATGTGGCCTCAAACAAGGGGACACACATCACGAAGGGGCTGGGAGTGAGGCATGCAGGAGGAGACGCACAACCGAGGGCCCATAGAATAAAAAAGGTGAGGAATCGAGAAGTTGGAAACTCCAAGCTGGAGGCCCAGAGCACTGACACTATGGGATACAGGCCAGAGTGAACACACAGCAAAGGGCCCACATCATGAAACTGTGAGCAACCCAGCAGTTGGGACCACAGAACAGAAGTCCCACATGCCCATGGGGATGGGAACCTGGCAGGAGTGACTCGCACCACTGGGCACACATCAGAAAATGTGTGGAGCCCAGCACTTAGGGCCTGACACCAGAAGGCCCTCATCACTGAGGGGAGGAGGCCCCAGCACGCTCCAACTGCCACCAGAGGGTCCACGTCGCCAAGGCGACATGCGCCAGCCAGGCAGGATTGACCTCACAGCAGAGGGCCCACATCATGAAAGTGTGAGCAACCCAGCCGTTAGGACCTCAGAACAGAAGGCCCACACGCTCATGAGGATGGGAACCTGGCAGGAGTGCCCTCGTACCACTTAGCACGTATCAGAAAATGTGGGAACCCCGCCATTAGGGTCTGACGCCAGAGGGCCTCATCACCGTGGGAAGGAGGCTCCCAGCTGGCTCCAACTGCCACCAGGGTGCCGAAGTCAACAAGGCGGGTTGTGCCAGCCAGGCAGGAGTGACCTCAGAGAAGAGGGCTCACCTCACGGATGTGTGAGGAACCCAACCAGGATCAGAGTCTCACCAGAGGGCCCACATCACCAAGGGGATGGGAACCAGGCAGGAGTGTCCACACACCAGTGGGGCCACATCATCAAAAGATGAGGAACCCATCACATATGGCCTCAAACCTGAGGACATACATCACCATGTGGCTGGGAGTGAGGCAGGTATCTGGAGGGGCACATTTAACTCTAATTTCCCACCAGGAAGAGGAATTAACCAAAGGCTCAGAGTGCCGTGCCGGACCCTGATTATGGCCTGAAGCAAACCTGCAGTTTTGTGGCCAGCTTACAAGGAAGCGAGTTAAGAAAGGAGCTCAGGGGCACTGTAATTCACAAACCTGCAGAGATAAATGACAGCTATTGGCAAAAATATATCGAAGTAAGTCTGCAAAGAGGACTTGAAAACGAGGCAGAATTGCAGGAATCATATTTCAAGAGGTAGATTGGAATTGCATTTAAAGCATATGAAAAGCGGCAGATCTTTGACAGTGATGCACATGGACAAAAAGTGCGTATACATTTTTCCTGAATATATTCAGGAAAAAACGCATATGAACATTTTGGCCAACCAAGCACTCCAGCAATGGAAATCCACACTACAATGAAGTCACATTTCCCATTCGTCAAAAAGGCCATCTGAATAAAGTGTAAAAACCAGAAACACAGGACAGGCCATGGAGAACAGGGAGCCGTGTTATGCTGATGGGCGGGATGTAAATTGCCAACAGACACTCTGGAGATGTTCATGGTGTATCCTGAAACATCTAAAAAACAAAGCTACAGAGCCTAGGGCACTTCCACTTTTGGCCCTATAGCTTAGGAAAATTAAAATCAACAAGACACAGCCAACACAAAATTTAGGGCTGCTGTGTTTACAAGAACCTCGAGTCCAGTACAAATTAAATATCCCAGAAAGAAAAAAATGGATAAAGAAGTTGTGCTACTTACGTACAACGGAATATCACTCAGCAGTGAAATCAATGTCATCAGGCCTGTAGCAGCAAATTGAGTGGATTTAATTATGATGATTCTAAGAGAAATATGTCACACAAAGAAAGATAATTATCATAAGATATCACTAATAGAGGGAGTGTAAACTTGGCTACACATAAACTGAATTACAAAACCGAACAGAGTCTCACATTTAGATAAAAACCTTATGCTTGCTTAAGGGGAAAGTTGAGTTGGGCTGCTGTATAAAAACAGATTGAAATTAGCACACATACCATTCCATAAGCCAAATATGTAATAAACAAGACCTACTCTTTGCTCAACGAAATAGACTCATCCATGGTGTATCACCTCACACCTATTAGAATGGGCATCATCAGAAAATCTACAAACAACAAATGCTGGAAACGGTGTGGAGATAAGGAATCCTCTTCCACTATTGTTGGGAACGTAAATTGATACAGTCACTGTGGAGAACATTATGGAGTTTCTTATAAAACTAAGAATAGAATTACCATATGATACAGCAATCCCTCTACTGGGCATATGCCCAGACAAAACCATAAATCAAAAAGAGACATTCACCACAATGTTCATTGCATCACTATTTACACTATCCAGGAAATGGAAGCAACCTAAATGCCCACAGACAGACGAATGCATAAAGATGTGGTACATATATAAAATGGAATATTACTAAGCCATAAAAAGGAAAGAAATTGGGACATTTGTAGAGACGTTGATGGATCTAGAGACTGTCATACAGAGTGAAGTAAGTCAGAAAGAGAAAAACAAATCTTGTATATTAATGCATATATGTGGAACCTAGAAAAATTGTACAGATGAACCGTTTTGCAAGGCAGAAATAGAGCAATACATGTATACAACAAACGTATGGACAACAAGGGGGGAAAGCTGTTGGGGATGGTGGTGGGAGGAGTTGAGATATTGGGATTGGTATGTATACATTTATATGTATAAAGTAGATAACCAAAAACAACCTGCTGTATAAAAATATAAAATTAAATTCAAAATAAAAAAATAAAATTAAAAAAAGTAAAACAGAAAAATATTCTTCCCTTCACATACATGTATTTATATGAATAAATTATTTCCATGCTTATATCTGTAAATACACAAAAGAGGAATAAAATCTACCTTGAACCAAAAACGAAAAAAAGATAAAAAAGAACAGAACCCACCAGTTACACAGAGGAATACCGTTTCAGGGCACTTGCTCCAATTGCAAACAATTCTGAAGTTGGTCAGTGGTGGGGAATCATCTCCCATTCAGCCAGCATGCTCCTCGCAACAAGCGTCCTCACTGCAAAGCTGGGGGACCGTGCCGAGGTATCTGTGAGTAAACGTGGGCCGAGCCCCAGGCCAGCTGCTGCTGAAATGTTCCCACCCTTCCAAGGCTAAACACCTGAATATGTACAAGGACTTGAAAACCTAGAGGAAGGGCCATGGAGCCACATGAGGGACAGCATGCCAGCCGACTTGGTGCCTGCAGGCCAGCCAGGATGGTCCTGGCCCTGGGTGCTCTTCTGGAAGCTCTCCATTTCCCTGCCTGAGATACCCCTGCTGTCCCGGCCCCCACTGCTTTCTTCCTTCCTCACCTGTGCCCAGGGAGAAATTCCAGCGGCAGGTGTGGGTGACACATCCTCTTCTTTAGCAGGTAGCATCTTGGCAACTGCTGCAGAAAGTCCAGCAGAGCCCCACTCACACTGGGACACCCACAAAGCCGTGGCCTCTCACTCCCTCCCACCAGCCCAGCCCCGAGACTGCTGACAGGGCAGAGAAAATGGCGTCAGGCACAGCTGCAGGGGCTCTTGCTGCCTGGAGCGGTGTTTATATTGATCTCAACCCAGGCACACCTGGGGAGGGCTGGCCGGCACGGTCAGGCTTCCCAAGCCAGCCAATAATCACCCCTCAGGGGCTCACAGTTGCTGAAAATGGAACTTGCTGAATTGGCCAGGTCCAAGGAACAGGTGTGGGCTCCTGAGAGTCAGGATAGACAAGGGGCTGCAGCTCTGGCTTGTTTTCTAATTATATTATCTGGCCCATGAGTGGGAGACAACTTCAAGAAAACCCTCTCCTAATGAGAGGAACCCAGGAGTCAGGGAGAGGAGGGGTGGGTGGTGGTTGGAGACAGAGGCCTGGTGCCCCGGGTGCAGTGGAAGTCTCTGGAAGACCAGGTGGAGGAGGCCGCACAGAGTGATGCCCAGGGTCACAGACCTGTCAGAGCTGCTGTTTGTTAGTTCAAGTCCTGCTCTGAGGTGCTCTGTGTCAGATCTGAGCGACAGGTGAGCTGGGAGTGCTCTGCAATGAGGGCTATGTGCACGGTTCCTGTGTGCCCAGCCCTGCCAAGGTACCTGCAAGGGTAGCTCTGTATCCTGGGAGGGGCCTGACCACGGGAGCCCCATGGACTGCAGAGGACCTGCCCAGGGAATCCCATATCCTGGGAGGGGCCTGAACACGAGAGCCCCGTGGGCTGGGGTGGGGGTAGGGTACCTGCCCAGGTGAGCTCCATATCCTGGGATTGGCCTGACCTCGAGAGCCCCATGGGCTGCTGGAGTCCTGGTAAAGGATGTCAGGACAGTCAGTGAAGCCACTGAGGATATACCTCCAGTAGTTCCTAAATCCTACACCCTGCTGGTCATTCTACCAACCACCAGGACTTGGTATTCTGTATTAGTCTTCACTGATGCCTTCTTTTGTATTCCATTAGTCCCAGAGTCACAAGAAATTTTGGCTTGTGAGTGACAGGACTCAACATACAACTAAAACAATACTTCCAGGCTGTCTTGCCCCAAGGGTTCAAAAATTCCCACACCATCTTTGGGGAAAGCTCAGCTAAAGACCTAAAAGTTCTACCTCTGGAAAAGGAAACACTCCTTCAATATTCAGACGACATTCTGATCGCCAGCCCTACTAAGGAGGCCTCAGAACTACCAAGCCAATAAAGGATAGAAGTTGTCCACGAAAAAGCTCAAGTATCACAGACTACGGTGACCTGCCTGGGCTTCATTCTCACAGAAGGTCGGAGAAGCCCATCCCAGGAAAGGGAAGAAACAATTTACAGCCTTACCCCTTTCTGAAACTAGAAGACAGCTTAGGGGTTCCTGGGGAAGCCAGGGTTTCCTGCCTCTGGATCCCTAACTACAGTCTACTAGCTGGGCCTCTATATGAAACACTGAAAGGAAAAGATGATGATCCTTTTGAATAGAATCCAGAAGTGGCCTTTCAAGAATGGAAAGAGCAGTCAATTCAGACCCTTGCCCTGGAACTCCCTAATTTAGCTAAACCCTTTGACCTTTACATTCCTGGTGAAAGGTGAATCGCCATTGGAGTATTAGTGCAAAAACTGGGACCACTTGAAATGGAACAATGCAAGAATGCCATCCAGGTAGGATAAACTATGGTCACCAAGGGGCTTGGCCCACCGCCACATCTGGCCAAGATACTGGTGGTATCTGAAAACCTGGAAATCAGCAGCCCAAAAGGCCACCTCCCTTCTAAGGGAAACGGACCCCACGTGGTGATCCTAATCCCCAACCATGCCCTGAAGTTGCAGGGTTTGCTCCGTGGGCACACTGACCTCGATTGAGGAGGCCCTCCAACTCCAACCTCCAGAGAGATAACCGGGGGCAACGGGGCACCATGACGACCCGTGTGACCATCACTTGACCTGGAGTTTCTCTCATAAAACAACAAGAGTGTGTCCCAAAAGAGTAGACTACTGCTTGCAGTACTTACTGTACCCAGAGGGGAGCTAATAATCTTGGCGGGGGAACCGTATATCATGCTGTCACCATAGAAAAGCCTACAGACACCCTGATGATGGTGGCCAATAAGACCGGCTGGACTCCTGTTTACTTCCAAAGGCTCTTGACTCAGTGACCATCATGATCCTTCATCACCACTGACCCTGGACTGTCTGGGAGCTGAGCGGGCAGGATCCTGACACCTGGTGCTGTTTTTACGTTAATTCAGGGGCCTAATGGAAGAAAGCGCAGACTGTTGGTCAGAGCATCTAGGCTGGCAGAAACGGTCAGCCTAAGGTGGCCGAACAAATGTGGGGCGGAGTGAAACTGGACCTCACAGCGCCACTGCACATCTCCTTTCTGGACCCTTAAAGGTCATTAGAATCTATAACACTTCCAATACTGGTGCTCAGGTGGACGAGCAGGGAGGCAGGAGGCCTGGGGACAATCAACGTCACCTGGAGGCTGCTGGGGAGAAGTTCTGACCCTCGCCCACGGGTATGAAGCCTCCTAACTCAGCACTCAGCAGTTACAGAAGAAGGGTCTGCACCCGCAGCACTCCAAGAATGAGGAAAGGGACAAAAGGCAGAAGAGAAGTTTGTCCCAGGCAAAGCCCCTTAAAAATGCCTGGGAGATAAAAATAGAATCTGGGCAATAAAATAAAGTCTAACCATTTTTCTCCTTTGTGCTTTGTCTAATTTCAGGTGCTCCTAGTGTTCCGCATACAGAGGTTCCACACCCGGCACTTCAGACCAGATTTCCTAGAGCAGAATGGCTCGATGACACTTCAGCTCCTGGGGCCCAGTTCAGACTCCGTGACATAGAGCCTGAGCTGCAGCCAACCAGGTCCTCGAGAGCTCAGCCCCCTCCCTCCCAGTGACTCTGACAGGATCTCTACACAGCAGCCCAGCCCACAGCCCACAGGGTAGCACCTCTCCATTCTCTGATCAAAATATAAAGTTTCCTTTGCTTTTGAACCAAACTCAGTCTCGATCTATTGGCTCCAATGACACTGGGCAGGGGGACACTTGTTGGCGTCCACTCTGGAGGATCAGTAACAGAAATTGAGAACATTGTAACTTCAATGAACAGATGTGTGAGCCAAACTGTAATTAACATAGAACAGTGTATAAGGCTCGGGTAAAATAAGATGTTTCTAACACTTCCATTTGATATTTCCATCACTTTCTTATAAGCAAGTTCAGTGAAAAGGTTTGTCTTCTTTGTCAGGTCAATATTAGAGAAACAAAGTGATTTCTTTCCAAGGATGTACATCTAATAATCTTGGTTAAAGCTTCAATCTTGTTTTAAATGCTTTTGCATTGAAAATGATACCTCTCTTTCAGCTCCCCCATTTCTGAGAAGCATAAAATCTTATAATTTATTTATTACCAAAGGGAAATGGTAGGAGGAGGGATAAATTAACAGTTTGGGATTAACACATACACACTGCTATGTATGAAATCATCAGCAAGGAACTACTGTATAGCACAGGGAACTACACTCAATATTTTGCAATAACCTATAAGGGGAAATGATCTGAAAAAGAATAGATATTTTTATTGACATCATCCATCAATGACAGTAAAAATGGAATCTAAGGGAAGACAGTGGTGAGTGCTTCTGACCCTGAAGACTTCAATCATCTAAAGTTTGGACTCTGCCTACTTCCCAAGGCCCTTAATGAACATATGTGTAGCCGTAGCTTAAAAAATTCCCCAGTTTGGGTTGCGGAGAGACACTGATATTTAAAATCCCCTGGTGTTCTCCTCACATGAATGGGACCCTTCCTACACCTAAAACATGCCTGTCACACCCAGAGGATGGTATACCGTCTGATCGGGAAAAGTTTGGAAAAGGCATCTCATCTCCTCATCTCTTGGTGCTAGGGTTCACCACTCCAGCGTCTTTACTAACAGTCTCCCCACTTGGAGATGTCAGCACTGTCAACATCCTGTTGCATACAGTTTGGAATTTGTCCAGAGGATGAAGCAGAAGGAGGAGGAACAATGAGAGACAAGTCCTAGGTGTTCGGACAGGCACATGCCACTCTAATTTCCAATCAGGAAGACGAATTGACCAAAGGCTAGGGTTGCCCATGGAAACAGAATAGGGCTTGAGGAATCCTGATGCTTTGTGGCCAGTTCCCATAAACACAAGTTGGAAAATGGAACTCAGGGGCACTAAAATTCACAAAACTGCAGAATTGAAAATATCTATCACTGAAAAATGTCTTGAGGAAAGTCAGAGAAAAGGACTTGTAAGCAACGGAGAATGGCAGGAAAGGGATTGGAAGAGGTAGAAAGGACTCGCCATTAAGCACAAGAAAAGGGGCTGAACATTGCCAACATTGCAGTTGGCCAAAAAGGGTGTATGCGTCTTTTTCTGTATATATTCAAGAAAAGGGCATACACTTTTTTAGCCAACCAAACAGGTGGGCACTGGAAATCAATACTACAAAACATATCACTTTGCATCAGTCAGAAGAGCCGTCCTCATAAAGTGTAAACACCAGAAATGCAGGACAGGGCAAGGAGAAAAGGGAGCCCTGTGAGTCTTATAGTGGAAATGTATATTGCCAACGGTCACTCTGGATAAGTCTATTGTGTTTACTAAAGCATCTAAAAAATGAGCTACCGAGCACAGGGCACTTGCACTCATGGACGTATATCTTGGGAAAAACAAAAATCGAGAGGACACAGGCACCCCAATGTTTACCACCTCTCTGTTTAAAAGATCTTCGACTAGGATATAACTTAAATGTATCTGCAGAGAAAAAACGGACAGAGATGTGGTGCTTACGTAGAGTGGAATATTACTCAGCCTGGAAATCAATGAAATATGGCCAGTTATAACAACTCCAGAGGAGTTACGTGTGATCATTCGAAGTCACATAATTCAAAAAGAAAAAGACATAAGATATCACTAATACATGGAATGTTAACATGGCTACACATGAACTGAATTACAAAAGAGAAGAGGGTTTCAAATTAAGAAAACCAACTTATGCTTCCTTAAGGGGAAAGGTGAGTTGGGGTGCTGCATAAAACCAGAGATTGAAATTAGCACAGATACCATTCCATAAGCCAAATATGTAATAGTCAAGACCTACTCCTTGCTCAATGAAATGGACTCAACACGCCATATTCAATTCCTAAGAATATAACGGATTAGTAAGAATCTTAAAACCCATGGACTTATATGTCTCCGTAAGAGAATCAAGCGCGTGTACAGCGGCATAAACGAAGCAGTGAAAATCCGATAAATCCCATTATTAAAATAAATTTCAAAAGCAAAACACAATGACAGTGAAATAGGTAGCAATTCTTAAATAATTCACTCAGGGCATGTGATGCAACCTGGATTTACCACATCTACACCCAGAGCTGGTTGAGACATAAGGCTGGACACTTCAGGCTGATAGCATTGGTGAGTTTCAGTGAACAAATGCAGATCCTTTGAAGTCATACTGCATGGTACCCATTCCACGGGTCCCAACTCTCCAGGTTCAAGGGATGCTTTCTTCAGCTAAAACATGCGTGGGAAACGCCGAGTATGGTCCACTGTGTGATTAGGAAACGATTTAAAATGCATCTCAGTTTTCGTATCCTGGTCCTCGGGTTCACCATTCCAGACGGTTTACTAACACTCTCCCCGCTTGGAGAGTCAGTGCCTTTAACCTCCTGTTTGGCACAGCTTGCAATTTCTGCGCAAGATGAACAGGAATAGGGAGAACCAATGAGAGACTAGCTATAGGTGTCTGCACGGGCAAATGTAAGGCTCATTTCCCACCAGGAAGAGGAATTAACCAAAGGCTCAGCGTGCCCTGCCGGAAACAGATTAGGGCCTGAAGCAATCCTGCGGTTTTGTGCCCAGCTCACAAGAAAGCGATTTGAAGAAAGGAGCTCAGGGGCACTGTAATTCACAAACCTGCAGAGTTATAAATGACAGCTATCCTCCAAAAATATATTGAAGTAAGCCTGCGAAGGGGACTTGAAAGCGGGGCAGAATTTCAGGAAAACGATTGCAGGGGTAGACTGGAATTGCCCTGAAAGCATAGGAAAAGAGGCACAAGGTCGACAATGATGCACTTGGCCAAAAAGGGCGTATGCGTTTTTTCCTGAATATATTCAGGAAAAAACGCATATGCACTTTTTGGCCAACCAAGCAAGCCTGTAAAGGAAATCTGCACCACAATGAACTCTCACTGCCCCCCGGGCAAAAGGGCCATCTGAAAAAAGTGTAAATTCCAGAAATGTATGACAGGATATGGAGAACAGGGAGCCTTGTTATGCTGATTGGCAGGATGTAAATTGCCAGCAGCCACCCTGGAGAAGTGTATGGTGTTTCCTGAAAAACGTAAGGAACAAAGCAACACAGCCTATGGCAATTGCACTTTTGGTCCTATTCCTTAGGGAAATTAAAATCAAAAACAGAGAGCCACCCCAAAGTTTGGGATGGCTGTGTTCCCCAGAAGCTCGTCTACAGTACCAGGTAAATATCCCAGAAAGCAAAAAATGGATAAAGAAGTTGTGGCACGTACGTGCAATGCAATATCACTCAGCAATGAAATCTGTGTCATCAGGCCCGTAGCGGCATATTGAGTGGATTCAGGTACGGTGATTCTACGTGAACTACGTCACACAGAAAAAGAAACATCATAAGATATCACTAATACACGGAATGTAAACTTGACTACACATGAACTGAATTACAAAACAGAACAGGGTCTCAAATTTAGAAAACCACCTAGTGCTTGCTTATGGGGAAAGGTGCCTTGGGGTGCTGCATAAAACCAGAGACTGAAATTAGCACAGATAACTTTCCATAAGCCAAATATGTAATAGACAAGACCTACTCCTTGCTCAACGAAATGGACCCAACACCACATATTGAACGCCTAGGAATATACCTGACTAGGAAGAATCTTAAAACCCATGGATATATATGTCTCCATAAGAGAATCAAGCGTGTGTACAGCGGCCGAAACGCAGCAGTGAAAATCCGATAAATCCCATTATCAAAATAAATTTCGAAAACAAAACACAAAGACAGTGAAATACAGAGCAATTCTTAAATAATTCACTCAGGGCATGTGATGCAACCGGGATTGACCACATCTACACCGAGAGCTGGTTGAGACATAAGGCTGGACACTTCAGGCTGATAGCATTGGTGAGTTTCGGTGAGCAAATGCAGACCCTTTGAAATCATACTGCATGGTACCCATTCCATGGGTCCCAACTCTCCAGGTTCAAGGGATTCTTCCTCCAGCTAAAACATGCATGGGAAACCCAGAGTATCGTCCACCGTGTGATTGGGAAACGATTTAAAATGCATCTCAGTTTTCGTATCCTGGTCCTCGGGTTCACCATTCCCGATGCTTTACTAACACTCTCTCCGCTTGGAGAGTCAGTGCCTTTAACCTCCTCTTTGGCACAGCTTGGAATTTCTGTGCAAGATGAACAGGAATAGGGAGAACCAATGAGAGACTAGCGGTAGGTGTCTGCACGGGCAAATGTAATGCTCATTGCCTACCAGGAAGAGGAATTAAACCAAGGCTCAGTGTGCCCTGCTGGAAACAGATTAGGGCCTGAAGCAATCCTGCAGTTTTGTGCCCAGCTCACAAGAAAGCGAGTTGAAGAAAGGAGCTCAGGGGCACTGTAATTCACAAACCTGCAGAGTTATAAATGACAGCTATCTTCCAAAAGTATATTGAAGTAAGCCTGCGTAGGGGACTTGAAAACGGGGCAGAATTTCAGGAAAACGATTGCCGGTGGTAGACTGGAATTGCCCTGAAAGCATAGGAAAAGAGCCACAACGTCGACAATGATGCACTTGGCCAAAAAGTGCGTATGCGTTTTTTCCTGAATATATTCAGGAAAAAACGCATACGCCATTTTTGGCCAAACAAGCGCGTATGCGTTTTTTCCTGAATATATTCAGGAAAAAACGCATACGCCATTTTTGGCCAACCAAGCAAGCCTGTAAAGGAAATCTGCACTACAATGAAGTCTCACTGCCCCCCGGGCAAGAGGGCCATCTTAAAAAAGTGTAAAATCCAGAAAGGTAGGACAGGATATGGAGAACAGGGAGCCTTGTTATGCTGATTGGCAGGATGTAATTTTCCAACAGCCACCCTGGAGAAGTGTATGGTGTTTCCTGAAACACGTAAGAAACAAAGCAACACAGCCTATGGCACTTCCACTTATGGTCCTATAGGTTATGGAAATTAAAATCAAAAACAGACAGCCACCCAAATATTTGGGATGGCTGTGTTCACAAGAAGCTCGTCTACAGTACCAGGTAAATATCCCAGAAAGCAAAAAATGAATAAAGAAGTTGTGGCACGTACGTGCAATGCAATATCACTCAGCAATGAAATCTGTGTCATCAGGCCCGTAGCGGCATAGTGAGTGGATGCAGGTACGGTGATTCTACGTGAACTAGGTCACACAAAAAAGAAACATCATAAGATATCACTAATACACGGAATGTAAACTTGACTACACATGAACTGAATTACAAAACAGAACAGGGTCTCAAATTTAGAAAACCAACTAGTGCTTGCTTATGGGGAAAGGTGCCTTGGGGTGCTGCATAAAATCAGAGACTGAAATTAGCACAGATAACATTCCATAAGCCAAATATGTAATAGACAAGACCTACTCCTTGCTCAACGAAATGGACGCAACACCACATATTCAACGCCTAGGAATATACCTGACTAGGAAGAATCTTAAAACCCATGGATATATATGTCTCCATAAGAGAATAAAGCGTGTGTACAGCGGCCGATACGCAGCAGTGAAAATCCGATAAATCCCATTATCAAAATAAATTTCGAAAACAAAACACAAAGACAGTGAAATAGAGAGCAATTCTTAAATAATTCACTCAGGGCATGTGATGCAACCGGGATTTACCACATCTATACCCAGAGCTGATTGAGACATAAGGCTGGACACTTCAGGCTGATAGCATTGGTGAGTTTCGGTGAGCAAATGCAGACCCTTTGAAGTCATACTGCATGGTACCCATTCCATGGGTCCCAATTCTCCAGGTTCAAAGGATTCTTCCTCCAGCTAAAACATGCATGGGAAACCCAGAGTATCATCCACCGTGTGATTGGGAAACGATTTAAAATGCATCTCAGTTTTCGTATCCTGGTCCTCGGGTTCACCATTCCAGATGCTTAACTAACACTCTCCCCGCTTGGAGAGTCAGTGCCGTTAACCTCCTGTTTGGCACAGCTTGCAATTTCTGTGCAAGATGAACAGGAATAGGGAGAACCAATGAGAGACTAGCTGTAGGTGTCTGCATGGGCAAATGTAACGCTCACTGCCCACCAGGAAGAGGAATTAAACAAAGGCTCAGTGTGCCCTGCTGGAAAGAGATTAGGACCTGAAGCAATCCTGCGGTTTTGTGCCCAGCTCACAAGAAAGCAAGTTGAAGAAAGGAGCTCAGGGGCACTGTAATTCACAAACCTGCAGAGTTATAAATGACAGCTATCTTCCAAAAGTATATTGAAGTAAGCCTGCGAAGGGGACTTGAAATCGGGGCAGAATTTCAGGAAAACGATTGCAGGGTGTAGACTGGAATTGCCCTGAAAGCATAGGAAAAGAGGCAGAACGTCGAGAATGATGCACTTGGCCAAAAAGGGCATATGCGTTTTTTCCTGAATATATTCAGGAAAAAACGCATACGCCCTTTTTGGCCAACCAAGCAAGCCTGTAAAGGAAATCTGCACTACAATGAAGTCTCACTGCCCCCCGGGCAAAAGGGCCATCTGAAAAAAGTGTAAAATCCAGAAAGGTAGGACAGGATATGGAGAACAGGGAGCCTTGTTATGCTGATTGGCAGGATGTAAATTGCCAGCAGCCACCCTGGAGAAGTGTATGGTGTTTCCTGAAAAACGTAAGGAACAAAGCAACACAGCCTATGGCAATTGCACTTTTGGTCCTATTCCTTAGGGAAATTAAAATCAAAAACAGAGAGCCACCCCAAAGTTTGGGATGGCTGTGTTCCCCAGAAGCTCGTCTACAGTACCAGGTAAATATCCCAGAAAGCAAAAAATGGATAAAGAAGTTGAGGCACGTACGTGCAATGCAATATCACTCAGCAATGAAATCTGTGTCATCAGGCACGTAGCGGCATATTGAGTGGATTCAGGTACGGTGATTCTACGTGAACTACGTCACACAGAAAAAGAAACATCATAAGATATCACTAATACACGGAATGTAAACTTGACTACACATGAACTGAATTACAAAACAGAACAGGGTCTCAAATTTAGAAAACCACCTAGTGCTTGCTTATGGGGAAAGGTGCCTTGGGGTGCTGCATAAAACCAGAGACTGAAATTAGCACAGATAACTTTCCATAAGCCAAATATGTAATAGACAAGACCTACTCCTTGCTCAACGAAATGGACCCAACACCACATATTCAACGCCTAGGAATATACCTGACTAGGAAGAATCTTAAAACCCATGGATATATATGTCTCCATAAGAGAATCAAGCGTGTGTACAGCGGCCGAAACGCAGCAGTGAAAATCCGATAAATCCCATTATCAAAATAAATTTCGAAAACAAAACACAAAGACAGTGAAATACAGAGCAATTCTTAAATAATTCACTCAGGGCATGTGATGCAACCGGGATTGACCACATCTACACCCAGAGCTGGTTGAGACATAAGGCTGGACACTTCAGGCTGATAGCATTGGTGAGTTTCGGTGAGCAAATGCAGACCCTTTGAAATCATACTGCATGGTACCCATTCCATGGGTCCCAACTCTCCAGGTTCAAGGGATTCTTCCTCCAGCTAAAACATGCATGGGAAACCCAGAGTATCGTCCACCGTGTGATTGGGAAACGATTTAAAATGCATCTCAGTTTTCGTATCCTGGTCCTGGGGTTCACCATTCCAGATGCTTTACTAACACTCTCTCCGCTTGGAGAGTCAGTGCCTTTAACCTCCTCTTTTGCACAGCTTGGAATTTCTGTGCAAGATGAACAGGAATAGGGAAAACCAATGAGAGACTAGCTATAGGTGTCTGCACGAGCAAATGTAACACTCATTTCCCACCAGGAAGAGGAATTAAACAAAGGCTCAGTGTGCCCTGTTGTAAACAGATTAGGGCCTGAAGCAATCCTGCGATTTTGTGCCCAGCTCACAAGAAAGCGAGTTGAAGAAAGGAGCTCAGGGGCACTGTAATTCACAAACCTGCAGAGTTATATATGACATCTATCCTCCAAAAATATATTGAAGTAAGCCTTCGAAGGGGACTTGAAAGCGGGGCAGAATTTCAGGAAAACTATTGCAGGGGGTAGACTGGAATTGCCCTGAAAGCATAGGAAAAGAGGCAGAACGTCGACAATGATGCACTTGGCCAAAAAGGGCGTATGCGTTTTTTCCTGAATATATTCAGGAAAAAACGCATACGCCCTTTTTGGCCAACCAAGCAAGCCTGTAAAGGAAATCTGCACTACAATGAAGTCTCACTGCCCCCGGGCAAAAGGGCCATCTGAAAAAAGTGTAAAATCCAGAAAGGTAGGACAGGATATGGAGAACAGGGAGCCTTGTTATGCTGATTGGCAGGATGTAAATTGCCAGCAGCCACCCTGGAGAAGTGTATGGTGTCTCCTGAAACACATAAGAAACAAACCAACAAAGCCTATGGCACTTCCACTTATGGTCCTATAGCTTACGGAAATTAAAATCAAAAACAGACAGCCACCCCAATATTTGGGACGGCTGTGTTCACAAGAAGCTCGTCTACAGTATCAGGTAAATATCCCAGAAAGCAAAAAATGGATAAAGAAGTTGTGGCACGTACGTACAATGCAATATCACTCAGCAATGAAATCTGTGTCATCAGGCACGTAGCGGCATAGTGAGTGGATGCAGGTACGGTGATTCTACGTGAACTACGTCACACAGAAAAAGAAACATCATAAGATATCACTAATACACGGAATGTAAACTTGACTACACATGAACTGAATTACAAAACAGAACAGGGTCTCAAATTTAGAAAACCAACTAGTGCTTGCTTATGGGAAAAGGTGCCTTGGGGTGCTGCATAAAACCAGAGACTGAAAATAGAACAGATAACTTTCCATAAGCCAAATATGTAATAGACAAGACCTACTCCTTGCTCAACTAAATGGACCCAACACCACATATTGAACGCCTAGGAATATACCTGACTAGGAAGAATCTTAAAACCCATGGATATATATGTCTCCGTAAGAGAATCAAGCGTGTGTACAGCGGCCGAAACGCAGCAGTGAAAATCCGATAAATCCCATTATCAAAATAAATTTCGAAAACAAAACACAAAGACAGTGAAATAGAGAGCAATTCTTAAATAATTCACTTAGGGCATGTGATGCAACCGGGATTTACCACATCTACACCCAGAGATGGTTGAGACATAAGGCTGGACACTTCAGGCTGATAGCATTGGTGAGTTTCGGTGAGCAAATGCAGACCCTTTGAAGTCATACTGCATGGTACCCATTCCATGGGTCCCAACTCTCCAGGTTCAAGGCATTCTTCCTCCAGCTAAAACATGCATGGGAAACCTAGAGTATCGTCCACCGTGTGATTGGGAAACGATTTAAAATGCATCTCAGTTTTCGTATCCTGGTCCTTTGTTTCACCATTCCAGATGCTTTACTAAAACTCTCCCCACTTGGAGAGTCAGTGCCTTTAAACTCCTGTTTGGCACAGCTTGCAATTTCTGTGCAAGATGAACAGGAATAAGGAGAACCAATGAGAGACTAGCTGTAGGTGTCTGCACGGGCAAATGTAACGCTCATTGCCCACCAGGAAGAGGAATTAAACAAAGGCTCAGCGTGCCCTGCTGGAAACAGATTAGGGCCTGAAGCAATCCTGCGGTTTTGTGCCCAGCTCACAAGAAAGCGAGTTGAAGAAAGGAGCTCAGGGGCACTGTAATTCACAAACCTGCAGAGTTATAAATGACAGCTATCCTCCAAAAATATATTGAAGTAAGCCTGCGAAGGGGATTTGAAAGCGGGGCAGAATTTCAGGAAAACGATTGCAGGGGGTAGACTGGAATTGCCCTGAAAGCATAGGAAAAGAGGCAGAACGTCGACAATGATGCACTTGGCCAAAACGGGCGTATGCGTTTTTTCCTGAATATATTCAGGAAAAAACGCATACGCCCTTTTTGGCCAACCAAGCAAGCCTGTAAAGGAAATCTGCACTACAATGAAGTCTCACTGCCCCCCCGGGCAAAAGGGCCATCTGAAAAAAGTGTAAAATCCAGAAAGGTAGGACAGGATATGGAGAACAGGGAGCCTTGTTATGCTGATTGGCAGGATGTAAATTGCCAGCAGCCACCCTGGAGAAGTGTATGGTGTTTCCTGAAACACGTAAGAAACAAAGCAACACAGCCTATGGCACTTCAACTTATGGTCCTATAGCTTACGGAAATTAAAATCAAAAACAGACAGCCACCCCAATATTTGGGACGGCTGTGTTCACAAGAAGCTCGTCTACAGTATCAGGTAAATATCCCACAAAGCAAAAAATGGATAAAGAAGTTGTGGCACGTACGTACAATGCAATATCACTCAGCAATGAAATCTGTGTCATCAGGCCTGTAGCGGCATAGTGAGTGGATGCAGGTACGGTGATTCTACGTGAACTACGTCACACAGAAAAAGAAACATCATAAGATATCACTAATACACGGAATGTAAACTTGACTACACATGAACTGAATTACAAAACAGAACAGGGTCTCAAATTTAGAAAACCAACTAGTGCTTGCTTATGGGGAAAAGTGCCTTGGGGTGCTGCATAAAACCAGAGACTGAAATTAGCACAGATAACTTTCCATAAGGCAAATATGTAATAGACAAGACCTACTCCTTGCTCAACGAAATGGACCCAATACCACATATTCAACGCCTAGGAATATACCTGACTAGGAAGAACCTTAAAACCCATGGATATATATGTCTCCGTAAGAGAATCAAGCGTGTGTACAGCGGCCGAAACGCAGCAGTGAAAATCCGATAAATCCCATTATCAAAATAAATTTCGAAAACAAAACACAAAGACAGTGAAATAGAGAGCAATTCTTAAATAATTCACTCAGGGCATGTGTTGCAACCGGGATTTCCCACATCTACACCCAGAGCTGGTTGAGACATAAGGCTGGACACTTCAGGCTGATAGCACGGGTGAGTTTCGGTGAGCAAATGCAGACCCTTTGAAGTCATACTGCATGGTACCCATTCCATGGGTCCCAACTCTCCAGGTTCAAGGGATTCTTCCTCCAGCTAAAACATGCATGGGAAACCCAGAGTATCGTCCACCGTGTGATTGGGAAACGATTTAAAATGCATCTCAGTTTTCGTATCCTGGTCCTCGGGTTCACCATTCCAGATGCTTTACTAACACTCTCCCCGCTTGGAGAGTCAGTGCCTTTAACCTCCTGTTTGGCACAGCTTGCAATTTCTGTGCAAGTTGAACAGGAATAGGGAGAACCAATGAGAGACTAGCTGTAGGTGTCTGCACGGGCAAATGTAACGCTCTTTGCCCACCAGGAAGAGGAATTAAACAAAGGCTCAGCGTGCCCTGCTGGAAACAGATTAGGGCCTGAAGCAATCCTGCGGTTTTGTGCCCAGCTCACAAGAAAGCGAGTTGAAGAAAGGAGCTCAGGGGCACTGTAATTCACAAACCTGCAGAGTTATAAATGACAGCTATCCTCCAAAAATATATTGAAGTAAGCCTGCGAAGGGGATTTGAAAGCGGGGCAGAATTTCAGGAAAACGATTGCAGGGGGTAGACTGGAATTGCCCTGAAAGCATAGGAAAAGAGGCAGAACGTCGACAATGATGCACTTGGCCAAAAAGGGCGTATGCGTTTTTTCCTGAATATATTCAGGAAAAAACGCATACGCCCTTTTTGGCCAACCAAGCAAGCCTGTAAAGGAAATCTGCACTACAATGAAGTCTCACTGCCCCCCCGGGCAAAAGGGCCATCTGAAAAAAGTGTAAAATCCAGAAAGGTAGGACAGGATATGGAGAACAGGGAGCCTTGTTATGCTGATTGGCAGGATGTAAATTGCCAGCAGCCACCCTGGAGAAGTGTATGGTGTTTCCTGAAACACGTAAGAAACAAAGCAACACAGCCTATGGCACTTCCACTTATGGTCCTATAGCTTACGGAAATTAAAATCAAAAACAGACAGCCACCCCAATATTTGGGACGGCTGTGTTCACAAGAAGCTCGTCTACAGTATCAGGTAAATATCCCAGAAAGCAAAAAATGGATAAAGAAGTTGTGGCACGTACGTACAATGCAATATCACTCAGCAATGAAATCTGTGTCATCAGGCCTGTAGCGGCATAGTGAGTGGATGCAGGTACGGTGATTCTACGTGAACTATGTCACACAGAAAAAGAAACATCATAAGATATCACTAATACACGGAATGTAAACTTGACTACACATGAACTGAATTACAAAACAGAACAGGGTCTCAAATTTAGAAAACCAACTAGTGCTTGCTTATGGGGAAAGGTGCCTTGGGGTGCTGCATAAAACCAGAGACTGAAATTAGCACAGATAACTTTCCATAAGGCAAATATGTAATAGACAAGACCTACTCCTTGCTCAACAAAATGGACCCAATACCACATATTCAACGCCTAGGAATCTACCTGACTAGGAAGAACCTTAAAACCAATGGATATATATGTCTCCGTAAGAGAATCAAGCGTGTGTACAGCGGCCGAAACGCAGCAGTGAAAATCCGATAAATCCCATTATCAAAATAAATTTCGAAAACAAAACACAAAGACAGTGAAATAGAGAGCAATTCTTAAATAACTCACTCAGGGCATGTGTTGCAACCGGGATTGACCACATCTACACCCAGAGCTGGTTGAGACATAAGGCTGGACACTTCAGGCTGATAGCACTGGTGAGTTTCGGTGAGCAAATGCAGACCCTTTGAAGTCATACTGCATGGTACCCATTCCATGGGTCCCAACTCTCCAGGTTCAAGGGATTCTTCCTCCAGCTAAAACATGAATGGGAAACCCAGAGTATCGTCCACCGTGTGATTGGGAAACGATTTAAAATGCATCTCAATTTTCGTATCCTGGTCCTCGGGTTCACCATTCCAGATGCTTTACTAACACTCTCCCCGCTTGGAGAGTCAGTGCCTTTAACCTCCTGTTTGGCACAGCTTGCAATTTCTGTGCAAGTTGAACAGGAATAGGGAGAACCAATGAGAGACTAGCTGTACGTGTCTGCACGGGCAAATGTAACGCTCATTGCCCACCAGGAAGAGGAATTAAACAAAGGCTCAGTGTGCCCTGCTGGAAACACATTAGGGCCTGAAGCAATCCTGCGGTTTTGTGCCCAGCTCACAAGAAAGCGAGTTGAAGAAAGGAGCTCAGGGCCACTGTAATTCACAAACCTGCTGAGTTATAAATGACAGCTATCCTCCAAAAATATATTGAAGTAAGCCTGCGAAGGGGACTTGAAAGCGGGGCAGAATTTCAGGAAAACGATTGCAGGGGGTAGACTGGAATTGCCCTGAAAGCATAGGAAAAGAGGCAGAACGTCGACAATGATGCACTTGGCCAAAAAGGGCGTATGCGTTTTTTCCTGAATATATTCAGGAAAAAACGCATACGCCCTTTTTGGCGAACCAAGCAAGCCTGTAAAGGAAATCTGCACTACAATGAAGTCTCACTGCCCCCTGGGCAAAAGGGCCATCTGAAAAAAGGGTAAAATCCAGAAAGGTAGGACAGGATATGGAGAACAGGGAGCCTTGTTATGCTGATTGGCAGGATGTAAATTGCCAGCAGCCACCCTGGAGAAGTGTATGGTGTTTCCTGAAACACGTAAGAAACAAAGCAACACAGCCTATGGCACTTCCACTTATGGTCCTATACCTTACGGAAATTAAAATCAAAAACAGAGAGCCACCCCAATATTTGGGATGGCTGTGTTCACAAGAAGCTCGTCTACAGTATAAGGTAAATATCCCAGAAAGCAAAAAATGGATAAAGAAGTTGTGGCACGTACGTACAATGCAATATCACTCAGCAATGAAATCTGTGTCATCAGGCCCGTAGCGGCATAGTGAGTGGATGCAGGTAAGGTGATTCTACGTGAACTACGTCACACAGAAAAAGAAACATCATAAGATATCACTAATACACGGAATGTAAACTTGACTACACATGAACTGAATTACAAAACAGAACAGGGTCTCAAATTTAGAAAACCAACTAGTGCTTGCTTATGGGGAAAGATGCCTTGGGGTGCTGCATAAAACCAGAGACTGAAATTAGCACAGATAACTTTCCATAAGGCAAATATGTAATAGACAAGACCTACTCCTTGCTCAACGAAATGGACCCAACACCACATATTCAACGCCTAGGAATATACCTGACTAGGAAGAATCTTAAAACCCATGGATATATATGTCTCCGTAAGAGAATCAAGCGTGTGTACAGCGGCCGAAACGCAGCAGTGAAAATCCGATAAATCCCATTATCAAAATAAATTTCGAAAACAAAACACAAAGACAGTAAAATAGAGAGCAATTCTTAAATAATTCACTCAGGGCATGTGATGCAACCGGGATTTACCACATCTACACCCAGAGCTGGTTGAGACATAAGGCTGGACACTTCAGGCTGACAGGACTGGTGAGTTTCGGTGAGCAAATGCAGACCCTTTGAAGTCATACTGCATGGTACCCATTCCATGGGTCCCAACTCTCCAGGTTCAAGGGATTTTTCCTCCAGCTAAAACATGCATGGGAAACCCAGAGTATCGTCCACCGTGTGATTGGGAAATGATTTAAAATGCATCTCAGTTTTCGTATCCTGGTCCTCGGGTTCATCATTCCAGATGCTTTACTAACACTCTCCCCGCTTGGAGAGTCAGTTCCTTTAACCTCCTGTTTGGCACAGCTTGCAATTTCTGTGCAAGATGAACAGGAATAGCAAGAACCAATGAGAGACTAGCTGTAGGTGTCTGCACGGGCAAATGTAATGCTCATTGCCCACCAGGAAGTGGAATTAAACAAAGGCTCAGTGTGCCCTGCTAGAAAAAGATTAAGGCCTGAAGCAATCCTGCGGTTTTGTGCCCAGCTCACAAGAAAGCGAGTTGAAGAAAGGAGCTCAGGGGCACTGTAATTCACAAACCTGCGGAGGTATAAATGACAGCTAGCCTCCAAAATTATATTGAAGTAAGCCTGCGAAGGGGAATTGAAAGCGGGGCAGAATTTCAGGAAAACGATTGCAGGGGGTAGACTGGAATTGCCCTGAAAGCATAGGAAAAGAGGCACAACGTCGACAATGATGCACTTGGCCAAAAAGGGCGTATGCGTTTTTTCCTGAATATATTCAGGAAAAAACGCATACGCCCTTTTTGGCCAACCAAGCAAGCCTGTAAAGGAAATCTGCACTACAATAAAATCTCACTGCCCCCCCTGGCAAAAGGGCCATCTGAAAAAAGTGTAAAATCCAGAAAGGTAGGACAGGATATGGAGAACAGGGAGCCTTGTTATGCTGATTGGCAGGATGTAAATTGCCAGCAGCCACCCTGGAGAAATGTATGGTGTTTCCTGAAACACGTAAGAAACAAAGCAACACAGCCTATGGCACTTCCACTTATGGTCCTATAGCTTACGGAAATTAAAATCAAAAACAGACAGCCACCCCAATATTTGGGACGGCTGTGTTCACAAGAAGCTCGTCTACAGTATCAGGTAAATATCCCAGAAAGCAAAAAATGGATAAAGAAGTTGTGGCACGTACGTACAATGCAATATCACTCAGCAATGAAATCTGTGTCATCAGGCCCGTAGCGGCATAGTGAGTGGATGCAGGTACGGTGATTCTACGTGAACTACGTCACACAGAAAAAGAAACATCATAAGATATCACTAATACACGGAATGTAAACTTGACTACACATGAACTGAATTACAAAACAGAACAGGGTCTCAAATTTAGAAAACCAACTAGTGCTTGCTTATGGGGAAAGTTGCCTTGGGATGCTGCATAAAACCAGAGACTGAAATTAGCACAGATAACTTTCCATAAGTCAAATATGTAATAGACAAGACCTACTCCTTGCTCAACGAAATGGACCCAACACCACATATTCAATGCCTAGGAATATACCTGACTAGGAAGAATCTTAAAACCCATGGATATATATGTCTCCGTAAGAGAATCAAGCGTGTGTACAGCGGCCGAAACGCAGCAGTGAAAATCCGATAAATCCCATTATCAAAATAAATTTCTAAAACAAAACAGAAAGACAGTGAAATAGAGAGAAATTCTTAAATAATTCATTCAGGGCATGTGATGCAACCGGGATTTACAACATCTACACCCAGAGCTGGTTGAGACATAAGGCTGGACACTTCAGGCTGATAGCACTGGTGAGTTTCGGTGAGCAAATGCAGACCCTTTGAAGTCATACTGCATGGTACCCATTCCATGGGTCCCAACTCTCCAGGTTCAAGGGATTCTTCCTTCAGCTAAACATGCATGGGAAACACAGAGTATCGTCTACCGTGTGATTGGGAAACGATTTAAAATGCATCTCAGTTTTCGTATCCTGGTCCTCGGGTTCACCATTCCAGATGCTTTACTAACACTCTCCCCGCTTGGAGAGTCAGTGCCTTTAACCTCCTGTTTGGCATAGCTTGCAATTTCTATGCAAGATGAACAGGAATAGTGAGAACCAATGAGAGACTAGCTGTAGGTGTCTGCACGGGCAAATGTAACGCTCATTGCCGACCAGGAAAAGGAATTAAACAAAGGCTCAGCGTGCACTGCTGAAAACAGATTAGGGCCTGAAGCAATCCTGCGGTTTTGTGCCCAGCTCACAAGAAAGCGAGTTGAAGAAAGGAGCTCAGGAGCACTGTAATTCACAAACCTGCAGAGTTATAAATGACAGCTATCCTCCAAAAATATATTGAAGTAAGCCTGCGAAGGGGACTTGAAAGCGGGGCAGAATTTCAGGAAAACGATTGCAGGGGGTAGACTGGAATTGCCCTGAAAGCATAGGAAAAGAGGCAGAACATCGACAATGATGCACTTGGCCAAAAAGGGCGTATGCGTTTTTTCCTGAATATATTCAGGAAAAAACGCATACGCCCTTTTTGGCCAACCAAGCAAGCCTGTAAAGGAAATCTGCACTACAATGAAATCTCACTGCCCCCCACCATCTGAAATAAGTGTAAAATCCAGAAAGGTAGGACAGGATACGGAGAACAGGGAGCCTTGTTATGCTGATTGGCAGGATGTAAATTGTGAACAGCCACCCTGGAGAAGTGTATGGTGTTTCCTGAAACACGTAAGAAATAAAGCAACACAGCCTATGGCAATTGCAATTATGGTCCTATTGCTTAGGGAAATTAAAATCAAAAACAGAGAGCCACCCCAAAGTTTGGGACGGCTGTGTTCCCAAGAGGCTCGTCTACAGTACCAGGTAAATATCCCAGAAAGCAAAAAATGGATAAAGATGTTGTGGCACGTACGTGCAATGCAATATCACTCAGCAATGAAATCTGTGTCATCAGGCCCGTAGCGGCATAGTGAGTGGATGCAGGTACGGTGATTCTACGTGAACTACGTCACACAGAAAAAGAAACATCATAAGATATCACTAATACACGGAATGTAAACTTGACTACACATGAACTGAATTACAAAACAGAACAGGGTCTCAAATTTAGAAAACCAACTAGTGCTTGCTTATGGGGAAAGGTGCCTTGGGGTGCTGCATAAAACCAGAGATTGAAATTAGCACAAATAACATTCCATCAGCCAAATATGTAATAGACAAGACCTACTCCTTGCTCAACGAAATGGACCCAACACCACATATTCAACGCCTAGGAATATACCTGACTAGGAAGAATCTTAAAATCCATGGATATATATGTCTCCGTAAGAGAATCAAGCGTGTGTACTGCGGCCGAAACGCAGCAGTGAAAATCCGATAAATCCCATTATCAAAATAAATTTCGAAAACAAAACATAAAGACAGTGAAATAGAGAGCAATTCTTAAATAATTCACTCAGGGCATGTGATGCAACCGGGATTGACCACATCTACCTCCAGAGCTGGTTGAGACATAAGGCTGGACACTTCAGGCTGATAGCATTGGTGAGTTTCGGTGAGCAAATGCAGACCCTTTGAAGTCATACTGCATGGTACCCATTCCATGGGTCCCAAATCTCTAGTTTCAAGGGATTCTTCCTCCACCTAAAACATGCATGGGAAACCCAGAGTATCGTCCACCGTGTGATTGGGAAACGATTTAAAATGCATCTCAGTTTTCGTATCCTGGTCCTCGGGTTCACCATTCCAGATGCTTTACTAACACTCTCCCCGCTTGGAGAGTCAGTGCCTTTAACCTCCTGTTTGGCACAGCTTGCAATTTCTGTGCAAGATGAACAGGAATAGGGAGAACCAATGAGAGACTAGCTGCAGGTGTCTGCACGGGCAAATGTAACGCTCATTGCCCACCACAAGAGGAATTAAACAAAGGCTCAGTGTGCCCTGCTGGAAACAGAGTAGGGCCTGAAGCAATCCTGCGGTTTTGTGCCCAGCTCACAAGAAAGCGAGTTGAAGAAAGGAGCTCAGGGGCACTGTACTTCACAAACCTGCAGAGTTATAAATGACAGCTATCCTCCAAAAATATATTGAAGTAAGCCTGCGAAGGGGACTTGAAAGCGGGGCAGAATTTCAGGAAAACGATTGCAAGGGGTAGACTGGAATTGCCCTGAAAGCATAGGAAAAGAGGCACAACGTCGACAATGATGCACTTGGCCAAAAAGTGCGTATGCGTTTTTTCCTGAATATATTCAGGAATAAACGCATACGCCCTTTTTGGCCAACCAAGCAAGCCTGTAAAGGAAATCTGCACTAAAATGAAGTCTCACTGCCCCCCGGGCAAAAGGGCCATCTGAAAAAAGTGTAAAATCCAGAAAGGTAGGACAGGATATGGAGAACAGGGAGCCTTGTTATGCTGATTGGCAGGATGTAAATTGCCAGCAGCCACCCTGGAGAAGTGTATGGTGTTTCCTGAAACACGTAAGAAACAAAGCAACACAGCCTATGGCACTTCCAATTATGGTCCTATAGCTTACGGAAATTAAAATCAAAAACAGACAGCCACCCCAATATTTGGGACGGCTGTGTTCACAAGAAGCTCGTCTACAGTATCAGGTAAATATCCCAGAAAGGAAAAAATGGATAAAGAAGTTGTGGCACGTACGTACAATGCAATATCACTCAGTAATGAAATCTGTGTCATCAGGCCCGTAGCGGCATAGTGAGTGGATGCAGGTACGGTGATTCTACGTGAACTACGTCACACAGAAAAAGAAACATCATAAGATATCACTAATACACGGAATGTAAACTTGACGACACATGAACTGAATTACAAAACAGAACAGGGTCTCAAATTTAGAAAACCAACTGGTGCTTGCTTATGGGGAAAGGTGCCTTGGGGTGCTGCATAAAACCAGAGACTGAAATTAGCACAGATAACATTCCATAAGCCAAATATGTAATAGACAAGACCTACTCCTTGCTCAACGAAATGGACCCAACACCACATATTCAACGCCTAGGAATATACCTGACTAGGAAGAATCTTAAAACCCATGGATATATTTGTCTCCGTTAGAGAAACAAGCGTGTGTACAGCGGCCGAAACGCAGCAGTGAAAATCCGATAAATCCCATTATCAAAATAAATTTCGAAAACAAAACACAAAGACGGTGAAATAGAGAGCAATCCTTAAATAATTCATTCAGGGCATGTGATGCAACCGGGATTGACCACATCTACACCCAGAGCTGGTTGAGACATAAGGCTGGACACTTCAGGGTGATAGCACTGGTGAGTTTCGGTGAGCAAATGCAGACCCTTTGAAGTCATACTGCATGGTACCCATTCCATGGGTCCCAACTCTCCAGGTTCAAGGGATTCTTCCTCCAGCTAAAACATGCATGGGAAACCCAGAGTATCGTCCACCGTGTGATTGGGAAACCATTTAAAATGCATCTCAGTTTTCGTATCCTGGTCCTCGGGTTCAACATTCCAGATGCTTTACTAACACTCTCCCCGCTTGGAGAGTCAGTGCCTTTAACCTCCTGTTTGGCACAGCTTGTAATTTCTGTGCAAGTTGAACAGGAATAGGGAGAACAAATGAGAGACTAGCTGTAGGTGTCTGCACGGGCAAATGTAACGCTCATTGCCGACCAGGAAGAGGAATTAAACAAAGGCTCAGCGTGCCCTGCTGAAAACAGATTAGGGCCTGAAGCAATCCTGCGGTTTTGTGCCCAGCTCACAAGAAAGCGAGTTGAAGAAAGGAGCTCAGGGGCACTGTAATTCACAAACCTGCAGAGTTATAAATGACAGCTATCCTCCAATAATATATTGAAGTAAGCCTGCGAAGGGGACTTGAAAGCGGGGCAGAATTTCAGGAAAACGATTGCAGGGGGTAGACTGGAATTGCCCTGAAAGCATAGGAAAAGAGGCAGAACGTCGACAATGATGCACTTGGCCAAAAAGGGCGTATGCGTTTTTTCCTGAATATATTCAGGAAAAAACGCATACGCCCTTTTTTGCCAACCAAGCAAGCCTGTAAAGGAAATCTGCACTACCATGAAATCTCACTGCCCCCCACCATCTGAAAAAAGTGTAAAATCCAGAAAGGTAGGACAGGATACGGAGAACAGGGAGCCTTGTTATGCTGATTGGCAGGATGTAAATTGTGAACAGCCACCCTGGAGAAGTGTATGGTGTTTCCTGAAACACGTAAGAAATAAAGCAACACAGCCTATGGCAATTGCAATTATGGTCCTATTGCTTAGGGAAATTAAAATCAAAAACAGAGAGCCACCCCAAAGTTTGGGACGGCTGTGTTCCCAAGAGGCTCGTCTACAGTACCAGGTAAATATCCCAGAAAGCAAAAAATGGATAAAGATGTTGTGGCACGTACGTGCAAAGCAATATCACTCAGCAATGAAATCTGTGTTATCTGGCCCGTAGCGGCATAGTGAGTGGATGCAGGTACGGTGATTCTACGTGAACTACGTCACACAGAAAAAGAAACATCATAAGATATCACTAATACACGGAATGTAAACTTGACTACACATGAACTGAATTACAAAACAGAACAGGGTCTCAAATTTAGAAAACCAACTAGTGCTTGCTTATGGGGAAAGGTGCCTTGGGGTGCTGCATAAAACCAGAGACTGAAATTAGCACAAATAACATTCCATAAGCCAAATATGTAATAGACAAGACCTACTCCTTGCTCAACGAAATGGACTCAACACCACATATTCAATACCTAGGAATATACCTGACTAGGGAGAATCTTAAAACACATGGATTTATATGTCTCTGTAAGAGAATCAAGCGTGTGTACAGCGGCCGAAATGCAGCAGTGAAAATCCGATAAATCCCATTATCAAAATAAATTTCAAAAACAAAACACAAAGACAGTGAAATAGAGAGCAATTCTTAAATAATTCACTCAGGGCATGTGATGCAACCGGGATTGACCACATCTACACCCAGAGCTGGTTGAGACGTAAGGCTGGACCCTTCAGGCTGATAGAATTGGTGAGTTTCGGTGAGCAAATGCAGATCCTTTGAAGTCATACTGCATGGTACCCATTCCATGGGTCCCAACTCTCCAGGTTCAAGGGATTCTTCCTCCACCTAAAACATGCATGGGGAACCCAGAGTATCGTCCACCGTGTGATTGGGAAACGATTTAAAATGCATCTCAGTTTTCGTATCCTGGTCCTCGGGTTCACCATTCCAGATGCTTTACTAACAATCTCCCCGCTTGGAGAGTCAGTGCCTTTAACCTCCTGTTTGGCACAGCTTGCAATTTCTGTGCAAGATGAACAGAAATAGGGAGAACCAATGAGAGACTAGCTGTAGGTGTCTGCACGGGCAAATGTAACACTCATTGCCCACCACAAGAGGAATTAAACAAAGGCTCAGTGTGCCCTGCTGGAAACAGATTAGGGCCTGAAGCAATCCTGCGGTTTTGTGCCCAGCTCACAAGAAAGCGAGTTGAAGAAAGGAGCTCAGGGGCACTGTACTTCACAAACCTGCAGAGTTATAAATGACAGCTATCCTCCAAAAATATATTGAAGTAAGCCTGCGAAGGGGACTTGAAAGCGGGGCAGAATTTCAGGAAAACGATTGCAAGGGGTAGACTGGAATTGCCCTGAAAGCATAGGAAAAGAGGCACAACGTCGACAATGATGCACTTGGCCAAAAAGGGCGTATGCGTTTTTTCCTGAATATATTCAGGAATAAACGCATACGCCCTTTTTGGCCAACCAAGCAAGCCTGTAAAGGAAATCTGCACTAAAATGAAGTCTCACTGCCCCCCGGGCAAAAGGGCCATCTGAAAAAAGTGTAAAATCCAGAAAGGTAGGACAGGATATGGAGAACAGGGAGCCTTGTTATGCTGATTGGCAGGATGTAAATTGCCAGCAGCCACCCTGGAGAAGTGTATGGTGTTTCCTGAAACACGTAAGAAACAAAGCAACACAGCCTATGGCACTTCCACTTATGGTCCTATAGCTTACGGAAATTAAAATCAAAAACAGACAGCCACCCCAATATTTGGGACGGCTGTGTTCACAAGAAGCTCGTCTACAGTATCAGGTAAATATCCCAGAAAGGAAAAAATGGATAAAGAAGTTGTGGCACGTACGTACAATGCAATATCACTCAGCAATGAAATCTGTGTCATCAGGCCCGTAGCGGCATAGTGAGTGGATGCAGGTACGGTGATTCTACGTGAACTACGTCACACAGAAAAAGAAACATCATAAGATATCACTAATACACGGAATGTAAACTTGACTACACATGAACTGAATTACAAAACAGAACAGGGTCTCAAATTTAGAAAACCAACTAGTGATTGCTTATGGGGAAAGGTGCCTTGGGGTGCTGCATAAAACCAGAGACTGAAATTAGCACAGATAACATTCCATAAGCCAAATATGTAATAGACAAGACCTACTCCTTGCTCAACGAAATGGACCCAACACCACATATTCAACGCCTAGGAATATACCTGACTAGGAAGAATCTTAAAACCCATGGATATATTTGTCTCCGTTAGAGAAACAAGCGTGTGTACAGCGGCCGAAACGCAGCAGTGAAAATCCGATAAATCCCATTATCAAAATAAATTTCGAAAACAAAACACAAAGACGGTGAAATAGAGAGCAATCCTTAAATAATTCACTCAGGGCATGTGATGCAACCGGGATTGACCACATCTACACCCAGAGCTGGTTGAGTCATAAGGCTGGACACTTCAGGCTGATAGCACTGGTCAGTTTCGGTGAGCAAATGCAGACCCTTTGAAGTCATACTGCATGGTACCCATTCCATGGGTCCCAACTCTCCAGGTTCAAGGGATTCTTCCTCCAGCTAAAACATGCATGGGAAACCCAGAGTATCGTCCACCGTGTGACTGGGAAACCATTTAAAATGCATCTCAGTTTTCGTATCCTGGTCCTCGGGTTCAACATTCCAGATGCTTTACTAACACTCTCCCCGCTTGGAGAGTCAGTGCCTTTAACCTCCTGTTTGGCACAGCTTGTAATTTCTGTGCAAGTTGAACAGGAATAGGGAGAACCAATGAGAGACTAGCTGTAGGTGTCTGCACGGGCAAATGTAACGCTCATTGCCGACCAGGAAGAGGAATTAAACAAAGGCTCAGCGTGCCCTGCTGAAAACAGATTAGGGCCTGAAGCAATCCTGCGGTTTTGTGCCCAGCTCACAAGAAAGCGAGTTGAAGAAAGGAGCTCAGGGGCACTGTAATTCACAAACCTGCAGAGTTATAAATGACAGCTATCCTCCAATAATATATTGAAGTAAGCCTGCGAAGGGGACTTGAAAGCGGGGCAGAATTTCAGGAAAACGATTGCAGGGGGTAGACTGGAATTGCCCTGAAAGCATAGGAAAAGAGGCAGAACGTCGACAATGATGCACTTGGCCAAAAAGGGCGTATGCGTTTTTTCCTGAATATATTCAGGAAAAAACGCATACGCCCTTTTTGGCCAACCAAGCAAGCCTGTAAAGGAAATCTGCACTACAATGAAATCTCACTGCCCCCCACCATCTGAAAAAAGTGTAAAATCCAGAAAGGTAGGACAGGATACGGAGAACAGGGAGCCTTGTTATGCTGATTGGCAGGATGTAAATTGTGAACAGCCACCCTGGAGAAGTGTATGGTGTTTCCTGAAACACGTAAGAAATAAAGCAACACAGCCTATGGCAATTGCAATTATGGTCCTATTGCTTAGGGAAATTAAAATCAAAAACAGAGAGCCACCCCAAAGTTTGGGACGGCTGTGTTCCCAAGAGGCTCGTCTACAGTACCAGGTAAATATCCCAGAAAGCAAAAAATGGATAAAGATGTTGTGGCACGTACGTGCAATGCAATATCACTCAGCAATGAAATCTGTGTCATCAGGCCCGTAGCGGCATAGTGAGTGGATGCAGGTACGGTGATTCTACGTGAACTACGTCACACAGAAAAAGAAACATCATAAGATATCACTAATACACGGAATGTAAACTTGACTACACATGAACTGAATTACAAAACAGAACAGGGTCTCAAATTTAGAAAACCAACTAGTGCTTGCTTATGGGGAAAGGTGCCTTGGGGTGCTGCATAAAACCAGAGACAGAAATTAGCACAAATAACATTCCATAAGCCAAATATGTAATAGACAAGACCTACTCCTTGCTCAACGAAATGGACTCAACACCACATATTCAATGCCTAGGAATATACCTGACTAGGGAGAATCTTAAAACCCATGGATTTATATGTCTCTGTAAGAGAATCAAGCGTGTGTACAGCGGCCGAAATGCAGCAGTGAAAATCCGATAAATCCCATTATCAAAATAAATTTCAAAAACAAAACACAAAGACAGTGAAATAGAGAGCAATTCTTAAATAATTCACTCAGGGCATGTGATGCAACCGGGATTGACCACATCTACACCCGGAGCTGGTTGAGACATAAGGCTGGACCCTTCAGGCTGATAGCATTGGTGAGTTTCGGTGAGCAAATGCAGATCCTTTGAAGTCATACTGCATGGTACCCATTCCATGGGTCCCAACTCTCCAGGTTCAAGGGATTCTTCCTCCACCTAAAACATGCATGGGTAACCCAGAGTATCGTCCACCGTGTGATTGGGAAACGATTTAAAATGCATCTCAGTTTTCGTATCCTGGTCCTCGGGTTCACCATTCCAGATGCTTTACTAACACTCTCCCCGCTTGGAGAGTCAGTGCCTTTAACCTCCTGTTTGGCACAGCTTGCAATTTCTGTGCAAGATGAACAGAAATAGGGAGAACCAATGAGAGACTAGCTGTAGGTGTCTGCATGGGCAAATGTAACGGTCATTTCCCACCAGGAAGAGGAATTAAACAAAGGCTCAGCATGCCCTGCCAGAAACAGATTAGGGCCTGAAGCAATCCTGAGATTTTGTGCCCAGCTCACAAGAAAGCGAGTTGAAGAAAGGAGCTCAGGGGCACTGTAATTCACAAACCTGCAGAGTTATAAATGACAGCTATCCTCCAAAAATATATTGAAGTAAGCCTGCGAAGGGGACTTGAAAGCGGGGCAGAATTTCAGGAAAACGATTGCAGGGGGTAGACTGGAATTGCCCTGAAAGCATAGGAAAAGAGGCACAACATCGACAATGATGCACTTGGCCAAAAAGGGCGTATGCGTTTTTTCCTGAATATATTCAGGAAAAAACGCATACGCCCTTTTTGGCCAACCAAGCAAGCCTGTAAAGGAAATCTGCACTACAATGAAATCTCACTGCCCCCCGGGCAAAAGGGCCATCTGAAAAAAGTGTAAAATCCAGAAAGGTAGGACAGGATATGGAGAACAGGGAGCCTTGTTATGTTGATTGGCAGGATGTAAATTGCCAGCAGCCACCCTGGAGAAGTGTATGGTGTTTCCTGAAACACATAAGAAACAAAGCAACACAGCCTATGGCACTTCCACTTATGGTCCTATAGCTTCCGGAAATTAAAATCAAAAACAGACAGCCACCCCAATATTTGGGACGGCTGTGTTCACAAGAAGCTCGTCTACAGTATCAGGTAAATATCCCAGAAAGCAAAAAATGGATAAAGAAGTTGTGGCATGTACGTACAATGCAATATCACTCAGCAATGAAATCTGTGTCATCAGGCCCGTAGCGGCATAGTAAGTGGATGCAGGTACGGTGATTCTACGTGAACTACATCACACAGAAAAATAAACATCATAAGATATCACTAATACACGGAATGTAAACTTGACTACACATGAACTGAATTACAAAACAGAACAGGGTCTCAAATTTAGAAAACCAACTAGTGCTTGCTTATGGGGAAAGGTGCCTTGGGGTTCTGCATAAAACCAGAGACTGAAATTAGCACAGATAACTTTCCATAAGCCAAATATGTAATAGACAAGACCTACTCCTTGCTCAACGAAATGGACCCAACACCACATATTCAACGCCTAGGAATATACCTGACTAGGAAGAATCTTAAAATCCATGGATATATATGTCTCCGTAAGAGAATCAAGCGTGTGTACTGCGGCCGAAACGCAGCAGTGGGAATCCGATAAATCCCATTATCAAAATAAATTTCGAAAACAACACATAAAGACAGTGAAATAGAGAGCAATTCTTAAATAATTCACTCAGGGCATGTGATGCAACCGGGATTGACCACATCTACCTCCAGAGCTGGTTGAGACATAAGGCTGGACACTTCAGGCTGATAGCATTGGTGAGTTTCGGTGAGCAAATGCAGACCCTTTGAAGTCATACTGCATGGTACCCATTCCATGGGTCCCAAATCTCCAGGTTCAAGGGATTCTTCCTCCAGCTAAAACATGCATGGGAAACCCAGAGTATCGTCCACCGTGTGATTGGGAAACGATTTAAAATGCATCTCAGTTTTCGAATCCTGGTCCTCGGGTTCACCATTCCAGATGCTTTACTAACACTCTCCCCGCTAGGAGAGTCAGTGCCTTTAAACTCCTGTTTGGCACAGCTTGCAATTTCTGTGCAAGATGAACAGGAATAGGGAGAACCAATGAGAGACTAGCTGTAGGTGTCTGCACGGGCAAATGTAACGCACATTGCCCACCACAAGAGGAATTAAACAAAGGCTCAGTGTGCCCTGCTGGAAACAGATTAGGGCCTGAAGCAATCCTGCGGTTTTGTGCCCAGCTCACAAGAAAGCGAGTTGAAGAAAGGAGCTCAGGGGCACTGTACTTCACAAACCTGCAGAGTTATAAATGACAGCTATCCTCCAAAAATATATTGAAGTAAGCCTGCGAAGGGGACTTGAAAGCGGGGCAGAATTTCAGGAAAACGATTGCAAGGTGTAGACTGGAATTGCCCTGAAAGCATAGGAAAAGAGGCACAACGTAGACAATGATGCACTTGGCCAAAAAGGGCGTATGCGTTTTTTCCTGAATATATTCAGGAATAAACGCATACGCCCTTTTTGGCCAACCAAGCAAGCCTGTTAAGGAAATCTGCACTAAAATGAAGTCTCACTGCCCCCCGGGCAAAAGGGCCATCTGAAAAAAGTGTAAAATCCAGAAAGGTAGGACAGGATATGGAGAACAGGGAGCCTTGTTATGCTGATTGGCAGGATGTAAATTGCCAGCAGCCACCCTGGAGAAGTGTATGGTGTTTCCTGAAACACGTAAGAAACAAAGCAACACAGCCTATGGCACTTCCACTTATGGTCCTATAGCTTACGGAAATTAAAATCAAAAACAGACAGCCACCCCAATATTTGGGACGGCTGTGTTCACAAGAAGCTCGTCTACAGTATCAGGTAAATATCCCAGAAAGGAAAAAATGGATAAAGAAGTTGTGGCACGTACGTACAATGCAATATCACTCAGCAATGAAATCTGTGTCATCAGGCCCGTAGCGGCATAGTGAGTGGATGCAGGTACGGTGATTCTACGTGAACTACGTCACACAGAAAAAGAAACATCATAAGATATCACTAATACACGGAATGTAAACTTGACTACACATGAACTGAATTACAAAACAGAACAGGGTCTCAAATTTAGAAAACCAACTAGTGCTTGCTTATGGGGAAAGGTGCCTTGGGGTGCTGCATAAAACCAGAGACTGAAATTAGCACAAATAACATTCCATAAGCCAAATATGTAATAGACAAGACCTACTCCTTGCTCAACGAAATGGACTCAACACCACATATTCAATGCCTAGGAATATACCTGACTAGGGAGAATCTTAAAACTCATGGATTTATATGTCTCTGTAAGAGAATCAAGCGTGTGTACAGGGGCCAAAATGCAGCAGTGAAAATCCGATAAATCCCATTATCAAAATAAATTTCAAAAACAAAACACAAAGACAGTGAAATAGAGAGCAATTCTTAAATAATTCACTCAGGGCATGTGATGCAACCGGGATTGACCACATCTACACCCAGAGCTGGTTGAGACATAAGGCTGGACCCTTCAGGCTGATAGCATTGGTGAGTTTCGGTGAGCAAATGCAGATCCTTTGAAGTCATACTGCATGGTACCCATTCCATGGGTCCCAACTCTCCAGGTTCAATGGATTCTTCCTCCACCTAAAACATGCATGGGGAACCCAGAGTATCGTCCACCGTGTGATTGGGAAACGATTTAAAATGCATCTCAGTTTTCGTATCCTGGTCCTCGGGTTCACCATTCCAGATGCTTTACTAACACTCTCCCCGCTTGGAGAGTCAGTGCCTTTAACCTCCTGTTTGGCACAGCTTGCAATTTCTGTGCAAAATGAACAGAAATAGGGAGAACCAATGAGAGACTAGCTGTAGGTGTCTGCACGGGCAAATGTAACGGTCATTTCCCACCAGGAAGAGGAATTAAACAAAGGCTCAGCGTGCCCTGCCAGAAACAGATTAGGGCCTGAAGCAATCCTGCGGTTTTGTGCCCAGCTCACAAGAAAGCGAGTTGAAGAAAGGAGCTCAGGGGCACTGTAATTCACAAACCTGCAGAGTTATAAATGACAGCTATCCTCCAAAAATATATTGAAGTAAGCCTGCGAAGGGGACTTGAAAGCGGGGCAGAATTTCAGGAAAACGATTGCAGGGGGTAGACTGGAATTGCCCTGAAAGCATAGGAAAAGAGGCACAACATCGACAATGATGCACTTGGCCAAAAAGAGCGTATGCGTTTTTTCCTGAATATATTCAGGAAAAAACGCATACGCCCTTTTTGGCCAACCAAGCAAGCCTGTAAAGGAAATCTGCACTACAATGAAATCTCACTGCCCCCCGGGCAAAAGGGCCATCTGAAAAAAGTGTAAAATCCAGAAAGGTAGGACAGGATATGGAGAACAGGGAGCCTTGTTATGCTGATTGGCACAATGTAAATTGCCAGCAGCCACCCTGGAGAAGTGTATGGTGTTTCCTGAAACACGTAAGAAACAAAGCAACACAGCCTATGGCACTTCCACTTATGGTCCTATAGCTTACGGAAATTAAAATCAAAAACAGACAGCCACCCCAATATTTGGGACGGCTGTGTTCACAAGAAGCTCGTCTACAGTATCAGGTAAATATCCCAGAAAGCAAAAAATGGATAAAGAAGTTCTGGCACGTACGTACAATGCAATATCACTCTGCAATGAAATCTGTGTCATCAGGCCCGTAGCGGCATAGTAAGTGGATGCAGGTACGGTGATTCTACGTGAACTACATCACACAGAAAAATAAACATCATAAGATATCACTAATACACGGAATGTAAACTTGACTACACATGAACTGAATTACAAAACAGAACAGGGTCTCAAATTTAGAAAACCAACTAGTGCTTGCTTATGGGGAAAGGTGCCTTGGGGTTCTGCATAAAACCAGAGACTGAAATTAGCACAGATAACTTTCCATAAGCCAAATATGTAATAGACAAGACCTACTCCTTGCTCAACGAAATGGACCCAACACCACATATTCAATGCCTAGGAATATACCTGACTAGGAAGAATCTTAAAATCCATGGATATATATGTCTCTGTAAGAGAATCAAGCGTGTGTACTGCGGCCGAAACGCAGCAGTGAAAATCCGATAAATCCCATTATCAAAATAAATTTCGAAAACAAAACATAAAGACAGTGAAATAGAGAGCAATTCTTAAATAATGCACTCAGGGCATGTGATGCAACCGGGATTGACCACATCTACCTCCAGAGCTGGTTGAGACATAAGGCTGGACACTTCAGGCTGATAGCATTGGTGAGTTTCGGTGAGCAAATGCAGACCCTTTGAAGTCATACTGCATGGTACCCATTCCATGGGTCCCAAATCTCCAGGTTCAAGGGATTCTTCCTCAAGCTAAAACATGCATGGGAAACCCAGAGTATCGTCCACCGTGTGATTGGGAAACGATTTAAAATGCATCTCAGTTTTCGTATCCTGGTCCTCGGGTTCACCATTCCAGATGCTTTACTAACACTCTCCCCGCTTGGAGAGTCAGTGCCTTTAACCTCCTGTTTGGCACAGCTTGCAATTTCTGTGCAAGATGAACAGGAATAGGGAGAACCAATGAGAGACTAGCTGTAGGTGTCTGCACGGGCAAATGTAACGCTCATTGCCCACCACAAGAGGAATTAAACAAAGGCTCAGTGTGCCCTGCTGGAAACAGATTAGGGCCTGAAGCAATCCTGCGGTTTTGTGCCCAGCTCACAAGAAAGCGAGTTGAAGAAAGGAGCTCAGGGGCACTGTACTTCACAAACCTGCAGAGTTATAAATGACAGCTATCCTCCAAAAATATATTGAAGTAAGCCTGCGAAGGGGACTTGAAAGCGGGGCAGAATTTCAGGAAAACGATTGCAAGGGGTAGACTGGAATTGCCCTGAAAGCATAGGAAAAGAGGCACAACATCGACAATGATGCACTTGGCCAAAAAGGGCGTATGCGTTTTTTCCTGAATATATTCAGGAATAAACGCATACGCCCTTTTTGGCCAACCAAGCAAGCCTGTAAAGGAAATCTGCACTAAAATGAAGTCTCACTGCCCCCCGGGCAAAAGGGCCATCTGAAAAAAGTGTAAAATCCAGAAAGGTAGGACAGGATATGGAGAACAGGGAGCCTTGTTATGCTGATTGGCAGGATGTAAATTGCCAGCAGCCACCCTGGAGAAGTGTATGGTGTTTCCTGAAACACGTAAGAAACAAAGCAACACAGCCTATGGCACTTCCACTTATGGTCTATAGCTTACGGAAATTAAAATCAAAAACAGACAGCCACCCCAATATTTGGGACGGCTGTGTTCACAAGAAGCTCGTCTACAGTATCAGGTAAATATCCCAGAAAGCAAAAAATGGATAAAGAAGTTGTGGCACGTACGTGCAATGCAATATCACTCAGCAATGAAATCTGTGTCATCAGGCCCGTAGCGGCATAGTGAGTGGATGCAGGTACGGTGATTCTACGTGAACTACGTCACACAGAAAAAGAAACATCATAAGATATCACTAATACACGGAATGTAAACTTGACTACACATGAACTGAATTACAAAACAGAACAGGGTCTCAAATTTAGAAAACCAACTAGTGCTTGCTTATGGGGAAAGGTGCCTTGGGGTGCTGCATAAAACCAGAGACTGAAATTAGCACAGATAACATTCCATAAGCCAAATATGTAATAGACAAGACCTACTCCTTGCTCAACGAAATGGACCCAACACCACATATTCAACGCCTAGGAATATACCTGACTAGGAAGAATCTTAAAACCCATGGATATATTTGTCTCCGTTAGAGAAACAAGCGTGTGTACAGCGGCTGAAACGCAGCAGTGAAAATCCGATAAATCCCATTATCAAAATAAATTTCGAAAACAAAACACAAAGACGGTGAAATAGAGAGCAATCCTTAAATAATTCACTCAGGGCATGTGATGCAACCGGGATTGACCACATCTACACCCAGAGCTGGTTGAGACATAAGGCTGGACACTTCAGGCTGATAGCATTGGTGAGTTTCGGTGAGCAAATGCAGACCCTTTGAAGTCATACTGCATGGTACCCATTCCATGGGTCCCAACTCTCCAGGTTCAAGGCATTCTTCCTCCAGCTAAAACATGCCTGGGAAACCCAGAGTATCGTCCACCGTGTGATTGGGAAACGATTTAAAATGCATCTCAGTTTTCATATCCTGGTCCTCGGGTTCACCATTCCAGATGCTTTACTAACACTCTCCCCGCTTGGAGAGTCAGTGCCTTTAACCTCCTCTTTGGCACAGCTTGCAATATCTATGAAAGATGAACAGGAATAGGGAGAACCAATGAGAGACTAGCTGTAGGTGTCTGCACGGGCAAATATAACACTCATTGCCCACCAGGAAGAGGAATTAAACAAAGGCTCAGTGTGCCCTGATTGAAACAGATTAGGACCTGAAGCAATCCTGCGGTTTTGTGCCCAGCTCACAAGAAAGCGAGTTGAAGAAAGGAGCTCAGGGGCACTGTAATTCACAAACCTGCAGAGTTATAAATGACAGCTATCCTCCAAAAATATATTGAAGTAAGCCTGCGAAGGGGACTTGAATGCGGGGCAGAGTTTCAGGAAATCGATTGCAGGGGCTAGACTGGAATTGCCCTGAAAGCATAGGAAAAGAGGCAGAACGTCGACAATGATGCACTTGGCCAAAAAGGGCGTATGCGTTTTTTCCTGAATATATTCAGGAAAAAATGCATACGCCCTTTTTGGCCAACCAAGCAAGCCTGTAAAGGAAATCTGCACTACAATGAAGTCTCACTGCCCCCTGGGCAAAAGGGCCATCTGAAAAAAGTGTAAAATCCAGAAAGGTAGGACAGGATATGGAGAACAGGGAGCCTTGTTATGCTGATTGGCAGGATGTAAATTGCCAGCAGCCACGCTGGAGAAGTGTATGGTGTTTCCTGAAACACGAAAGAACCAAAGCAACACAGCCTATGGCACTTCCACTTATGGTCCTATAGCTTACGGATATTAAAATCAAAAACAGACAGCCACCCCAATATTTGGGATGGTTGTGTTCAGAAGAGGCTCGTCTACAGTATCAGGTAAATATCCGAGAAAGCAATAAATGGATAAAGAAGTTGTGGAACGTACGTACAATGCAATATCACTCAGCAATGAAATCTGTGTCATCAGGCCCGTAGCGGCATAGTGAGTGGATGCAGGTACGGTGATTGTACGTGAACTACGTCACACAGAAAAAGAAACATCATAAGATATCACTAATACACGGAATGTAAACTTGACTACACATGAACTGAATTACAAAAGAGAACAGGGTCTCAAATTTAGAAAACCAACTAGTGCTTGCTTATGCGGAAAGGTGCCTTGGGGTGCTGCATAAAACCAGAGACTGAAATTAGCACAGATAACTTTCCATAAGCCAAATATGTAATAGACAAGACCTACTGCTTGCTCAACGAAATGGACCCAACACCACATATTCAACGCCTAGGAATATACCTGACTAGAAAGAACCTTAAAACCCATGGATATATATGTCTCCGTAAGAGAATCAAGCGTGTGTACAGCGGCCGAAACGCAGCAGTGAAAATCCGATAAATCCCATTATCAAAATAAATTTCGAAAACAAAACACAAAGACAGTGAAATAGAGAGCAATTCTTAAATAATTCACTCAGGGCATGTGATGCAACCGGGATTGACCACATCTACACCCAGAGCTGGTTGAGACATAAGGCTGGACACTTCAGGCTGATAGCATTGGTGAGTTTCGGTGAACAAATGCAGACCCTTTGAAGTCATACTGCATGGTACCCATTCCATGGGTCCCAACTCTCCAAGTTCAAGGGATTCTTCCTCCAGCTAAAACATGCATGGGAAACCCAGAGTATCGTCCACCGTGTGATTGGGAAACGATTCAAAATGCATCTCAGTTTTCGTATCCTGGTCCTCGGGTTCACCATTCCTGATGCTTTACTAACACTCTCCCCGCTTGGAGAGTCAGTGCCTTTAACCTCCTCTTTGGCACAGCTTGCAATTTCTGTGCAAGATGAACAGGAATAGGGAGAACCAATGAGAGACTAGCTGTAGGTGTCTGCACGGGCAAATGTAACGCTCATTGCCGACCAGGAAGAGGAATTAAACAAAGGCTCAGCGTGCCCTGCTGAAAACAGATTAGGGCCTGAAGCAATCCTGCGGTTTTGTGCCCAGCTCACAAGAAAGCGAGTTGAAGAAAGGAGCTCAGGGGCACTGTAATTCACAAACCTGCAGAGTTATAAATGACAGCTATCCTCCAAAAATGTATTGAAGTAAGCCTGCGAAGGGGACTTGAAAGCGGGGCAGAATTTCAGGAAAACGATTGCAGGGGGTAGACTGGAATTGCCCTGAAAGCATAGAAAAAGAGGCAGAACGTCGAAAATGATGCACTTGGCCAAAAAGGGCGTATGCGTTTTTTCCTGAATATATTCAGGAAAAAACGCATACGCCCATTTTGGCCAACCAAGCAAGCCTGTAAAGGAAATCTGCACTACAATGAAATCTCACTGCCCCCCACCATCTGAAAAAAGTGTAAAATCCAGAAAGGTAGGACAGGATACGGAGAACAGGGAGCCTTGTTATGCTGATTGGCAGGATGTAAATTGTGAACAGCCACCCTGGAGAAGTGTATGGTGTTTCCTGAAACACGTAAGAAATAAAGCAACACAGCCTATGGCAATTGCAATTATGGTCCTATTGCTTAGGGAAATTAAAATCAAAAACAGAGAGCCACCCCAAAGTTTGGGACGGCTGTGTTCCCAAGAGGCTCGTCTACAGTACCAGGTAAATATCCCAGAAAGCAAAAAATGGATAAAGATGTTGTGGCACGTACGTGCAATGCAATATCACTCAGCAATGAAATCTGTGTCATCAGGCCCGTAGCGGCATAGTGAGTGGATGCAGGTACGGTGATTGTACGTGAACTACGTCACACAGAAAAAGTAACATCATAAGATATCACTAATACACGGAATGTAAACTTGACTACACATGAACTGAATTACAAAACAGAACAGGGTCTCAAATTTAGAAAACCAACTAGTGCTTGCTTATGGGGAAAGGTGCCTTGGGGTGCTGCATAAAACCAGAGACTGAAATTAGCACAGATAACATTCCATAAGCCAAATATGTAATAGACAAGACCTACTCCTTGCTCAACGAAATGGACCCAACACCACATATTCAACGCCTAGGAATATACCTGACTAGGAAGAATCTTAAAACCCATGGATATATTTGTCTCCGTTAGAGAAACAAGCGTCTGTACAGCGGCCGAAACGCAGCAGTGAAAATCCGATAAATCCCATTATCAAAATAAATTTCGGAAACAAAACACAAAGACGGTGAAATAGAGAGCAATCCTTAAATAATTCACTCAGGGCATGTGATGCAACCGGGATTGACCACATCTACACCCAGAGCTGGTTGAGACATAAGGCTGGACACTTCAGGCTGATAGCATTGGTGAGTTTTGGTGAGCAAATGCAGACCCTTTGAAGTCATACTGCATGGTACCCATTCCATGGGTCCCAACTCTCCAGGTTCAAGGCATTCTTCCTCCAGCTAAAACATGCCTGGGAAACCCAGAGTATCGTCCACCGTGTGATTGGGAAACGATTTAAAATGCATCTCAGTTTTCATATCCTGGTCCTTGGGTTCACCATTCCAGATGCTTTACTAACACTCTCCCCGCTTGGAGAGTCAGTGCCTTTAACCTCCTCTTTGGCACAGCTTGCAATATCTATGAAAGATGAACAGGAATAGGGAGAACCAATGAGAGACTAGCTGTAGGTGTCTGCACGGGCAAATATAACACTCATTGCCCACCAGGAAGAGGAATTAAACAAAGGCTCAGTGTGCCCTGCTGGAAACAGATTAGGAACTGAAGCAATCCTGCGGTTTTGTGTCCAGCTCACAAGAAAGCGAGTTGAAGAAAGGAGCTCAGGGGCACTGTAATTCACAAACCTGCAGAGTTATAAATGACAGCTAACCTCCAAAAATATATTGAAGTAAGCCTGCGAAGGGGACTTCAAAGCGGGTCAGAATTTCAGGAAAACGATTGCAGGGGGTAGACTGGAATTGCCCTGAAAGCATAGGAAAAGAGGCAGAACGTCGACAATGATGCACTTGGCCAAAAAGGGCGTATGCGTTTTTTCCTGAATATATTCAGGACAAAACGCATGCGCCCTTTTTGGCCAACCAAGCAAGCCTGTAAAGGAAATCTGCACTACAATGAACTCTCATTGCCCCCCGGGCAAAAGGGCTATCTGAAAAAAGTGTAAAATCCAGAAAGGTAGGACAGGATATGGAGAACAGGGAGCCTTGTTATGCTGATTGGCAGGATGTAAATTGCCAGCAGCCACCCTGGAGAAGTGTATGGTGTTTCCTGAAACACAAAAGAAACAAAGCAACACAGCCTATGGCACTTCCACATATGGTCCTATAGATTACGGAAATTAAAATCAAAAACAGACAGCCACCCCAATATTTGGGACGGCTGTGTTCACAAGAAGCTCGTCTACAGTATCAGGTAAATATCCCAGAAAGCAAAAAATGGATAAAGATGTTGTGGCACGTACGTACAATGCAATATCACTCAGCAATGAAATCTGTGTCATCAGGCCCGTAGCGGCATAGTGAGTGCATGCAGGTACGGTGATTCTACGTGAACTACGTCACACAGAAAAAGAAACATCATAAGATATCACTAATACACGGAATGTAAACTTGACTACACATGAACTGAATTACAAAACAGAACAGGGTCTCAAATTTAGAAAACCAACTAGTGCTTGCTTATGGGGAAAGGTGCCTTGGGGTGCTGCATAAAACCAGAGACTGAAATTAGCACAGATAACTTTCCATAAGCCAAATATGTAATAGACAAGACCTACTCCTTGCTCAACGAAATGGACCCAACACCACATATTCAACGCCTAGGAATATAACTGACTAGGAAGAAGCTTAAAACCCATGGATATATATGTCTCCGTAAGAGAATCAAGCGTGTGTACAGCAGCCGAAACGCAGCAGTGAAAATCCGATAAATCCCATTATCAAAATAAATGTCGAAAACAAAACACAAAGACCGTGAAATAGAGAGCAATTTTTAAATAATTCACTCAGGGCATGTGATGCAACCGGTATTGACCACATCTACACCCAGAGCTGGTTGAGACATAAGGCTGGACACTTCAGGCTGATAGCATTGGTGAGTTTCGTTGAGCAAATGCAGACCCTTTGAAGTCATACTGCATGGTACCCATTCCATGAGTCCCAACTCTCCAGGTTCAAGGGATTCTTACTCCAGCTAAAACATGCATGGGAAACCCAGAGTATCGTCCACCGTGTGATTGGGAAACGATTTAAAATGCATCTCAGTTTTCGTATCCTGGTCCTCGGGTTCACCATTCCAGATGCTTTACTAACACTCTCCCCGCTTGAGGAGTCAGTGCCTTTAACCTCCTGTTTGGCACAGCTTGCAATTTCTGCGCAAGATGAACAGGAATAGGGAGAACCAATGAGAGACTAGCTATAGGTGTCTGCACGGGCAAATGTAAGGCTCATTTCCCACCAGGAAGAGGAATTAACCAAAGGCTCAGGGTGCCCTGCCGGAAACAGATTAGGGCCTGAAGCAATCCTGCGGTTTTGTGCCCAGCTCACAAGAAAGCGAGTTGAAGAAAGGAGCTCAGGGGCACTGTACTTCACAAACCTGCAGAGTTATAAATGACAGCTATCATCCAAAAGAATATTGAAGTAAGCCTGCGAAGGGGACTTGAAACCGGGGCAGAATTTCAGGAAAACGATTGCAGGGGGTAGACTGGAATTGCCCTGAAAGCATAGGAAAAGAGGCACAACGTCGACAATGATGCACTTGGCCAAAAAGTGCGTATGCGTTTTTTCCTGAATATATTCAGGAAAAAACGCATACGCACTTTTTGGCCAACCAAGCAAGCCTGTAAAGGAAATCTGCACTACAATGAAGTCTCACTGCCCCCTGGGCAAAATGGCCATCTGAAAAAAGTGTAAAATCCAGAAAGGTAGGACAGGATATGGAGAACAGGGAGCCTTGTTATGCTGATTGGCAGGATGTAAATTGCCAGCAGCCACGCTGGAGAAGTGTATGGTGTTTCCTGAAACACGTAAGAAATAAAGCAACACAGCCTATGGCAATTGCACTTATGGTCCTATTCCTTAGGGAAATTAAAATCAAAAACAGAGAGCCACCCCAAAGTTTGGGACGGCTGTGTTCCCAAGAAGCTCGTCTACAGTACCAGGTAAATATCCCAGAAAGCAAAAAATGGATAAAGAAGTTGTGGCACGTACGTGCAATGCAGTATCACTCAGCAATGAAATCTGTGTCATCAGGCCCGTAGCGGCATAGTGAGTGGATGCAGGTACGGTGATTCTACGTGAACTACGTCACACAGAAAAAGAAACATCATAAGTTATCACTAATACACAGAATGTAAACTTGACTACACATGAACTGAATTACAAAACAGAACAGGGTCTCAAATTTAGAAAACCAACTAGTGCTTGCTTATGGGGAAAGGTGCCTTGGGGTGCTGCATAAAACCAGAGACTGAAATTAGCACAGATAACAATCCATAAGCCAAATATGTAGTAGACAAGACCTACTCCTTGCTCAACGAAATGGACTCAACACCACATATTCAACGCCTAGGAATATACCTGACTAGGAAGAAGCTTAAAACCCAGGGATATATATGTCTCCGTAAGAGAATCAAGGGTGTGTACAGCGGCCGATACGCAGCAGTGAAAATCCGATAAATCCCATTATCAAAATAAATTTCGAAAACAAAACACAAAGACAGTGAAATAGAGAGCAATTCTTAAATAATTCACTCAGGGCATGTGATGCAACCGGGATTGACCACATCTACACCCAGAGCTGGTTGAGACATAAGGCTGGACACTTCAGGCTGATAGCATTGGTGAGTTTCGGTGAGCAAATGCAGACCCTTTGAAGTCATACTGCATGGTACCCATTCCATGGGTCCCAACTCTCCAGGTTCAAGGGATTCTTCCTCCAGCTAAAACATGCATGGGAAACCCAGAGTATCGTCCACCGTGTGATTGGGAAACGATTTAAAATGCATCTCAGTTTTCGTATCCTGGTCCTCGGGTTCACCATTCCAGATGCTTTACTAACACTCTCCCCGCTTGGAGAGTCAGTGCCTTTTACCTCCTCTTTGGCACAGCTTGCAATTTCTGTGCAAGATGAACAGGAATAGGGAGAACCAATGAGAGACTAGCTGTAGGTGTCTGCACGGGCAAATGTAACGCTCATTGCCCACCAGGAAGAGGAATTAAACAAAGGCTCAGTGTGCCCTGCTGGAAACAGATTAGGGCCTGAAGCAATCCTGCGGTTTTGTGCCCAGCTCACAAGAAAGCGAGTTGAAGAAAGGAGCTCAGGGGCACTGTAATTCACAAACCTGCAGAGTTATAAATGACAGCTATCCTCCAAAAATATATTGAAGTAAGCCTGCGAAGGGGACTTGAAAGCGGGGCAGAGTTTCAGGAAAACGATTGCAGGGGGTAGACTGGAATTGCCCTGAAAGCATAGGAAAAGAGGCAGAACGTCGACAATGATGCACTTGGCCAAAAAGGGCGTATGCGTTTTTTCCTGAATATATTCAGGAAAAAACGCATACGCCCTTTTTGGCCAACCAAGCAAGCCTGTAAAGGAAATCTGCACTACAATGAAGTCTCACTGCCCCCTGGGCAAAAGGGCCATCTGAAAAAAGTGTAAAATCCAGAAAGGTAGGACAGGATATGGAGAACAGGGAGCCTTGTTATGCTGATTGGCAGGATGTAAATTGCCAGCAGCCACCCTGGAGAAGTGTATGGTGTTTCCTGAAACACGTAAGAAACAAAGCAACACAGCCTATGGCACTTCCACTTATGGTCCTATAGCTTACGGAAATTAAAATCAAAAACAGACAGCCACCCCAATATTTGGGACGGCTGTGTTCACAAGAAGCTCGTCTACCGTATCAAGTAAATATCTCAGAAAGCAAAAAATGGATAAAGAAGTTGTGGCATGTACGTACAATGCAATATCACTCAGCAATGAAATCTGTGTCATCAGGCCCGTAGCGGCATAGTGAGTGGATGCAGGTACGGTGATTCTACGTGAACTACGTCACACAGAAAAAGAAACATCATAAGATATCACTAATACACGGAATATAAACTTGACTACACATGAACTGAATTACAAAACAGAACAGGGTCTCAAATTTAGAAAACCAACAAGTGCTTGCTTATGGGGAAAGGTGCGTTGGGGTGCTGCATAAAACCAGAGACTGAAATTGGCACAGATAACTTTCCATAAGCCAAATATGTAATAGAAAAGACCTACTCCTTGCTCAACGAAATGGACCCAACACCACATATTCAACGCCTAGGAATATACCTGACTAGGAAGAATCTTAAAACCCATGGATATATATGTCTCCGTAAGAGAATCAAGCGTGTGTACAGCAGCCGAAACGCAGCAGTGAAAATCCGATAAATCCCATTATCAAAATAAATTTCGAAAACAAAACACAAAGACAGTGAAATAGAGAGCAATTCTTAAATAATTCACTCAGGGCATGTGATGCAACCGGGATTGACCACATCTACACCCAGAGCTGGTTGAGACATAAGGCTGGACACTTCAGGCTGATAGCATTGGTGAGTTTCGGTGAGCAAATGCAGACCCTTTGAAGTCATACTGCATGGTACCCATTCCATGGGTCCCAACTCTCCAGGTTCAAGGGATTCTTCCTCCAGCTAAAACATGAATGGGAAACCCAGAGTATGGTCCACCGTGTGATTGGGAAACGATTTACAATGCATCTCAGTTTTCGTATCCTGGTCCTCGGGTTCACCATTCCAGATGCTTTAGTAACACTCTCCCCGCTTGGAGAGTCAGTGCCTTTAACCTCCTGTTTGGCACAGCTTGCAATTTCTGTGCAAGATGAACAGGAATAGGGAGAACCAATGAGAGACTAGCTGTAGGTTTCTGCACGGGCAAATGTAACGCTCATTTCCCACCAGGAAGAGGAATTATCCAAAGGCTCACTGTGCCCTGCCGGAAACAGATTAGGGCCTGAAGCAATCCTGCGGTTTTGTGCCCAGCTCACAAGAAAGCGAGTTGAAGAAAGGAGCTCAGGGTCACTGTAATTCACAAACCTGCAGAGTTATAAATGACAGCTATCCTCCAAAAATATATTGAAGTAAGCCTGCGAAGGGGACTTGAAAGTGGGGCAGAGTTTCAGGAAAACCACTGCATGGGGTAGACTGGAATTGCCCTGAAAGCATAGGAAAAGAGGCACAATGTCGACAATGATGCACTTGGCCAAAAAGGGCGTATGCGTTTTTTCCTGAATATATTCAGGAAAAAACGCATATGCACTTTTTGGCCAACCAAGCAAGCCTGTAAAGGAAATCTGCACTACAATGAAGTCTCACTGCCCCCCGGGCAAAAGGGCCATCTGTAAAAAGTGTAAAATCCAGAAATGTAGGACAGGATATGGAGAACAGGGAGCCTTGTTATGCTGATTGGCAGGATGTAAATTGCCAGCAGCCACCCTGGAGAAGTGTATGGTGTTTCCTGAAACACGTAAGAAACAGAGCAACACAGCCTATGGCACTTCCACTTATGGTCCTATAGCTTACGGAAATTAAAATCAAAAACAGACAGCCACCCCAATATTTGGGATGGCTGTGTTCCCAAGAAGCTCGTTTACAGTACCAGGTAAATATCCCAGAAAGCAAAAATGGATAAAGAAGTTGTGGCACGTACGTGCAATGCAATATCCCTCAGCAATGAAATCTGTGTCATCAGGCCCGTAGCGGCATAGTGAATGGATGCAGGTACGGTGATTCTACGTGAACTACGTCACACAGAAAAAGAAACATCATAAGATATCACTAATACACGGAATGTAAACTTGACTACACATGAACTGAATTACAAAACAGAACAGGGTCTCAAATTTAGAAAACCAACTAGTGCTTGCTTATGGGGAAAGGTGCCTTGGGGTGCTGCATAAAACCAGAGACTGAAATTAGCACAGATAACTTTCCATAAGCCAAATATATAATAGACAAAACCTACTCCTTGCTCAACGAAATGGACCCAACACCACATATTCAACGCCTAGGAATATACCTGACTAGGAAGAATCTTAAAACCCATGGATATATATGTCTCCGTAAGAGAATCAAGCGTGTGTACAGCGGCCGAAACGCAGCAGTGAAAATCCGATAAATCCCATTATCAAAATAAATTTCGAAAACAAAACACAAAGACAGTGAAATAGAGAGCAATTCTTAAATAATTCACTCAGGGCATGTGATGCAACCGGGATTGACCACATCTACACCCAGAGCTGGTTGAGACATAAGGCTGGACACTTCAGGCTGATAGCATTGGTGAGTTTCGGTGAGCAAATGCAGACCCTTTGAAGTCATACTGCATGGTACCCATTCCATGGGTCCCAACTCTCCAGGTTCAAGGGATTCTTCCTCCAGCTAAAACATGCATGGGAAACCCAGAGTATCGTCCACCGTGTGATTGGGAATCGATTTAAAATGCATCTCAGTTTTCGTATCCTGGTCCTCGGGTTCACCATTCCAGATGCTTTACTAACACTCTCCCCGCTTGGAGAGTCAGTGCCTTTAACCTCCTGTTTGGCACAGCTTGCAATTTCTGTGCAAGATGAACAGGAATAGGGAGAACCCATGAGAGACTAGCTGTAGGTGTCTGCACGGGCAAATGTAACGCTCATTTCCCACCAGGAAGAGGAATTAAACAAAGGCTCAGTGTGCCCTGCTGGAAACAGATTAGGGCCTGAAGCAATCCTGCGGTTTTGTGCCCAGCTCACAAGAAAGCGAGTTGAAGAAAGGAGCTCAGGGGCACTGTAATTCACAAACCTGCAGAGTTATAAATGACAGCTATCCTCCAAAAATACATTGAAGTAAGCCTGCGAAGGGGACTTGAAAGCGGGGCAGAATTTCAGGAAAACGATTGCAGGGGGTAGACTGGAATTGCCCTGAAAGCATAGGAAAAGAGGCACATCGTCGACAATGATGCACTTGGCCAAAAAGGGCGTATGCGTTTTTTCCTGAATATATTCAGGAAAAAACGCATACGCCCTTTTTGGCCAACCAAGCAAGCCTGTAAAGGAAATCTGCACTACAATGAAGTCTCACTGCCCCCCTGGCAAAAGGGCCATCTGAAAAAAGTGTAAAATCTAGAAAGGTAGGACAGGATATGGAGAAGAGGGAGCCTTGTTATGCTGATTGGCAGGATGTAAATTGCCAACAGCCACCCCTGAGAAGTGTATGGTGTTTCCTGAAACACGTAAGAAAGAAAGCAACACAGCCTATGGCACTTGCACTTATGGTCCTATAGCTTAGGGAAATTAAAATCAAAAACAGACAGCCACACCAATGTTTGGGACGGCTGTGTTCACAAGAAGCTCGTCTACAGTACCAGGTAAATAACCCAGAAAGCAAAAAATGGATAAAGAAGTTGTGGCACGTACGTGCAATGCAATATCACTCAGCAATGAAATCTGTGTCATCAGGCCCGTAGCGGCATAGTGAGTGGATGCAGGTACGGTGATTCTACGTGAACTATATCACACAGAAAAAGAAACATCATAAGATATCACTAATACACGGAATGTAAATTTAACTACACATGAACTGAATTACAAAACAGAACAGGGTCTCAAATTTTGAAAACCAACTAGTGCTTGCTTATGGGGAAATGTGCGTTGGGATGCTGCATAAAACCAGAGACTGAAATTAGCACAGATAACTTTCCATAAGCCAAATATGTAATAGACAAGACCTACTCCTTGCTCAACGAAATGGACTCAACACCACATATTCAACGCCTAGGAATATACCTGACTAGGAAGAATCTTAAAACCCATGGATTTATATGTCTCCGTAAGAGAATCAAGCGTGTGTACTGCGGCCGAAATGCAGCAGTGAAAATCCGATAAATCCCATTATCAAAATAAATTTCGAAACCAAAACACAAAGACAGTGAAATAGAGAGCAATTCTTAAATAATTCACTCAGGGCATGTGATGCAACTGGGATTGACCACATCTACACCCAGAGCTGGTTGAGACATAAGGCTGGACACTTCAGGCTGATAGCATTGGTGAGTTTCGGTGAGCAAATGCAGACCCTTTGAAGTCATACTGCATGGTACCCATTCCATGGGTCCCAACTCTCCAGGTTCAAGGGATTTTTCTCCAGCTAAAACATGCATAGGAAACCCCGAATATTGTGCACCGTGTGATTGGGAAACGATTTAAAATGCATCTCAGTTTTCGTATCCTGGTCCTCGGGTTCACCATTCCAGATGCTTTACTAACACTCTCCCCGCTTGGAGAGTCAGTGCTTTTAACCTCCTCTTTAGCACAGCTTGCAATTTCTGTGCAAGATGAAAAGGAATAGGGATAACCAATGAGAGACTAGCTGTAGGTGTCTGCACGGGCAAATGTAACGCTCATTTCCCACCAGGAAGAGGAATTAACCAAAAGCTCAGCGTGCCCTGCCGGAAACAGATTAGGGCCTGAAGCAATCCTGCGGTTTTGTGCCCAGCTCACAAGAAAGTGCGTTGAAGAAAGGAGCTCAGGGGCACTGTAATTCACAAACCTGCAGAGTTATAAATGACAGCTATCCTCCAAAAATATATTGAAGTAAGCCTGCGAAGGGGACTTGAAAGCGGGGCAGAGTTTCAGGAAAACCATTGCAGGGGATAGACTGGAATTGCCCTGAAAGCATAGGAAAAGAGGCACAACGTCGACAATGATGCACTTGGCCAAAAAGGGCGTATGCGTTTTTTCCTGAATATATTCAGGAAAAAACGCATACGCCCTTTTTGGCCAACCAAGCAAGCCTGTAAAGGAAATCTGCACTACAATGAAGTCTCACTGCCCCCTGGGCAAAAGGGCCATCTGAAAAAAGTGTAAAATCCAGAAAGGTAGGACAGGATATGGAGAACAGGGAGCCTTGTTATGCTGATTGGCAGGATGTAAATTGCCAGCAGCCACGCTGGAGAAGTGTATGGTGTTTCCTAAAACACGAAAGAACCAAAGCAACACAGCCTATGGCACTTTCACTTATGGTCCTATAGCTTACGGATATTAAAATCAAAAACAGACAGCCACACCAATATTTGGGATGGCTGTGTTCAGAAGAAGCTCGTCTACAGTATCAGGTAAATATCCCAGAAAGCAAAAAATGGATAAAGAAGTTGTGGCACGTACGTGCAATGCAATATCACTCAGCAATGAAATCTGTGTCATCAGGCCCGTAGCGGCATAGTGAGTGGATGCAGGTACGGTGATTGTACGTGAACTACGTCACACAGAAAAAGAAACATCATAAGATATCACTAATACACGGAATGTAAACTTGACTACACATGAACTGAATTACAAAAGAGAACAGGGTCTCAAATTTAGAAAACCAACTAGTGCTTGCTTATGGGGAAAGGTGCCTTGGGGTGCTGCATAAAACCAGAGACTGAAATTAGCACAGATAACTTTCCATAAGCCAAATATGTAATAGACAAGACCTACTCCTTGCTCAACGAAATGGACCCAACACCACATATTCAATGCCTAGGAATATACCTGACTAGGAAGAACCTTAAAAGCCATGGATATATATGTCTCCGTAAGAGAATCAAGCGTGTGTACAGCGGCCGAAACGCAGCAGTGAAAATCCGATAAATCCCATTATCAAAATAAATTTCGAAAACAAAACACAAAGACAGTGAAATAGAGAGCAATTCTTAAATAATTCACTCAGGGCATGTGATGCAACCGGGATTGACCACATCTACACCCAGAGCTGGTTGAGACATAAGGCTGGACACTTCAGGCTGATAGCATTGGTGAGTTTCGGTGAACAAATGCAGACCCTTTGAAGTCATACTGCATGGTACCCATTCCATGCGTCCCAACTCTCCAGGTTCAAGGGATTCTTCCTCCAGCTAAAACATGCATGGGAAACCCAGAGTATCGTCCACCGTGTGATTGGGAAATGATTTAAAATGCATCTCAGTTTTCGTATCCTGGTCCTCGGGTTCACCATTCCAGATGCTTTACTAACACTCTCCCCACTTGGAGAGTCAGTGCCTTTAACCTCCTCTTTGGCACAGCTTGCAATTTCTGTGCAAGATGAACAGGAATAGGGAGAACCAATGAGAGACTAGCTGTAGGTGTCTGCACGGGCAAATGTAACGCTCATTGCCCACCAGGAAGAGGAATTAAACAAAGGCTCAGTGTGCCCTGCTGGAAACAGATTAGGGCCTGAAGCAATCCTGCGGTTTTGTGCCCAGCTCACAAGAAAGCGAGTTGAAGAAAGGAGCTCAGGGGCCCTGTAATTCACAAACCTGCAGAGTTATAATTGACAGCTATCCTCCAAAAATATATTGAAGTAAGCCTGCGAACGGGACTTGAAAGCGGGGCAGAATTTCAGGAAAACGATTGCAGGGGGTAGACTGGAATTGCCCTGAAAGCATAGGAAAAGAGGCACAACGTCGACAATGATGCACTTGGCCAAAAAGGGCGTATGCGTTTTTTCCTGAATATATTCAGGAAAAAACGCATACGCCCTTTTTGGCCAACCAAGCAAGCCTGTAAAGGAAATCTGCACTACAATGAAGTCTCACTGCCCCCCGGGCAAAAGGGACATCTGAAAAAAGTGTAAAATCCAGAAAGGTAGGAGAGGATATGGAGAACAGGGAGCCTTGTTATGCTGATTGGCAGGATGTAAATTGCCAGCAGCCACCCTGGAGAAGTGTATGGTGTTTCCTGAAACACGTAAGAAACAAAGCAACACAGCCTATGGCACTTCCACTTATGGTCCTATAGCTTACGGAAATTAAAATCAAAAACAGACAGCCACCCCAATATTTGGGATGGCTGTGTTCACAAGAAGCTCGTCTACAGTATCAGGTAAATATCCCAGAAAGCAAAAAATGGATAAAGAAGTTGTGGCACGTACGTGCAATGCAATATCACTCAGCAATGAAATCTGTGTCATCAGGCCCATAGCAGCATAGTGAGTGGATGCAGGTACGGTGATTTTACGTGAACTACGTCACACAGAAAAAGAAACATCATAAGATATCACTAATACACGGAATGTAAACTTGACTACACATGAACTGAATTACAAAACAGAACAGGGTCTCAAATTTAGAAAACCAACTAGTGCTTGCTTATGGGGAAAGGTGCCTTGGGGTGCTGCATAAAACCAGAGACTGAAATTAGCACAGATAACTTTCCATAAGCCAAATATGTAATAGACAAGACCTACTCCTTGCTCAACGAAATGGACCCAACACCACATATTCAACGCCTAGGAATATACCTGACTAGGAAGAAGCTTAAAACCCATGGATATATATGTCTCCGTAAGAGAATCAAGCGTGTGTACTGCGGCCGAAATGCAGCAGTGAAAATCCGATAAATCCCATTATCAAAATAAATTTCGAAACCAAAACACAAAGACAGTGAAATAGAGAGCAATTCTTAAATAATTCACTCAGGGCATGTGATGCAACTGGGATTGACCACATCTACACCCAGAGCTGGTTGAGACATAAGGCTGGACACTTCAGGCTGATAGCATTGGTGAGTTTCGGTGAGCAAATGCAGACCCTTTGAAGTCATACTGCATGGTACCCATTCCATGGGTCCCAACTCTCCAGGTTCAAGGGATTTTTCTCCAGCTAAAACATGCATAGGAAACCCCGAATATTGTGCACCGTGTGATTGGGAAACGATTTAAAATGCATCTCAGTTTTCGTATCCTGGTCCTCGGGTTCACCATTCCAGATGCTTTACTAACACTCTCCCCGCTTGGAGAGTCAGTGCCTTTAACCTCCTCTTTAGCACAGCTTGCAATTTCTGTGCAAGATGAAAAGGAATAGGGATAACCAATGAGAGACTAGCTGTAGGTGTCTGCACGGGCAAATGTAACGCTCATTTCCCACCAGGAAGAGGAATTAACCAAAAGCTCAGCGTGCCCTGCCGGAAACAGATTAGGGCCTGAAGCAATCCTGCGGTTTTGTGCCCAGCTCACAAGAAAGTGCGTTGAAGAAAGGAGCTCAGGGGCACTGTAATTCACAAACCTGCAGAGTTATAAATGACAGCTATCCTCCAAAAATATATTGAAGTAAGCCTGCGAAGGGGACTTGAAAGCGGGGCAGAGTTTCAGGAAAACCATTGCAGGGGATAGACTGGAATTGCCCTGAAAGCATAGGAAAAGAGGCACAACGTCGACAATGATGCACTTGGCCAAAAAGGGCGCATGCGTTTTTTCCTGAATATATTCAGGAAAAAACGCATACGCACTTTTTGGCCAACCAAGCAAGCCTGTAAAGGAAATCTGCACTACAATGAAATCTCACTGCCCCCCCGGGCAAAAGGGCCATCTGAAAACAGTGTAAAATCCAGAAAGGTAGGACAGGATATGGAGAACAGGGAGCCTTGTTATGCTGATTGGCAGGATGTAATTGTGAACAGCCACCCTGGAGAAGTGTGTGGTGTTTCCTGAAACACGTAAGACATAAAGCAACACAGCCTATGGCAATTGCACTTATGGTCCTATTGCTTATGGAAACTAAAATCAAAAACAGAGAGCCACCCCAAAGTTTGGGACGGCTGTGTTCCCAGAAGCTCGTCTACAGTACCAGGTAAATATCCCAAAAAGCAAAAAATGGATAAAGAAGTTGTGGCACGTACGTGCAATGCAATATCACTCAGCAATGAAATCTGTGTCATCAGGCCCGTAGCGGCATAGTGAGTGGATGCAGGTACGGTGATTCTACGTGAACTACGTCACACAGAAAAAGAAACATCATAAGATATCACTAATACACGGAATGTAAACTTGACTACACATGAACTGAATTACAAAACAGAACAGGGTCTCAAATTTAGAACACCAACTAGTGCTTGCTTATGGGGAAAGGTGCCTTGGGGTGCTGCATAAAACCAGAGACTGAAATTAGCACAGATAACTTTCCATAAGCCAAATATGTAATAGACAAGACCTACTCCTTGCTCAACGAAATGGACCCAACACCACATATTCAATGCCTAGGAATATACGTGACTAGGAAGAGTCTTAAAACCCATGGATATATATGTCTCCGTAAGAGAATCAAGCATGTGTACAGTGGCCGAAACGCAGCAGTGAAAATCCGATAAATCCCATTATCAAAATAAATTTCGAAAACAAAACACAAAGACAGTGAAATAGAGAGCTATTCTTAAATAATTCACTCAGGGGATGTGATGCAACCGGGATTTAACACATCTACACCCAGAGCTGGTTGAGACATAAGGCTGGACACTTCAGGCTGATAGCATTGGTGAGTTTCGGTGAGCAAATGCAGACCCTTTGAAGTCATACTGCATGGTACCCATTTCATGGGTCCCAACTCGCCAGGTTTAAGGGATTCTTCCTCCAGCTAAAACATGCATGGGAAACGCAGAGTATCGTCCACCGTGTGATTGGGAAATGATTTAAAATGCATCTCAGTTTTCGTATCCTGGTCCTCGGGTTCACCATTCCAGATGCTTTACTAACACTCTCCCCGCTTGGAGAGTCAGTGCCTTTAACCTCCTCTTTGGCACAGCTTGCAATTTCTGTGCAAGATGAACAGTAATAGGGAGAACCAATGAGAGACTAGCTGTAGGTGTCTGCACGGGCAAATGTAACACTCATTGCCCACCAGGAAGAGGAATTAAACAAAGGCTCAGTGTGCCCTGCTGGAAACAGATTAGGGCCTGAAGCAATCCTGCGGTTTTGTGCCCAGCTCACAAGAAAGCGAGTTGAAGAAAGGAGCTCAGGGGCACTGTAATTCACAAACCTGCAGAGTTATAAATGACAGCTATCTTCCAAAAGTATATTGAAGTAAGCCTGCGAAGGGGACTTGAAAGCGGGGCAGAATTTCAGGAAAACGATTGCAGGGGGTAGACTGGAGTTGCTCTAAAAGCATAGGAAAAGAGGCACAACGTCGACAATGATGCACTTGGCCAAAAAGTGCGTATGCGTTTTTTCCTGAATATATTCAGGAAAAAACGCATACGCCGTTTTTGGCTAACCAAGCAAGCCTGTAAAGGAAATCTGCTCTACAATGAAGTCTCACTGCCCCCAGGGCAAAAGGGCCATCTGAAAAAAGTGTAAAATCCAGAAAGGTAGGACAGGATATGGAGAACAGGGAGCCTTGTTATGCTGATTGGCAGGATGTAAATTGCCAGCAGCCACCCTGGAGAAGTGTATGGTGTTTCCTGAAACACGTAAGAAACAAAGCAACACAGCCTATGGCACTTCCACTTATGGTCCTATAGCTTACGGAAATTAAAATCAAAAACAGACAGCCACCCCAATATTTGGGATGGCTGTGTTCACAAGAAGCTCGTCTACAGTATCAGGTAAATATCCCAGAAAGCAAAAAATGGATAAAGAAGTTGTGGCACGTACGTGCAATGCAATATCACTCAGCAATGAAATCTGTGTCATCAGGCCCATAGCAGCATAGTGAGTGGATGCAGGTACGGTGATTTTACGTGAACTACGTCACACAGAAAAAGAAACATCATAAGATATCACTAATACACGGAATGTAAACTTGACTACACATGAACTGACTTACAAAACAGAACAGGGTCTCAAATTTAGAAAACCAACTAGTGCTTGCTTATGGGGAAAGGTGCCTTTGGGTGCTGCATAAAACCAGAGACTGAAATTAGCACAGATAACTTTCCATAAGCCAAATATGTAATAGACAAGACCTACTCCTTGCTCAACGAAATGGACCCAACACCACATATTCAACGCCTAGGAATATACCTGACTAGGAAGAAGCTTAAAACCCATGGATATATATGTCTCCGTAAGAGAATCAAGCGTGTGTACTGCGGCCGAAATGCAGCGGTGAAATTCCGATAAATCCCATTATCAAAATAAATTTCGAAACCAAAACACAAAGACAGTGAAATAGAGAGCAATTCTTAAATTATTCACTCAGGGCATGTGATGCAACTGGGATTGACCACATCTACACCCAGAGCTGGTTGAGACATAAGGCTGGACACTTCAGGCTGATAGCATTGGTGAGTTTCGGTGAGCAAATGCAGACCCTTTGAAGTCATACTGCATGGTATCCATTCCATGGGTCCCAACTCTCCAGGTTCAAGGGATTCTACCTCCAGCTAAAACATGCATAGGAAAGCCCGAATATTGTCCACCGTGTGATTGGGAAACGATTTAAAATGCATCTCAGTTTTCCTATCCTGGTCCTCGGGTTCACCATTCCAGATGCTTTACTAACACTCTCCCCGCTTGGAGAGTCAGTGCCTTTAACCTCCTCTTTAGCACAGCTTGCAATTTCTGTGCAAGATGAAAAGGAATAGGGATAACCAATGAGAGACTAGCTGTAGGTGTCTGCACGGGCAAATGTAACGCTCATTTCCCACCAGGAAGAGGAATTAACCAAAAGCTCAGCGTGCCCTGCCGGAAACAGATTAGGGCCTGAAGCAATCCTGCGGTTTTGTGCCCAGCTCACAAGAAAGTGCATTGAAGAAAGGAGCTCAGGGGCACTGTAATTCACAAACCTGCAGAGTTATAAATGACAGCTATCCTCCAAAAATATTTTGAAGTATGCCTGCGAAGGGGACTTGAAAGCGGGGCAGAGTTTCAGGAAAATTATTGCAGGGGATAGACTGGAATTGCCCTGAAAGCATAGGAAAAGAGGCACAACGTCGACAATGATGCACTTGGCCAAAAAGGGCGCATGCTTTTTTTCCTGAATATATTCAGGAAAAAACGCATACGCACTTTTTGGCCAACCAAGCAAGCCTGTAAAGGAAATCTGCACTACAATGAAGTCTCACTGCCCCCCGGGCAAGAGGGCCATCTGAAAAAAGTGTAAAATCCAGAAAGGTAGGACAGGATATGGAGAACAGGGAGCCTTGTTATGCTGATGGGCAGGATGTAAATTGCCAGCAGCCACCCTGGAGAAGTGTATAGTGTTTCCTGAAACACGTAAGAAACAGAGCAACACAGCCTATGGCACTTCCACTTATGGTCCTATAGCTTACGGAAATTTAAATCAAAAACAGACAGCCACCCCAATATTTGGAACGGCTGTGTTCCCAAGAAGCTCGTCTACAGTACCAGGTAAATATCCCAGAAAGCAAAAAATGGATAAAGCAGTTGTGGCACGTACGTGCAATGCAGTAACACTCAGGAATGAAATCTGTGTCATCAGGCCCATAGCGGCATAGTGAGTGGATGCAGGTACGGTGAGTCTACGTGAACTACGTCACACAGAAAAAGAAACATCATAAGATATCACTAATACACGGAATGTAAACTTGACTACACATGAACTGAATTACAAAACAGAACAGGATCTCAAATTTAGAAAACCAACTAGTGCTTCCTTATGGGGAAAGGTGCCTTGGGGTGCTGCATAAAACCAGAGACTGAAATTAGCACAGATAACATTCCATAAGCCAAATATGTAATAGACAAGACCTACTCCTTGCTCAACGAAATGGACTCAACACCACATATTCAACGCCTAGGAATATACCTGACTAGGAAGAATCTTAAAACCCATGGATATATATGTCTGCATAAGAGAATCAAGCGTGTGTACAGCGGCATAAACGCAGCAGTGAAAATCCGATAAATCCCATTATCAAAATAAATTTCGAAAACAAAACACAAAGACGGTGAAATAGAGAGCAATCCTTAAATAATTCACTCAGGGCATGTGATGCAACCGGGATTGACCACATCTACACCCAGAGCTGGTTGAGACATAAGGCTGGACACTTCAGGCTGATAGCATTGGTGAGTTTTGGTGAGCAAATGCAGACCCTTTGAAGTCATACTGCATGGTACCCATTCCATGGGTCCCAACTCTCCAGGTTCAAGGCATTCTTCCTCCAGCTAAAACATGCCTGGGAAACCCAGAGTATCGTCCACCGTGTGATTGGGAAACGATTTAAAATGCATCTCAGTTTTCATATCCTGGTCCTTGGGTTCACCATTCCAGATGCTTTACTAACACTCTCCCCGCTTGGAGAGTCAGTGCCTTTAACCTCCTCTTTGGCACAGCTTGCAATATCTATGAAAGATGAACAGGAATAGGGAGAACCAATCAGAGACTAGCTGTAGGTGTCTGCACGGGCAAATATAACACTCATTGCCCACCAGGAAGAGGAATTAAACAAAGGCTCAGTGTGCCCTGCTGGAAACAGATTAGGAACTGAAGCAATCCTGCGGTTTTGTGTCCAGCTCACAAGAAAGCGAGTTGAAGAAAGGAGCTCAGGGGCACTGTAATTCACAAACCTGCAGAGTTATAAATGACAGCTAACCTCCAAAAATATATTGAAGTAAGCCTGCGAAGGGGACTTCAAAGCGGGTCAGAATTTCAGGAAAACGATTGCAGGGGGTAGACTGGAATTGCCCTGAAAGCATAGGAAAAGAGGCAGAACGTCGACAATGATGCACTTGGCCAAAAAGGGCGTATGCGTTTTTTCCTGAATATATTCAGGACAAAACGCATGCGCCCTTTTTGGCCAACCAAGCAAGCCTGTAAAGGAAATCTGCACTACAATGAACTCTCATTGCCCCCGGGGCAAAAAGGCTATCTGAAAAAAGTGTAAAATCCAGAAAGGTAGGACAGGATATGGAGAACAGGGAGCCTTGTTATGCTGATTGGCAGGATGTAAATTGCCAGCAGCCACCCTGGAGAAGTGTATGGTGTTTCCTGAAACACAAAAGAAACAAAGCAACACAGCCTATGGCACTTCCACATATGGTCCTATAGCTTACGGAAATTAAAATCAAAAACAGACAGCCACCCCAATATTTGGGACGGCTGTGTTCACAAGAAGCTCGTCTACAGTATCAGGTAAATATCCCAGAAATCAAAAAATGGATAAAGATGTTGTGGCACGTACGTACAATGCAATATCACTCAGCAATGAAATCTGTGTCATCAGGCCCATAGCGGCATAGTGAGTGGATGCAGGTACGGTGATTCTACGTGAACTACGTCACACAGAAAAAGAAACATCATAAGATATCACTAATACACGGAATGTAAACTTGACTACACATGAACTGAATTACAAAACAGAACAGGGTCTCAAATTTAGAAAACCAACTAGTGCTTGCTTATGGGGAAAGGTGCCATGGGGTGCTGCATAAAACCAGAGACTGAAATTAGCACAGATAACTTTCCATAAGCCAAATATGTAATAGACAAGACCTACTCCTTGCTCAACGAAATGGACCCAACACCACATATTCAACGCCTAGGAATATAACTGACTAGGAAGAAGCTTAAAACCCATGGATATATATGTCTCCGTAAGAGAATCAAGCGTGTGTACAGCAGCCGAAACGCAGCAGTGAAAATCCGATAAATCCCATTATCAAAATAAATGTCGAAAACAAAACACAAAGACAGTGAAATAGAGAGCAATTCTTAAATAATTCACTCAGGGCATGTGATGCAACCGGGATTGACCACATCTACACCCAGAGCTGGTTGAGACATAAGGCTGGACACTTCAGGCTGATAGCATTGGTGAGTTTCGTTGAGCAAATGCAGACCCTTTGAAGTCATACTGCATGGTACCCATTCCATGAGTCCCAACTCTCCAGGTTCAAGGGATTCTTACTCCAGCTAAAACATGCAAGGGAAACCCAGAGTATCGTCCACCGTGTGATTGGGAAACGATTTAAAATGCATCTCAGGTTTCGTATCCTGGTCCTCGGGTTCACCATTCCAGATGCTTTACTAACACTCTCCCCGCTTGAGGAGTCAGTGCCTTTAACCTCCTGTTTGGCACAGCTTGCAATTTCTGCGCAAGATGAACAGGAATAGGGAGAACCAATGAGAGACTAGCTATAGGTGTCTGCACGGGCAAATGTAAGGCTCATTTCCCACCAGGAAGAGGAATTAACCAAAGGCTCAGGGTGCCCTGCCGGAAACAGATTAGGGCCTGAAGCAATCCTGCGGTTTTGTGCCCAGCTCACAAGAAAGCGAGTTGAAGAAAGGAGCTCAGGGGCACTGTACTTCACAAACCTGCAGAGTTATAAATGACAGCTATCATCCAAAAGAATATTGAAGTAAGCCTGCGAAGGGGACTTGAAACCGGGGCAGAATTTCAGGAAAACGATTGCAGGGGGTAGACTGGAATTGCCCTGAAAGCATAGGAAAAGAGGCACAACGTCGACAATGATGCACTTGGCCAAAAAGTGCGTATGCGTTTTTTCCTGAATATATTCAGGAAAAAACGCATACGCACTTTTTGGCCAACCAAGCAAGCCTGTAAAGGAAATCTGCACTACAATGAAGTCTCACTGCCCCCTGGGCAAAATGGCCATCTGAAAAAAGTGTAAAATCCAGAAAGGTAGGACAGGATATGGAGAACAGGGAGCCTTGTTATGCTGATTGGCAGGATGTAAATTGCCAGCAGCCACGCTGGAGAAGTGTATGGTGTTTCCTGAAACACGAAAGAACCAAAGCAACACAGCCTATGGCACTTCCACTTATGGTCCTATAGCTTACGGATATTAAAATCAAAAACAGACAGCCACCCCAATATTTGGGATGGTTGTGTTCAGAAGAAGCTCGTCTACAGTATCAGGTAAATATCCCAGAAAGCAATAAATGGATAAAGAAGTTGTGGCACGTACGTACAATGCAATATCACTCAGCAATGAAATCTGTGTCATCAGGCCCGTAGCGGCATAGTGAGTGGATGCAGGTACGGTGATTGTACGTGAACTACGTCACACAGAAAAAGAAACATCATAAGATATCACTAATACACGGAATGTAAACTTGACTACACATGAACTGAATTACAAAAGAGAACAGGGTCTCAAATTTAGAAAACCAACTAGTGCTTGCTTATGGGGAAAGGTGCCTTGGGGTGCTGCATAAAACCAGAGACTGAAATTAGCACAGATAACTTTCCATAAGCCAAATATGTAATAGACAAGACCTACTCCTTGCTCAACGAAATGGACCCAACACAACATATTCAACGCCTAGGAATATACCTGACTAGGAATAACCTTAAAACCGATGGATATATATGTCTCCGTAAGAGAATCAAGCGTGTGTACAGCGGCCGAAACGCAGCAGTGAAAATCCGATAAATCCCATTATCAAAATAAATTTCGAAAACAAAACACAAAGACAGTGAAATAGAGAGCAATTCTTAAATAATTCACTCAGGGCATGTGATGCAACCGGGATTGACCACATCTACACCCAGAGCTGGTTGAGACATAAGGCTGGACACTTCAGGCTGATAGCATTGGTGAGTTTCGGTGAACAAATGCAGACCCTTTGAAGTCATACTGCATGGTACCCATTCCATGCGTCCCAACTCTCCAGGTTCACGGGATTCTTCCTCCAGCTAAAACATGCATGGGAAACCCAGAGTATCGTCCACCGTGTGATTGGGAAACGATTCAAAATGCATCTCAGTTTTCGTATCCTGGTCCTCGGGTTCACCATTCCAGATGCTTTACTAACACTCTCCCCGCTTGGAGAGTCAGTGCCTTTAACCTCCTCTTTGGCACAGCTTGCAATTTCTGTGCAAGATGAACAGGAATAGGGAGAACCAATGAGAGACTAGCTGTAGGTGTCTGCACGGGCAAATGTAACGCTCATTGCCCACCAGGAAGAGGAATTAAACAAAGGCTCAGTGTGCCCTGCTGGAAACAGATTAGGGCCTGAAGCAATCCTGCGGTTTTGTGCCCAGCTCACAAGAAAGCAAGTTGAAGAAAGGAGCTCAGGGGCACTGTAATTCACAAACCTGCAGAGTTATAAATGACAGCTATCTTCCAAAAGTATATTGAAGTAAGCCTGCGAAGGGGACTTGAAAGCGGGGCAGAATTTCAGGAAAACGATTGCAGGGGGTAGACTGGAATTGCCCTGAAAGCATAGGAAAAGAGGCAGAACGTCGACAATGATGCACTTGGCCAAAAAGTGCGTATGCGTTTTTTCCTGAATATATTCAGGAAAAAACGCATACGCACTTTTTGGCCAACCAAGCAAGCCTGTAAAGGAAATCTGCACTACAATGAAGTCTCACTGCCCCCCGGGCAAAAGGGCCATCTGAAAAAAGTGTAAAATCCAGAAATGTACGACAGGATATGGAGAACAGGGAGCCTTGTTATGCTGATTGGCAGGATGTAAATTGCCAACAGCCACCCTGGAAAAATGTATGGTGTTTCCTGAAACACGTAAGAAATAAAGCAACACAGCCTATGGCAATTGCACTTATGGTCCTATTCCTTAGGGAAATTAAATCAAAAACAGAGAGCCACCCCAAAGTTTGGGACGGCTGTGTTCCCAAGAAGCTCGTCTACAGTACCAGGTAAATATCCCAGAAAGCAAAAAATGGATAAAGAAGTTGTGGCACGTACGTGCAATGCAGTATCACTCAGCAATGAAATCTGTGTCATCAGGCCCGTAGCGGCATAGTGAGTGGATGCAGGTACGGTGATTCTACGTGAACTACGTCACACAGAAAAAGAAACATCATAAGTTATCACTAATACACAGAATGTAAACTTGACTACACATGAACTGAATTACAAAACAGAACAGGGTCTCAAATTTAGAAAACCAACTAGTGCTTGCTTATGGGGAAAGGTGCCTTGGGGTGCTGCATAAAACCAGAGACTGAAATTAGCACAGATAACATTCCATAAGCCAAATATGTAGTAGACAAGACCTACTCCTTGCTCAACGAAATGGACTCAACACCACATATTCAACGCCTAGGAATATACCTGACTAGGAAGAAGCTTAAAACCCAGGGATATATATGTCTCCGTAAGAGAATCAAGCATGTGTACAGCGGCCGATACGCAGCAGTGAAAATCCGATAAATCCCATTATCAAAATAAATTTCGAAAACAAAACACAAAGACAGTGAAATAGAGAGCAATTCTTAAATAATTCACTCAGGGCATGTGATGCAACCGGGATTGACCACATCTACACCCAGAGCTGGTTGAGACATAAGGCTGGACACTTCAGGCTGATAGCATTGGTGAGTTTCGGTGAGCAAATGCAGACCCTTTGAAGTCATACTGCATGGTACCCATTCCATGGGTCCCAACTCTCCAGGTTCAAGGGATTCTTCCTCCAGCTAAAACATGCATGGGAAACCCAGAGTATCGTCCACCGTGTGATTGGGAAACGATTTAAAATGCATCTCAGTTTTCGTATCCTGGTCCTCGGGTTCACCATTCCAGATGCTTTACTAACACTCTCCCCGCTTGGAGAGTCAGTGCCTTTAACCTCCTCTTTGGCACAGCTTGCAATTTCTGTGCAAGATGAACAGGAATAGGGAGAACCAATGAGAGACTAGCTGTAGGTGTCTGCACGGGCAAATGTAACGCTCATTGCCCACCAGGAAGAGGAATTAAACAAAGGCTCAGTGTGCCCTGCTGGAAACAGATTAGGGCCTGAAGCAATCCTGCGGTTTTGTGCCCAGCTCACAAGAAAGCGAGTTGAAGAAAGGAGCTCAGGGGCACTGTAATTCACAAACCTGCAGAGTTATAAATGACAGCTATCCTCCAAAAATATATTGAAGTAAGCCTGCGAAGGGGACTTGAAAGCGGGGCAGAGTTTCAGGAAAACGATTGCAGGGGGTAGACTGGAATTGCCCTGAAAGCATAGGAAAAGAGGCAGAACGTCGACAATGATGCACTTGGCCAAAAAGGGCGTATGCGTATTTTCCTGAATATATTCAGGAAAAAACGCATACGCCCTTTTTGGCCAACCAAGCAAGCCTGTAAAGGAAATCTGCACTACAATGAAGTCTCACTGCCCCCTGGGCAAAAGGGCCATCTGAAAAAAGTGTAAAATCCAGAAAGGTAGGACAGGAAATGGAGAACAGGGAGCCTTGTTATGCTGATTGGCAGGATGTAAATTGCCAGCAGCCACGCTGGAGAAGTGTATGGTGTTTCCTAAAACACGAAAGAACCAAAGCAACACAGCCTATGGCACTTCCACTTATGGTCCTATAGCTTACGGATATTAAAATCAAAAACAGACAGCCACCCCAATATTTGGGACGGCTGTGTTCAGAAGAAGCTCGTCTACAGTATCAGGTAAATATCCCAGAAAGCAATAAATGGATAAAGAAGTTGTGGCACGTACGTACAATGCAATATCACTCAGCAATGAAATCTGTGTCATCAGGCCCGTAGCGGCATAGTGAGTGGATGCAGGTACGGTGATTGTACGTGAACTACGTCACACAGAAAAAGAAACATCATAAGATATCACTAATACACGGAATGTAAACTTGACTACACATGAACTGAATTACAAAAGAGAACAGGGTCTCAAATTTAGAAAACCAACTAGTGCTTGCTTATGGGGAAAGGTGCCTTGGGGTGCTGCATAAAACCAGAGACTGAAATTAGCACAGATAACTTTCCATAAGCCAAATATGTAATAGACAAGACCTACTCCTTGCTCAACGAAATGGACCCAACACCACATATTCAATGCCTAGGAATATACCTGACTAGGAAGAACCTTAAAACCCATGGATATATATGTCTCCGTAAGAGAATCAAGCGTGTGTACAGCGGCCAAAACGCAGCAGTGAAAATCCGATAAATCCCATTATCAAAATAAATTTCGAAAACAAAACACAAAGACAGTGAAATAGAGAGCAATTCTTAAATAATTCACTCAGGGCATGTGATGCAACCGGGATTGACCACATCTACACCCAGAGCTGGTTGAGACATAAGGCTGGACACTTCAGGCTGATAGCATTGGTGAGTTTCGGTGAACAAATGCAGACCCTTTGAAGTCATACTGCATGGTACCCATTCCATGCGTCCCAACTCTCCAGGTTCAAGGGATTCTTCCTCCAGCTAAAACATGCATGGGAAACCCAGAGTATCGTCCACCGTGTGATTGGGAAATGATTTAAAATGCATCTCAGTTTTCGTATCCTGGTCCTCGGGTTCACCATTCCAGATGCTTTACTAACACTCTCCCCACTTGGAGAGTCAGTGCCTTTAACCTCCTCTTTGGCACAGCTTGCAATTTCTGTGCAAGATGAACAGGAATAGGGAGAACCAATGAGAGACTAGCTGTAGGTGTCTGCACGGGCAAATGTAACGCTCATTGCCCACCAGGAAGAGGAATTAAACAAAGGCTCAGTGTGCCCTGCTGGAAACAGATTAGGGCCTGAAGCAATCCTGCGGTTTTGTGCCCAGCTCACAAGAAAGCGAGTTGAAGAAAGGAGCTCAGGGGCCCTGTAATTCACAAACCTGCAGAGTTATAATTGACAGCTATCCTCCAAAAATATATTGAAGTAAGCCTGCGAACGGGACTTGAAAGCGGGGCAGAATTTCAGGAAAACGATTGCAGGGGGTAGACTGGAATTGCCCTGAAAGCATAGGAAAAGAGGCACAACGTCGACAATGATGCACTTGGCCAAAAAGGGCGTATGCGTTTTTTCCTGAATATATTCAGGAAAAAACGCATACGCCCTTTTTGGCCAACCAAGCAAGCCTGTAAAGGAAATCTGCACTACAATGAAGTCTCACTGCCCCCCGGGCAAAAGGGACATCTGAAAAAAGTGTAAAATCCAGAAAGGTAGGAGAGGATATGGAGAACAGGGAGCCTTGTTATGCTGATTGGCAGGATGTAAATTGCCAGCAGCCACCCTGGAGAAGTGTATGGTGTTTCCTGAAACACGTAAGAAACAAAGCAACACAGCCTATGGCACTTCCACTTATGGTCCTATAGCTTACGGAAATTAAAATCAAAAACAGACAGCCACCCCAATATTTGGGATGGCTGTGTTCACAAGAAGCTCGTCTACAGTATCAGGTAAATATCCCAGAAAGCAAAAAATGGATAAAGAAGTTGTGGCACGTACGTGCAATGCAATATCACTCAGCAATGAAATCTGTGTCATCAGGCCCATAGCAGCATAGTGAGTGGATGCAGGTACGGTGATTTTACGTGAACTACGTCACACAGAAAAAGAAACATCATAAGATATCACTAATACACGGAATGTAAACTTGACTACACATGAACTGAATTACAAAACAGAACAGGGTCTCAAATTTAGAAAACCAACTAGTGCTTGCTTATGGGGAAAGGTGCCTTGGGGTGCTGCATAAAACCAGAGACTGAAATTAGCACAGATAACTTTCCATAAGCCAAATATGTAATAGACAAGACCTACTCCTTGCTCAACGAAATGGACCCAACACCACATATTCAACGCCTAGGAATATACCTGACTAGGAAGAAGCTTAAAACCCATGGATATATATGTCTCCGTAAGAGAATCAAGCGTGTGTACTGCGGCCGAAATGCAGCAGTGAAAATCCGATAAATCCCATTATCAAAATAAATTTCGAAACCAAAACACAAAGACAGTGAAATAGAGAGCAATTCTTAAATAATTCACTCAGGGCATGTGATGCAACTGGGATTGACCACATCTACACCCAGAGCTGGTTGAGACATAAGGCTGGACACTTCAGGCTGATAGCATTGGTGAGTTTCGGTGAGCAAATGCAGACCCTTTGAAGTCATACTGCATGGTACCCATTCCATGGGTCCCAACTCTCCAGGTTCAAGGGATTTTTCTCCAGCTAAAACATGCATAGGAAACCCCGAATATTGTGCACCGTGTGATTGGGAAACGATTTAAAATGCATCTCAGTTTTCGTATCCTGGTCCTCGGGTTCACCATTCCAGATGCTTTACTAACACTCTCCCCGCTTGGAGAGTCAGTGCCTTTAACCTCCTCTTTAGCACAGCTTGCAATTTCTGTGCAAGATGAAAAGGAATAGGGATAACCAATCAGAGACTAGCTGTAGGTGTCTGCACGGGCAAATGTAACGCTCATTTCCCACCAGGAAGAGGAATTAACCAAAAGCTCAGCGTGCCCTGCCGGAAACAGATTAGGGCCTGAAGCAATCCTGCGGTTTTGTGCCCAGCTCACAAGAAAGTGCGTTGAAGAAAGGAGCTCAGGGGCACTGTAATTCACAAACCTGCAGAGTTATAAATGACAGCTATCCTCCAAAAATATATTGAAGTAAGCCTGCGAAGGGGACTTGAAAGCGGGGCAGAGTTTCAGGAAAACCATTGCAGGGGATAGACTGGAATTGCCCTGAAAGCATAGGAAAAGAGGCACAACGTCGACAATGATGCACTTGGCCAAAAAGGGCGCATGCGTTTTTTCCTGAATATATTCAGGAAAAAACGCATACGCACTTTTTGGCCAACCAAGCAAGCCTGTAAAGGAAATCTGCACTACAATGAAATCTCACTGCCCCCCCGGGCAAAAGGGCCATCTGAAAACAGTGTAAAATCCAGAAAGGTAGGACAGGATATGGAGAACAGGGAGCCTTGTTATGCTGATTGGCAGGATGTAATTGTGAACAGCCACCCTGGAGAAGTGTGTGGTGTTTCCTGAAACACGTAAGACATAAAGCAACACAGCCTATGGCAATTGCACTTATGGTCCTATTGCTTATGGAAACTAAAATCAAAAACAGAGAGCCACCCCAAAGTTTGGGACGGCTGTGTTCCCAGAAGCTCGTCTACAGTACCAGGTAAATATCCCAAAAAGCAAAAAATGGATAAAGAAGTTGTGGCACGTACGTGCAATGCAATATCACTCAGCAATGAAATCTGTGTCATCAGGCCCGTAGCGGCATAGTGAGTGGATGCAGGTACGGTGATTCTACGTGAACTACGTCACACAGAAAAAGAAACATCATAAGATATCACTAATACACGGAATGTAAACTTGACTACACATGAACTGAATTACAAAACAGAACAGGGTCTCAAATTTAGAACACCAACTAGTGCTTGCTTATGGGGAAAGGTGCCTTGGGGTGCTGCATAAAATCAGAGACTGAAATTAGCACAGATAACTTTCCATAAGCCAAATATGTAATAGACAAGACCTACTCCTTGCTCAACGAAATGGACCCAACACCACATATTCAATGCCTAGGAATATACGTGACTAGGAAGAGTCTTAAAACCCATGGATATATATGTCTCCGTAAGAGAATCAAGCGTGTGTACAGCGGCCGAAACGCAGCAGTGAAAATCCGATAAATCCCATTATCAAAATAAATTTCGAAAACAAAACACAAAGACAGTGAAATAGAGAGCTATTCTTAAATAATTCACTCAGGGGATGTGATGCAACCGGGATTTAACACATCTACACCCAGAGCTGGTTGAGACATAAGGCTGGACACTTCAGGCTGATAGCATTGGTGAGTTTCGGTGAGCAAATGCAGACCCTTTGAAGTCATACTGCATGGTACCCATTTCATGGGTCCCAACTCGCCAGGTTTAAGGGATTCTTCCTCCAGCTAAAACATGCATGGGAAACGCAGAGTATCGTCCACCGTGTGATTGGGAAATGATTTAAAATGCATCTCAGTTTTCGTATCCTGGTCCTCGGGTTCACCATTCCAGATGCTTTACTAACACTCTCCCCGCTTGGAGAGTCAGTGCCTTTAACCTCCTGTTTGGCACAGCTTGCAATTTCTGTGCAAGATGAACAGTAATAGGGAGAACCAATGAGAGACTAGCTGTAGGTGTCTGCACGGGCAAATGTAACACTCATTGCCCACCAGGAAGAGGAATTAAACAAAGGCTCAGTGTGCCCTGCTGGAAACAGATTAGGGCCTGAAGCAATCCTGCGGTTTTGTGCCCAGCTCACAAGAAAGCGAGTTGAAGAAAGGAGCTCAGGGGCACTGTAATTCACAAACCTGCAGAGTTATAAATGACAGCTATCTTCCAAAAGTATATTGAAGTAAGCCTGCGAAGGGGACTTGAAAGCGGGGCAGAATTTCAGGAAAACGATTGCAGGGGGTAGACTGGAGTTGCTCTAAAAGCATAGGAAAAGAGGCACAACGTCGACAATGATGCACTTGGCCAAAAAGTGCGTATGCGTTTTTTCCTGAATATATTCAGGAAAAAACGCATACGCCGTTTTTGGCTAACCAAGCAAGCCTGTAAAGGAAATCTGCTCTACAATGAAGTCTCACTGCCCCCAGGGCAAAAGGGCCATCTGAAAAAAGTGTAAAATCCAGAAAGGTAGGACAGGATATGGAGAACAGGGAGCCTTGTTATGCTGATTGGCAGGATGTAAATTGCCAGCAGCCACCCTGGAGAAGTGTATGGTGTTTCCTGAAACACGTAAGAAACAAAGCAACACAGCCTATGGCACTTCCACTTATGGTCCTATAGCTTACGGAAATTAAAATCAAAAACAGACAGCCACCCCAATATTTGGGATGGCTGTGTTCACAAGAAGCTCGTCTACAGTATCAGGTAAATATCCCAGAAAGCAAAAAATGGATAAAGAAGTTGTGGCACGTACGTGCAATGCAATATCACTCAGCAATGAAATCTGTGTCATCAGGCCCATAGCAGCATAGTGAGTGGATGCAGGTACGGTGATTTTACGTGAACTACGTCACACAGAAAAAGAAACATCATAAGATATCACTAATACACGGAATGTAAACTTGACTACACATGAACTGACTTACAAAACAGAACAGGGTCTCAAATTTAGAAAACCAACTAGTGCTTGCTTATGGGGAAAGGTGCCTTGGGGTGCTGCATAAAACCAGAGACTGAAATTAGCACAGATAACTTTCCATAAGCCAAATATGTAATAGACAAGACCTACTCCTTGCTCAACGAAATGGACCCAACACCACATATTCAACGCCTAGGAATATACCTGACTAGGAAGAAGCTTAAAACCCATGGATATATATGTCTCCGTAAGAGAATCAAGCGTGTGTACTGCGGCCGAAATGCAGCAGTGAAATTCCGATAAATCCCATTATCAAAATAAATTTCGAAACCAAAACACAAAGACAGTGAAATAGAGAGCAATTCTTAAATAATTCACTCAGGGCATGTGATGCAACTGGGATTGACCACATCTACACCCAGAGCTGGTTGAGACATAAGGCTGGACACTTCAGGCTGATAGCATTGGTGAGTTTCGGTGAGCAAATGCAGACCCTTTGAAGTCATACTGCATGGTATCCATTCCATGGGTCCCAACTCTCCAGGTTCAAGGGATTCTACCTCCAGCTAAAACATGCATAGGAAACCCCGAATATTGTCCACCGTGTGATTGGGAAACGATTTAAAATGCATCTCAGTTTTCCTATCCTGGTCCTCGGGTTCACCATTCCAGATGCTTTACTAACACTCTCCCCGCTTGGAGAGTCAGTGCCTTTAACCTCCTCTTTAGCACAGCTTGCAATTTCTGTGCAAGATGAAAAGGAATAGGGATACCCAATGAGAGACTAGCTGTAGGTGTCTGCACGGGCAAATGTAACGCTCATTTCCCACCAGGAAGAGGAATTAACCAAAAGCTCAGCGTGCCCTGCCGGAAACAGATTAGGGCCTGAAGCAATCCTGCGGTTTTGTGCCCAGCTCACAAGAAAGTGCGTTGAAGAAAGGAGCTCAGGGGCACTGTAATTCACAAACCTGCAGAGTTATAAATGACAGCTATCCTCCAAAAATATTTTGAAGTAAGCCTGCGAAGGGGACTTGAAAGCGGGGCAGAGTTTCAGGAAAACTATTGCAGGGGATAGACTGGAATTGCCCTGAAAGCATAGGAAAAGAGGCACAACGTCGACAATGATGCACTTGGCCAAAAAGGGCGCATGCTTTTTTTCCTGAATATATTCAGGAAAAAACGCATACGCACTTTTTGGCCAACCAAGCAAGCCTGTAAAGGAAATCTGCACTACAATGAAGTCTCACTGCCCCCCGGGCAAGAGGGCCATCTGAAAAAAGTGTAAAATCCAGAAAGGTAGGACAGGATATGGAGAACAGGGAGCCTTGTTATGCTGATGGGCAGGATGTAAATTGCCAGCAGCCACCCTGGAGAAGTGTATGGTGTTTCCTGAAACACGTAAGAAACAGAGCAACACAGCCTATGGCACTTCCACTTATGGTCCTATAGCTTACGGAAATTTAAATCAAAAACAGACAGCCACCCCAATATTTGGAACGGCTGTGTTCCCAAGAAGCTCGTCTACAGTACCAGGTAAATATCCCAGAAAGCAAAAAATGGATAAAGCAGTTGTGGCACGTACGTGCAATGCAGTAACACTCAGGAATGAAATCTGTGTCATCAGGCCCATAGCGGCATAGTGAGTGGATGCAGGTACGGTGAGTCTACGTGAACTACGTCACACAGAAAAAGAAACATCATAAGATATCACTAATACACGGAATGTAAACTTGACTACACATGAACTGAATTACAAAACAGAACAGGATCTCAAATTTAGAAAACCAACTAGTGCTTGCTTATGGGGAAAGGTGCCTTGGGGTGCTGCATAAAACCAGAGACTGAAATTAGCACAGATAACATTCCATAAGCCAAATATGTAATAGACAAGACCTACTCCTTGCTCAACGAAATGGACTCAAAACCACATATTCAACGCCTAGGAATATACCTTACTAGGAAGAATCTTAAAACCCATGGATATATATGTCTCCGTAAGAGAATCAGGCGTGTGTACAACGGCCGAAATGCAGCAGTGAAAATCCAATAAATCCCATTATCAAAATAAATTTCGAAAACAAAACACAAAGACAGTGAAATAGAGAGCAATTCTTAAATAATTTACTCAGGGCATGTGATGCAACCGTGATTGACCACATCTACACCCAGAGCTGGTTGAGACATAAGGCTGGACACTTCAGGCTGATAGCATTGGTGAGTTTCGGTGAGCAAATGCAGACCCTTTGAAGTCATACCGCATGGTACCAATTCCATGGGTCCCAACTCTCCAGGTTCAAGGGATTCTTCCTCCAGCTAAAACATGCATGGGAAACCCAGAGTATCGTCCACCGTGTGATTGGGAAACGATTTAAAATGCATCTCAGTTTTCGTATCCTGGTCCTCGGGTTCACCATTCCAGATGCTTTACTAACACTCTCCCCGCTTGGAGAGTCAGTGCCTTTAACCTCCTCTTTGGCACAGCTTGCAATTTCTATGCAAGTTGAACAGGAATAGGGAGAACCAATGAGAGACTAGCTATAGGTGTCTGCACGGGCAAATGTAATGCTCATTTCTCACCAGGAAGAGGAATTAACCAGAGGCTCAGCGTGCCCTGCTGAAAACAGATTAGGGCCTGAAGCAATCCTGCGGTTTTGTGCCCAGCTCACAAGAAAGCGAGTTGAAGAAAGGAGCTCAGGGGCACTGTAATTCACAAACCTGCAGAGTTATAAATGACAGCTATCCTCCAAAAATATATTGAAGTAAGCCTGCGAAGGGGACTTGAAAGCGGGGCAGAGTTTCAGGAAAACCATTGCAGGGGGTAGACTGGAATTGCCCTGAAAGCATAGGAAAAGAGGCACAACGTCGACAATGATGCACTTGGCCAAAAAGGGTGTATGCGTTTTTTCCTGAATATATTCAGGAAAAAACGCATACGCCCTTTTTGGCCAACCAAGCAAGCCTGTAAAGGAAATCTGCACTACAATGAAGTCTCACTGCCCCCCGGGGAAAAGGGCCATCTGAAAAAAGTGTAAAATCCAGAAAGTTAGGGCAGGATATGGAGAACAGGGAGCCTTGTTATGCTGATTGGCAGGATGTAAATTGCCAGCAGCCACCCTGGAGAAGTGTATGGTGTTTCCTGAAACACGTAAGAAACAAAGCAACACAGCCTATGGCACTTCCACTTATGGTCCTATAGCTTACGGAAATTAAAATGAAAAACAGACAGCCACCCTAATATTTGGACGGCTGTGTTCACAAGAAGCTCGTCTACAGTATCAGGTAAATATCCCAGAAAGCAAAAAATGGATAAAGAAGTTGTGGCACGTACGTACAATGCAATATCACTCAGCAATGAAATCTGTGTCATCAGGCCCGTAGCGGCATAGTGAGTGGATGCAGGTACGGTGATTCTACGTGAACTACATCACACAGAAAAAGAAACATCATAAGATATCACTAATACACGGAATGTAAACTTGACTACACATGAACTGAATTACAAAACAGAACAGGGTCTCAAATTTAGAAAACCAACTAGTGCTTGCTTATGGGGAAAGGTGCGTTGGGGTGCTGCATAAAACCAGAGACTGAAATTAGTACAGATAACATTCCATAAGACAAATATGTAATAGACAAGACCTACTCCTTGCTCAACGAAATGGACTCAACACCACATATTCAACGCCTAGGAATATACCTGACTAGGAAGAATCTTAAAACCCATGGATATATATGTCTCCGTAAGAGAATCAAGCGTGTGTACAGCGCCCGATACGCAGCAGTGAAAATCCGATAAATCCCATTATCAAAATAAATTTCGAAAACAAAACACAAAGACAGTGAAATAGAGAGCAATTATTAAATAATTCACTCAGGGCATGTGATGCAACCGGGATTGACCACATCTACCCTCAGAGCTGGTCGAGACATAAGGCTGGACACTACAGGCTGATAGCATTGGTGAGTTTCGGTGAGGAAATGCAGGCCCTTTGAAGTCATACTGCATGGTACCTATTCCATGGTTCCCAACTCTTTAGGTACAAGGGATTCTTCCTCCAGCTAAAACATGCATGGGAAACCCACAGTATGGTCCACCGTGTGATTGGGAAACGATTTAAAATGCATCTCAGTTTTCGTATCCTGGTCTTCGGGTTCACCATTCCAGATGCTTTACTAACACTCTCCCTCCTTGGAGAGTCAGTGCCTTTAACCTCCTCTTTGGCACAGCTTGCAATTTCTGTGCAAGATGAACAGGAATAGGGAGAACCAATGAGAGAGTAGCTGTAGGTGTCTGCACGGGCAAATGTAACGCTCATTGCCCACCAGGAAGAGGAATTAAACAAAGGCTCAGCGTGCCCTGCTGAAAACAGATTAGGGCCTGAAGCAATCCTGCGGTTTTGTGCCCAGCTCACAAGAAAGCGAGTTGAAGAAAGGAGCTCAGGGGCACTGTAATTCACAAACCTGCAGAGTTATAAATGACAGCTATCCTCCAAAAATATATTGAAGTAAGCCTGCGAAGGGGACTTGAAAGCGGGGCAGAATTTCAGGAAAACGATTGCAGGGGGTAGACTGGAATTGCCCTGAAAGCATAGGAAAAGAGGCACAACGTCGACAATGATGCACTTGACCAAATAGGGCGTATGCGTTTTTTCCTGAATATATTCAGGAAAAAACGCATACGCAATTTTTGGCCAACGAAGCAAGCCTGTAAAGGAAATCTGCACTACAATGAAGTCTCACTGCCCCCCGGGCAAAAGGGCCATCTGAAAAATGTGTAAAATCCAGAAATGTAGGACAGGATATGGAGAACAGGGAGCCTTGTTATGCTGATTGGCAGGATGTAAATTGCCAGCAGCCACCCTGGAGAAGTGTATGGTGTTTCCTGAAACACGTAAGAAACAAAGCAACACAGCCTATGGCACTTCCACTTATGGTCCTATAGCTTACGGAAATTAAAATCAAAAACAGACAGCCACCCCAATATTTGGGACGGCTGTGTTCACAAGAAGCCCGTCTACAGTATCAGGTAAATATCCCGGAAATTAAAAAATGGATAAAGAAGTTGTGGCACGTACGTACAATGCAATATCACTCAGCAATGAAATCTGTGTCATCAGGCCCATAGCGGCATAGTGAGTGGATGCAGGTACGGTGATTCTACGTGAACTACGTCACACAGAAAAAGAAACATCATAAGATATCACTAATACACGGAATGTAAACTTGACTACACATGAACTGAATTACAAAACAGAGCAGGGTCTCAAATTTAGAAAACCAACTAGTGCTTGCTTATGGGGAAAGGTGCCTTGGGGTGCTGCATAAAACCAGAGACTGAAATTAGCACAGATAACTTTCCATAAGCCAAATATGTAATAGACAAGACCTACTCCTAGCTCAACGAAATGGACCCAACACCACATATTCAATGCCTAGGAATATACCTGACTAGGAAGAATCTTAAAACCCATGGAAATATATGTCTCCGTAAGAGAATCAAGCGTGTGTACAGCGGCCGAAACGCAGCAGTGAAAATCCGATAAATCCCATTATCAAAATAAATTTCGAAAACAAAACACAAAGACAGTGAAATAGAGAGCAATTCTTAAATAATTCACTCAGGGCATGTGATGCAACCGGGATTGACCACATCTACACCCAGAGCTGGTTGAGACATAAGGCTGGACACTTCAGGCTGATAGCATTGATGAGTTTCGGTGAGCAAATTCAGACCCTTTGAAGTCATACTGCATGGTACCCATTCCATGGGTCCCAACTCTCCAGGTTCAAGGCATTCTTCCTCCAGCTAAAACATGCATGGGAAACCCAGAGTATCGTCCACCGTGTGATTGGGAAACGATTTAAAATGCATCTCAGTTTTCGTATCCTGGTCCTCGGGTTCACCATTCCAGATGCTTTACTAACACTCTCCCCGCTTGGAGAGTCAGTGCCTTTAACCTCCTCTTTGGCACAGCTTGCAATTTCTGTGCAAGATGAACAGGAATAGGGAGAACCAATGAGAGACTAGCTGTAGGTGTCTGCACGGGCAAATGTAACGCTCATTGCCCACCAGGAAGAGGAATTAAACAAAGGCTCAGTGTGCTCTGCTGGAAACAGATTAGGGCCTGAAGCAATCCTGCGGTTTTGTGCCCAGCTCACAAGAAAGCGAGTTGAAGAAAGGAGCTCAGGGGCACTGTAGTTCACAATCCTGCAGAGTTATAAATGACAGCTATCCTCCAAAAATATATTGAAGTAAGCCTGCGAAGGGACTTGAAAGTGGGGCAGAATTTCAGGAAAACGATTGCAGGGGGTAGACTGGAATTGCCCTGAAAGCATAGGAAAAGAGGCAGAACGTTGACAATGATGCACTTGGCCAAAAAGGGCGTATGCGTTTTTTCCTGAATATATTCAGGAAAAAACGCATACGCCCTTTTTGGCCAACCAAGCAAGCCTGTAAAGGAAATCTGCACTACAATGAAATCTCACTGCCCCCCCGGGCAAAAGGGCCATCTGAAAAAAGTGTAAAATCCAGAAAGGTAGGACAGGATATGGAGAACAGGGAGCCTTGTTATGCTGATTGGCAGGATGTAAATTGCCAGCAGCCACCCTGGAGAAGTGTATGGTGTTTCCTGAAACACGTAAGAAACAAAGCAACACAGCCTATGGCACTTCCACTTATGGTCCTATAGCTTACAGAAATTAAAATCAAAAACAGACAGCCACCCCAATATTTGGGCCGGCTGTGTTCACAAGAAGCTCGTCTACAGTATCAGGTAAATATCCCAGAAAGCAAAAAATGGATAAAGAAGTTGTGGCACGTACGTACAATGCAATATCACTCAGCAATGAAATCTGTGTCATCAGGCCCGTAGCGGCATAGTGAGTGGATGCAGGTACGGTGATTCTACGTGAACTACGTCACACAGAAAAAGAAACATCATAAGATATCACTAATACACGGAATGTAAACTTGACTACACATGAACTGAATTACAAAACAGAACAGGGTCTCAAATTTAGAAAACCGACTAGTGCTTGCTTATGGAGAAAGGTGCCTTGGGGTGCTGCATAAAACCAGAGACTGAAATTAGCACAGATAACTTTCCATAAGCCAAATATGTAATAGATAAGACCTACTCCTTGCTCAACGAAATGGACCCAACACCACATATTCAACGCCTAGGAATATACCTGACTAGGAAGAATCTTAAAACCCATGGAATTATATGTCTCCGTAAGAGAATCAAGCGTGTGTACAGCGGCCGAAACGCAGCAGTGAAAATCCGATAAATCCCATTATCAAAATAAATTTCGAAAACAAAACACAAAGACAGTGAAATAGAGAGCAATTCTTAAATAATTCACTCAGGGCATGTGATGCAACCGGGATTGACCACATCTACACCCAGAGCTGGTTGAGACATAAGGCTGGACACTTCAGGCTGATAGCACTGGTGAGTTTCGGTGAGCAAATGCAGACCCTTTGAAGTCATACTGCATGGTACCCATTCCATGGGTCCCAACTCTCCAGGTTCAAGGCATTCTTCCTCCAGCTAAAACATGCATGGGAAACCCAGAGTATCGTCCACCGTGTGATTGGGAAACGATTTAAAATGCATCTCAGTTTTCGTTTCCTGGTCCTCGGGTTCACCACTCCAGATGCTTTACTAACACTCTCCCCGCTTGGAGAGTCAGTGCCTTTAACCTCCTGTTTGGCACAGCTTGCCATTTCTGTGCAAGATGAACAGGAATAGGGAGAACCAATGAGAGACTAGCTGTAGGTGTCTGCACGGGCAAATGTAACGCTCATTGCCCACCAGGAAGAGGAATTAAACAAAGGCTCAGTGTGCCCTGCTGGAAACAGTTTAGGGCCTGAAGCAATCCTGCGGTTTTGTGCCCAGCTCACAAGAAAGCGAGTTGAAGAAAGGAGCTCATGGGCACTGTACTTCACAAACCTGCAGAGTTATAAATGACAGCTATCCTCCAATAATATATTGAAGTAAGCCTGCGAAGGGGACTTGAAAGCGGGGCAGAATTTCAGGAAAACGATTGCAGGGGGTAGACTGGAATTGCCCTGAAAGCATAGGAAAAGAGGCACAACGTCGACAATGATGCACTTGGCCAAAACAGGCGTATGCCTTTTTTCCTGAATATATTCAGGAAAAAAGGCATACGCCCTTTTTGGCCAACCAAGCAAGCCTGTAAAGGAAATCTGCACTACAATGAAATCTCACTGCCCCCCCCGGGCAAAAGGGCCATCTGAAAAATGTGTAAAATCCAGAAAGGTAGGACAGGATATGGAGAACAGGGAGCCTTGTTATGCTGATTGGCAGGATGTAAATTGCCAGCAGCCACCCTGGAGAAGTGTATGGTGTTTCCTGAAACACGTAAGAAACAAAGCAACACAGCCTATGGCACTTCCACTTATGGTCCTATAGCTTACGGAAATTAAAATCAAAAACAGACAGCCACCCCAATATTTGGGACGGCTGTGTTCACAAGAAGCTCGTCTACAGTATCAGGTAAATATCCCAGAAAGCAAAAAATGGATAAAGAACTTGTGGCACGTACGTACAATGCAATATCACTCAGCAATGAAATCTGTGTCATCAGGCCCATAGTGGAATTGTGAGTGGATGCAGGTACGGTGATTCTACGTGAACTACATCACACAGAAAAAGAAACATCATAAGATATCACTAATACACGGAATGTAAACTTGACTACACATGAACTGAATTACAAAACAGAACAGGGTCTCAAATTTAGAAAACCAACTAGTGCTTGCTTATGGGGAAAGGTGCGTTGGGGTGCTGCATAAAACCAGAGACTGAAATTAGCACAGATAACATTCCATAAGCCAAATATGTAATAGACAAGACCTACTCCTTGCTCAACGAAATGGACCCAACACCACATATTCAACGCCTAGGAATATATCTGACTACGAAGAATCTTAAAACCCATGGATATATATGTCTCCGTAAGAGAATCAAGCGTGTGTACAGCGGCGGAAATGCAGCAGTGAAAATCCGATAAATCCCATTATCAAAATAAATTTCGAAAACAAAACACAAAGACAGTGAAATAGAGAGCAATTCTTAAATAATTCACTAAGGGCATGTGATGCAACCGGGATTGACCACATCTACACCCAGAGCTGGTTGAGACATAAGGCTGGACACTTCTGGCTGATAGCACTGGTGAGTTTCGGTGAGCAAATGCAGACCCTTTGAAGTAATACTGCATGGTACCCATTCCATGGGTCCCAACTCTCCAGGTTCAAGGCATTCTTCCTCCAGTTAAAACATGCATGGGAAACCCAGAGTATCGTCCACCGTGTGATTGGGAAATGATTTAAAATGCATCTCAGTTTTCATATCCTGGTCCTCGGGTTCACCATTCCAGATGCTTTACTAACACTCTCCCCGCTTGGAGAGTCAGTGCCTTTAACCTCCTGTTTGGCACAGCTTGCCATTTCTGTGCAAGATGAACAGGAATAGGGAGAACCAATGAGAGACTAGCTGTAGGTGTCTGCATGGGCAAATGTAACGCTCATTGCCCACCAGGAAGAGGAATTAAACAAAGGCTCAGTGTGCCCTGCTGGAAACAGATTAGGGCCTGAAGCAATCCTGCGGTTTTGTGCCCAGCTCAAAAGAAAGCGAGTTGAAGAAAGGAGCTCAGGGGCACTGTACTTCACAAACCTGCAGAGTTATAAATGACAGCTATCCTCCAAAAATATATTGAAGTAAGCCTGCGAAGGGGACTTGAAAGCGGGGCTGAATTTCAGGAAAACGATTGCAGGGGGTAGACTGGAATTGCCCTGAAAGCATAGGAAAAGAGGCACAACGTCGACAATGATGCACTTGGCCAAAAAGGGCGTATGCGTTTTTTCCTGAATATATTCAGGAAAAAACGCATACGCCCTTTTTGGCCAAACAAGCAAGCCTGTAATGGAAATCTGCACTACAATGAAATCTCACTGCCCCCCCGGGCAAAAGGGCCATCTGAAAAAAGTGTAAAATCCAGAAACGTAGGACAGGATATGGAGAACAGGGAGCCTTGTTATGCTGATTGGCAGGATGTAAATTGCCAGCAGCCACCCTGGAGAAGTGTATGGTGTTTCCTGAAACACGTAAGAAACAAAGCAACACAGCCTATGGCACTTCCACTTATGGTCCTATAGTTTACGGAAATTAAAATCAAAAACAGACAGTCACCCCAATATTTGGGACGGCTGTGTTCACACGAAGCTCGTGTACAGTATCAGGTAAATATCCCAGAAAGCAAAAAATGGATAAAGAAGTTGTGGCACGTACGTACAATGCAATATCACTCAGCAATGAAATCTGTGTCATCAGGCCCGTAGCGGCATAGTGAGTGGATGCAGGTACGGTGATTCTACGTGAACTACGTCACACAGAAAAAGAAACATCATAAGATATCACTAATACACGGAATGTAAACTTGACTACACATGAACTGAATTACAAAACAGAACAGGGTCTCAAATTTAGAAAACCGACTAGTGCTTGCTTATGGAGAAAGGTGCCTTGGGGTGCTGCATAAAACCAGAGACTGAAATTAGCACAGATAACTTTCCATAAGCCAAATATGTAATAGATAAGACCTACTCCTTGCTCAACGAAATGGACCCAACACCACATATTCAACGCCTAGGAATATACCTGACTAGGAAGAATCTTAAAACCCATGGAATTATATGTCTCCGTAAGAGAATCAAGCGTGTGTACAGCGGCCGAAACGCAGCAGTGAAAATCCGATAAATCCCATTATCAAAATAAATTTCGAAAACAAAACACAAAGACAGTGAAATAGAGAGCAATTCTTAAATAATTCACTCAGGGCATGTGATGCAACCGGGATTGACCACATCTACACCCAGAGCTGGTTGAGACATAAGGCTGGACACTTCAGGCTGATAGCACTGGTGAGTTTCGGTGAGCAAATGCAGACCCTTTGAAGTCATACTGCATGGTACCCATTCCATGGGTCCCAAATCTCCAGGTTCAAGGCATTCTTCCTCCAGCTAAAACATGCATGGGAAACCCAGAGTATCGTCCACCGTGTGATTGGGAAACGATTTAAAATGCATCTCAGTTTTCGTTTCCTGGTCCTCGGGTTCACCACTCCAGATGCTTTACTAACACTCTCCCCGCTTGGAGAGTCAGTGCCTTTAACCTCCTGTTTCGCACAGCTTGCCATTTCTGTGCAAGATGAACAGGAATAGGGAGAACCAATGAGAGACTAGCTGTAGGTGTCTGCACGGGCAAATGTAACGCTCATTGCCCACCAGGAAGAGGAATTAAACAAAGGCTCAGTGTGCCCTGCTGGAAACAGTTTAGGGCCTGAAGCAATCCTGCGGTTTTGTGCCCAGCTCACAAGAAAGCGAGTTGAAGAAAGGAGCTCATGGGCACTGTACTTCACAAACCTGCAGAGTTATAAATGACAGCTATCCTCCAATAATATATTGAAGTAATCCTGCGAAGGGGACTTGAAAGCGGGGCAGAATTTCAGGAAAACGATTGCAGGGGGTAGACTGGAATTGCCCTGAAAGCATAGGAAAAGAGGCACAACGTCGACAATGATGCACTTGGCCAAAACAGGCGTATGCCTTTTTTCCTGAATATATTCAGGAAAAAAGGCATACGCCCTTTTTGGCCAACCAAGCAAGCCTGTAAAGGAAATCTGCACTACAATGAAATCTCACTGCCCCCCCCGGGCAAAAGGGCCATCTGAAAAAAGTGTAAAATCCAGAAAGGTAGGACAGGATATGGAGAACAGGGAGCCTTGTTATGCTGATTGGCAGGATGTAAATTGCCAGCAGCCACCCTGGAGAAGTGTATGGTGTTTCCTGAAACACGTAAGAAACAAAGCAACACAGCCTATGGCACTTCCATTTATGGTCCTATAGCTTACGGAAATTAAAATCAAAAACAGACAGCCACCCCAATATTTGGGACGGCTGTGTTCACAAGAAGCTCGTCTACAGTATCAGGTAAATATCCCAGAAAGCAAAAAATGGATAAAGAACTTGTGGCACGTACGTACAATGCAATATCACTCAGCAATGAAATCTGTGTCATCAGGCCCATAGTGGCATTGTGAGTGGATGCAGGTACGGTGATTCTACGTGAACTACGTCACACAGAAAAAGAAACATCATAAGATATCACTAATACACGGAATGTAAACTTGACTACACATGAACTGAATTACAAAACAGAACAGGGTCTCAAATTTAGAAAACCAACTAGTGCTTGCTTATGGGGAAAGGTGCGTTGGGGTGCTGCATAAAACCAGAGACTGAAATTAGCACAGATAACATTCCATAAGCCAAATATGTAATAGACAAGACCTACTCCTTGCTCAACGAAATGGACCCAACACCACATATTCAACGCCTAGGAATATACCTGACTACGAAGAATCTTAAAACCCATGGATATATATGTCTCCGTAAGAGAATCAAGCGTGTGTACAGCGGCGGAAATGCAGCAGTGAAAATCCGATAAATCCCATTATCAAAATAAATTTCGAAAACAAAACACAAAGACAGTGAAATAGAGAGCAATTCTTAAATAATTCACTCAGGGCATGTGATGCAACCGGGATTGACCACATCTACACCCAGAGCTGGTTGAGACATAAGGCTGGACACTTCTGGCTGATAGCACTGGTGAGTTTCGGTGAGCAAATGCAGACCCTTTGAAGTAATACTGCATGGTACCCATTCCATGGGTCCCAACTCTCCAGGTTCAAGGCATTCTTCCTCCAGTTAAAACATGCATGGGAAACCCAGAGTATCGTCCACCGTGTGATTGGGAAATGATTTAAAATGCATCTCAGTTTTCATATCCTGGTCCTCGGGTTCACCATTCCAGATGCTTTACTAACACTCTCCCCGCTTGGAGAGTCAGTGCCTTTAACCTCCTGTTTGGCACAGCTTGCCATTTCTGTGCAAGATGAACAGGAATAGGGAGAACCAATGAGAGACTAGCTGTAGGTGTCTGCATGGGCAAATGTAACGCTCATTGCCCACCAGGAAGAGGAATTAAACAAAGGCTCAGTGTGCCCTGCTGGAAACAGATTAGGGCCTGAAGCAATCCTGCGGTTTTGTGCCCAGCTCAAAAGAAAGCGAGTTGAAGAAAGGAGCTCAGGGGCACTGTACTTCACAAACCTGCAGAGTTATAAATGACAGCTATCCTCCAAAAATATATTGAAGTAAGCCTGCGAAGGGGACTTGAAAGCGGGGCTGAATTTCAGGAAAACGATTGCAGGGGGTAGACTGGAATTGCCCTGAAAGCATAGGAAAAGAGGCACAACGTCGACAATGATGCACTTGGCCAAAAAGGGCGTATGCGTTTTTTCCTGAATATATTCAGGAAAAAACGCATACGCCCTTTTTGGCCAAACAAGCAAGCCTGTAATGGAAATCTGCTCTACAATGAAATCTCACTGCCCCCCCGGGCAAAAGGGCCATCTGAAAAAAGTGTAAAATCCAGAAACGTAGGACAGGATATGGAGAACAGGGAGCCTTGTTATGCTGATTGGCAGGATGTAAATTGCCAGCAGCCACCCTGGAGAAGTGTATGGTGTTTCCTGAAACACGTAAGAAACAAAGCAACACAGCCTATGGCACTTCCACTTATGGTCCTATAGTTTACGGAAATTAAAATCAAAAACAGACAGTCACCCCAATATTTGGGACGGCTGTGTTCACACGAAGCTCGTGTACAGTATCAGGTAAATATCCCAGAAAGCAAAAAATGGATAAAGAAGTTGTGGCACGTACGTACAATGCAATATCACTCAGCAATGAAATCTGTGTCATCAGGCCCGTAGCGGCATAGTGAGTGGATGCAGGTACGGTGATTCTACGTGAACTACGTCACACAGAAAAAGAAACATCATAAGATATCACTAATACACGGAATGTAAACTTGACTACACATGAACTGAATTACAAAAAAGAACAGGGTCTCAAATTTAGAAAACCGACTAGTGCTTGCTTATGGAGAAAGGTGCCTTGGGGTGCTGCATAAAACCAGAGACTGAAATTAGCACAGATAACTTTCCATAAGCCAAATATGTAATAGATAAGACCTACTCCTTGCTCAACGAAATGGACCCAACACCACATATTCAACGCCTAGGAATATACCTGACTAGGAAGAATCTTAAAACCCATGGAATTATATGTCTCCGTAAGAGAATCAAGCGTGTGTACAGCGGCCGAAACGCAGCAGTGAAAATCCGATAAATCCCATTATCAAAATAAATTTCGAAAACAAAACACAAAGACAGTGAAATAGAGAGCAATTCTTAAATAATTCACTCAGGGCATGTGATGCAACCGGGATTGACCACATCTACACCCAGAGCTGGTTGAGACATAAGGCTGGACACTTCAGGCTGATAGCACTGGTGAGTTTCAGTGAGCAAATGCAGACCCTTTGAAGTCATACTGCATGGTACCCATTCCATGGGTCCCAAATCTCCAGGTTCAAGGCATTCTTCCTCCAGCTAAAACATGCATGGGAAACCCAGAGTATCGTCCACCGTGTGATTGGGAAACGATTTAAAATGCATCTCAGTTTTCGTTTCCTGGTCCTCGGGTTCACCACTCCAGATGCTTTACTAACACTCTCCCCGCTTGGAGAGTCAGTGCCTTTAACCTCCTGTTTCGCACAGCTTGCCATTTCTGTGCAAGATGAACAGGAATAGGGAGAACCAATGAGAGACTAGCTGTAGGTGTCTGCACGGGCAAATGTAACGCTCATTGCCCACCAGGAAGAGGAATTAAACAAAGGCTCAGTGTGCCCTGCTGGAAACAGTTTAGGGCCTGAAGCAATCCTGCGGTTTTGTGCCCAGCTCACAAGAAAGCGAGTTGAAGAAAGGAGCTCATGGGCACTGTACTTCACAAACCTGCAGAGTTATAAATGACAGCTATCCTCCAATAATATATTGAAGTAATCCTGCGAAGGGGACTTGAAAGCGGGGCAGAATTTCAGGAAAACGATTGCAGGGGGTAGACTGGAATTGCCCTGAAAGCATAGGAAAAGAGGCACAACGTCGACAATGATGCACTTGGCCAAAACAGGCGTATGCCTTTTTTCCTGAATATATTCAGGAAAAAAGGCATACGCCCTTTTTGGCCAACCAAGCAAGCCTGTAAAGGAAATCTGCACTACAATGAAATCTCACTGCCCCCCCCGGGCAAAAGGGCCATCTGAAAAAAGTGTAAAATCCAGAAAGGTAGGACAGGATATGGAGAACAGGGAGCCTTGTTATGCTGATTGGCAGGATGTAAATTGCCAGCAGCCACCCTGGAGAAGTGTATGGTGTTTCCTGAAACACGTAAGAAACAAAGCAACACAGCCTATGGCACTTCCATTTATGGTCCTATAGCTTACGGAAATTAAAATCAAAAACAGACAGCCACCCCAATATTTGGGACGGCTGTGTTCACAAGAAGCTCGTCTACAGTATCAGGTAAATATCCCAGAAAGCAAAAAATGGATAAAGAACTTGTGGCACGTACGTACAATGCAATATCACTCAGCAATGAAATCTGTGTCATCAGGCCCATAGTGGCATTGTGAGTGGATGCAGGTACGGTGATTCTACGTGAACTACGTCACACAGAAAAAGAAACATCATAAGATATCACTAATACACGGAATGTAAACTTGACTACACATGAACTGAATTACAAAACAGAACAGGGTCTCAAATTTAGAAAACCAACTAGTGCTTGCTTATGGGGAAAGGTGCGTTGGGGTGCTGCATAAAACCAGAGACTGAAATTAGCACAGATAACATTCCATAAGCCAAATATGTAATAGACAAGACCTACTCCTTGCTCAACGAAATGGACCCAACACCACATATTCAACGCCTAGGAATATACCTGACTACGAAGAATCTTAAAACCCATGGATATATATGTCTCCGTAAGAGAATCAAGCGTGTGTACAGCGGCGGAAATGCAGCAGTGAAAATCCGATAAATCCCATTATCAAAATAAATTTCGAAAACAAAACACAAAGACAGTGAAATAGAGAGCAATTCTTAAATAATTCACTCAGGGCATGTGATGCAACCGGGATTGACCACATCTACACCCAGAGCTGGTTGAGACATAAGGCTGGACACTTCTGGCTGATAGCACTGGTGAGTTTCGGTGAGCAAATGCAGACCCTTTGAAGTAATACTGCATGGTACCCATTCCATGGGTCCCAACTCTCCAGGTTCAAGGCATTCTTCCTCCAGTTAAAACATGCATGGGAAACCCAGAGTATCGTCCACCGTGTGATTGGGAAATGATTTAAAATGCATCTCAGTTTTCATATCCTGGTCCTCGGGTTCACCATTCCAGATGCTTTACTAACACTCTCCCCGCTTGGAGAGTCAGTGCCTTTAACCTCCTGTTTGGCACAGCTTGCCATTTCTGTGCAAGATGAACAGGAATAGGGAGAACCAATGAGAGACTAGCTGTAGGTGTCTGCATGGGCAAATGTAACGCTCATTGCCCACCAGGAAGAGGAATTAAACAAAGGCTCAGTGTGCCCTGCTGGAAACAGATTAGGGCCTGAAGCAATCCTGCGGTTTTGTGCCCAGCTCAAAAGAAAGCGAGTTGAAGAAAGGAGTTCAGGGGCACTGTACTTCACAAACCTGCAGAGTTATAAATGACAGCTATCCTCCAAAAATATATTGAAGTAAGCCTGCGAAGGGGACTTGAAAGCGGGGCTGAATTTCAGGAAAACGATTGCAGGGGGTAGACTGGAATTGCCCTGAAAGCATAGGAAAAGAGGCACAACGTCGACAATGATGCACTTGGCCAAAAAGGGCCTATGCGTTTTTTCCTGAATATATTCAGGAAAAAACGCATACGCCCTTTTTGGCCAACCAAGCAAGCCTGTAAAGGAAATCTGCACTACAATGAAATCTCACTGCCCCCCCGGGCAAAAGGGCCATCTGAAAAAAGTGTAAAATCCAGAAAGGTAGGACAGGATATGGAGAACAGGGAGCCTTGTTATGCTGATTGGCAGGATGTAAATTGCCAGCAGCCACCCTGGAGAAGTGTATGGTGTTTCCTGAAACACGTAAGAAACAAAGCAACACAGCCTATGGCACTTCCACTTATGGTCCTATAGCTTACGGAAATTAAAATCAAAAACAGACAGCCACCCCAATATTTGGGACGGCTGTGTTCACAAGAAGCTCGTCTACAGTATCAGGTAAATATCCCACAAAGCAAAAAATGGATAAAGAATTTGTGGCACGTACGTGCAATGCAATATCACTCAGCAATGAAATCTGTGTCATCAGGCCCGTAGCGGCATAGTAAGTGGATGCAGGTACGGTGATTCTACGTGAACTACGTCACACAGAAAAAGAAACATCATAAGATATCACTAATACACGGAATGTAAACTTGACTACACATGAACTGAATTACAAAACAGAACAGGGTCTCAAATTTAGAAAACCAACTAGTGCTGGCTTATGGGGAAAGGTGCGTTGGGGTGCTGCATAAAACCAGAGACTGAAATTAGCACAGATACTATTCCATAAGCCAAATATGTAATAGACAAGACCTACTCCTTGCTCAACGAAATGGACTCAACACCACATATTCAACGCCTAGGAATATACCTGACTAGGAAGAATCTTAAAACCCATGGATATATATGTCTCCGTAAGAGAATCAAGCGTGTGTACAGCGGCGGAAATGCAGCCGTGAAAATCCGATAAATCCCATTATCAAAATAAATTTCGAAAACAAAACACAAAGACAGTGAAATAGAGAGCAATTCTTAAATAATTCACTCAGGGCATGTGATGCAACCGGGATTGACCACATCTACACCCAGAGCTGGTTGAGACATAAGGCTGGACACTTCAGGCTGATAGCACTGGTGAGTTTCGGTGAGCAAATGCAGACCCTTTGAAGTCATACTGCATGGTACACATTCCATGGGTCCCAACTCTCCAGGTTCAAGGCATTCTTCCTCCAGCTAAAACATGCATGGGAAACCCAGAGTATCGTCCACCGTGTGATTGGGAAACGATTTAAAATGCATCTCAGTTTTCGTATCCTGGTCCTCGGGTTCACCATTCCAGATGCTTTACTAACACTCTCCCCGCTTGGAGAGTCAGTGCCTTTAAACTCCTGTTTGGCACAGCTTGCCATTTCTGTGCAAGATGAACAGGAATAGGGAGAACCAATGAGAGACTAGCTGTAGGTGTCTGCACGGGCAAATGTAACGCTCATTGCCCACCAGGAAGAGGAATTAAACAAAGGCTCAGTGTGCCCTGCTGGAAACAGATTAGGGCCTGAAGCAATCCTGCAGTTTTGTGCCCAGCTCACAAGAAAGCGAGTTGAAGAAAGGAGCTCATGGGCACTGTACTTCACAAACCTGCAGAGTTATAAATGACAGCTATCCTCCAATAATATATTGAAGTTAGCCTGCGAACGGGACTTGAAAGCGGGGCAGAATTTCAGGAAAACGATTGCAGGGGGTAGACTGGAATTGCCCTGAAAGCATAGGAAAAGAGGCACAACGTCGACAATGATGCACTTGGCCAAAACAGGCGTATGCCTTTTTTCCTGAATATATTCAGGAAAAAAGGCATACGCCCTTTTTGGCCAACCAAGCAAGCCTGTAAAGGAAATCTGCACTACAATGAAATCTCACTGCCCCCCCCGGGCAAAAGGGCCATCTGAAAAAAGTGTAAAATCCAGAAAGGTAGGACAGGATATGGAGAACAGGGAGCCTTGTTATGCTGATTGGCAGGATGTAAATTGCCAGCAGCCACCCTGGAGAAGTGTATGGTGTTTCCTGAAACACGTAAGAAACAAAGCAACACAGCCTATGGCACTTCCATTTATGGTCCTATAGCTTACGGAAATTAAAATCAAAAACAGACAGCCACCCCAATATTTGGGACGGCTGTGTTCACAAGAAGCTCGTCTACAGTATCAGGTAAATATCCCAGAAAGCAAAAAATGGATAAAGAACTTGTGGCACGTACGTACAATGCAATATCACTCAGCAATGAAATCTGTGTCATCAGGCCCATAGTGGCATTGTGAGTGGATGCAGGTACGGTGATTCTACGTGAACTACGTCACACAGAAAAAGAAACATCATAAGATATCACTAATACACGGAATGTAAACTTGACTACACATGAACTGAATTACAAAACAGAACAGGGTCTCAAATTTAGAAAACCAACTAGTGCTTGCTTATGGGGAAAGGTGCGTTGGGGTGCTGCATAAAACCAGAGACTGAAATTAGCACAGATAACATTCCATAAGCCAAATATGTAATAGACAAGACCTACTCCTTGCTCAACGAAATGGACCCAACACCACATATTCAACGCCTAGGAATATACCTGACTACGAAGAATCTTAAAACCCATGGATATATATGTCTCCGTAAGAGAATCAAGCGTGTGTACAGCGGCGGAAATGCAGCAGTGAAAATCCGATAAATCCCATTATCAAAATAAATTTCGAAAACAAAACACAAAGACAGTGAAATAGAGAGCAATTCTTAAATAATTCACTCAGGGCATGTGATGCAACCGGGATTGACCACATCTACACCCAGAGCTGGTTGAGACATAAGGCTGGACACTTCTGGCTGATAGCACTGGTGAGTTTCGGTGAGCAAATGCAGACCCTTTGAAGTCATACTGCATGGTACCCATTCCATGGGTCCCAACTCTCCAGGTTCAAGGCATTCTTCCTCCAGTTAAAACATGCATGGGAAACCCAGAGTATCGTCCACCGTGTGATTGGGAAATGATTTAAAATGCATCTCAGTTTTCATATCCTGGTCCTCGGGTTCACCATTCCAGATGCTTTACTAACACTCTCCCCGCTTGGAGAGTCAGTGCCTTTAAACTCCTGTTTGGCACAGCTTGCCATTTCTGTGCAAGATGAACAGGAATAGGGAGAACCAATGAGAGACTAGCTGTAGGTGTCTGCACGGGCAAATGTAACGCTCATTGCCCACCAGGAAGAGGAATTAAACAAAGGCTCAGTGTGCCCTGCTGGAAACAGATTAGGGCCTGAAGCAATCCTGCAGTTTTGTGCCCAGCTCACAAGAAAGCGAGTTGAAGAAAGGAGCTCATGGGCACTGTACTTCACAAACCTGCAGAGTTATAAATGACAGCTATCCCCCAAAAATATATTGAAGTAAGCCTGCGAAGGGGACTTGAAAGCGGGGCAGAATTTCAGGAAAACGATTGCAGGGGGTAGACTGGAATTGCCCTGAAAGCATAGGAAAAGAGGCACAACGTCGACAATGATGCACTTGGCCAAAAAGGGCGTATGCCTTTTTTCCTGAATATATTCTGGAAAAAACGCATACGCCCTTTTTGGCCAACCAAGCAAGCCTGTAAAGGAAATCTGCACTACAATGAAATCTCACTGCCCCCCCCCCGGGCAAAAGGGCCATCTGAAAAAAGTGTAAAATCCAGAAAGGTAGGACAGGATATGGAGAACAGGGAGCCTTGTTATGCTGATTGGCAGGATGTAAATTGCCAGCAGCCACCCTGGAGAAGTGTATGGTGTTTCCTGAAACACGTAAGAAACAAAAAAACACAGCCTATGGCACTTCCACTTATGGTCCTATAGCTTACGGAAATTAAAATCAAAAACAGACAGCCACCCCAATATTTGGGACGGCTGTGTTCACAAGAAGCTCGTCTACAGTATCAGGTAAATATCCCAGAAAGCAAAAAATGGATAAAGAAGTTGTGGCACGTACGTACAATGCAATATCACTCAGCAATGAAATCTGTGTCATCAGGCCCGTAGCGGCATTGTGAGTGGATGCAGGTACGGTGATTCTACGTGAACTACGTCACACAGAAAAAGAAACATCATAAGATATCACTAATACACGGAATGTAAACTTGACTACACATGAACTGAATTACAAAAAAGAACAGGGTCTCAAATTTAGAAAACCAACTAGTGCTTGCTTATGGGGAAAGGTGCGTTGGGGTGCTGCATAAAACCAGAGACTGAAATTAGCACAGATAACTTTCCATAAGCCAAATATGTAATAGACAAGACCTACTCCTTGCTCAACGAAATGGACCCAACACCACATATTCAACGCCTAGGAATATACCTGACTAGGAAGAATCTTAAAACCCATGGATATATATGTCTCCGTAAGAGAATCAAGCGTGTGTACAGCGGCCGAAACGCATCAGTGAAAATCCGATAAATCCCATTATCAAAATAAATTTCGAAAACAAAGCACAAAGACAGTGAAATAGAGAGCAATTCTTAAATAATTCACTCAGGGCATGTGATGCAACCGGGATTGACCACATCTACACCCAGAGCTGGTTGAGACATAAGGCTGGACACTTCAGGCTGATAGCATTGGTGAGTTTCGGTGAGCAAATGCAGACCCTTTGAAGTCATACTGCATGGTACCCATTCCATGGGTCCCAACTCTCCAGGTTCAAGGGATTCTTCCTCCAGCTAAAACATGCATGGGAAACCCAGAGTATCGTCCACCGTGTGATTGGGAAATGATTTAAAATGCATCTCAGTTTTCGTTTCCTGGTCCTCGGGTTCACCATTCCAGATGCTTTACTCACACTCTCCCCCCTTGGAGAGTCAGTGCCTTTAACCTCCTGTTTGGCACAGCTTGCCATTTCTGTGCAAGATGAACAGGAATAGGGAGAACCAATGAGAGACTAGCTGTAGGTGTCTGCACGGGCAAAGGTAACGCTCATTGCCCACAAGTAAGAGGAATTAAACAAAGGCTCAGCGTGCCCTGCTGGAAACAGATTAGGGCCTGAAGCAATCCTGCGGTTTTGTGCCCAGCTCACAAGAAAGCGAGTTGAAGAAAGGAGCTCAGGGGCACTGTACTTCACAAACCTGCAGAGTTATAAATGACAGCTATCCTCCAAAAATATATTGAAGTAAGCCTGGGAAGGGGACTTGAAAGCAGGGCTGAATTTCAGGAAAACGATTGCAGGGGGTAGACAGAATTGCCCTGAAAGCATAGGAAAAGAGGCACAACGTCGACAATGATGCATTTGGCCAAAAAGGGCATATGCGTTTTTTCCTGAATATATTCAGGAAAAAACGCATACGCCCTTTTTGGCCAACCAAGCAAGCCTGTAAAGGAAATCTGCACTACAATGAAATCTCACTGCCCCCCCGGGCAAAAGGGCCATCTGAAAAAAGTGTAAAATCCAGAAAGGTAGGACAGGATATGGAGAACAGGGAGCCTTGTTATGCTGATTGGCAGGATGTAAATTGCCAGCAGCCACCCTGGAGAAGTGTATGGTGTTTCCTGAAACACGTAAGAAACAAACAACACAGCCTACGGCACTTCCACTTATGGTCCTATAGCTTACGGAAATTTAAATGAAAAACAGACAGCCACCCCAATATTTGGGACGGCTGTGTTCACAAGAACCTCGTCTACAGTATCAGGTAAATATCCCAGAAAGCAAAAAATGGATAAAGAAGTTGTGGCACGTACGTACAATGCAATATAACTCAGCAATGAAATCTGTGTCATCAGGCCCGTAGCGGCATAGTGAGTGGATGCACGTACGGTGATTCTACGTGAACTACGTCACACAGAAAAAGAAACATCATAAGATATCACTAATACACGGAATGTAAACTTGACTACACATGAACTGAATTACAAAACAGAACAGGGTCTCAAATTTAGAAAACCAACTAGTGCTCGCTTATGGGGAAAGGTGCGTTGGGGTGCTGCATAAAACTAGAGACTGAAATTAGCACAGATAACATTCCATAAGCCAAATATGTAATAGACAAGACATACTCCTTGCTCAACGAAATGGACTCAACACCACATATTCAACGCCTAGGAATATACCTGACTAGGAAGAATCTTAATACCCATGGATATATATGTCTCCGTAGGAGAATCAAGCGTGTGTACAGCGGCGGAAACGCAGCAGTGAAAATCCGATAAATCCCATTATCAAAATAAATTTCGAAAACAAAACACAAAGACAGTGAAATAGAGAGCAATTCTTAAATAATTCACTCAGGGCATGTGATGCAACCGGGATTGACCACATCTACACCCAGAGATGGTTGAGACATAAGGCTGGACACTTCAGCCTGATAGCATTGGTGAGTTTCGGTGAGCAAATAAAGACCCTTTGAAGTCATACTGCATGGTACCCATTCCATGGGTCCCAACTCTCCAGGTTCAAGGGATTCTTCCTCCAGCTAAAACATGCATGGGAAACCCAGAGTATCGTCCACCGTGTGATTGGGAAATGATTTAAAATGCATCTCACTTTTCGTTTCCTGGTCCTCGGGTTCACCATTCCAGATGCTTTACTCACACTCTCCCCCCTTGGAGAGTCAGTGCCTTTAACCTCCTGTTTGGCACAGCTTGCCATTTCTGTGCAAGATGAACAGGAATAGGGAGAACCAATGAGAGACTAGCTGTAGGTGTCTGCACGGGCAAAGGTAACGCTCATTGCCCACAAGTAAGAGGAATTAAACAAAGGCTCAGCGTGCCCTGCTGGAAACAGATTAGGGCCTGAAGCAATCCTGCGGTTTTGTGCCCAGCTCACAAGAAAGCGAGTTGAAGAAAGGAGCTCAGGGGCACTGTACTTCACAAACCTGCAGAGTTATAAATGACAGCTATCCTCCAAAAATATATTGAAGTAAGCCTGGGAAGGGGACTTGAAAGCAGGGCTGAATTTCAGGAAAACGATTGCAGGGGGTAGACAGAATTGCCCTGAAAGCATAGGAAAAGAGGCACAACGTCGACAATGATGCATTTGGCCAAAAAGGGCATATGCGTTTTTTCCTGAATATATTCAGGAAAAAACGCATACGCCCTTTTTGGCCAACCAAGCAAGCCTGTAAAGGAAATCTGCACTACAATGAAATCTCACTGCCCCCCCGGGCAAAAGGGCCATCTGAAAAAAGTGTAAAATCCAGAAAGGTAGGACAGGATATGGAGAACAGGGAGCCTTGTTATGCTGATTGGCAGGATGTAAATTGCCAGCAGCCACCCTGGAGAAGTGTATGGTGTTTCCTGAAACACGTAAGAAACAAACAACACAGCCTACGGCACTTCCACTTATGGTCCTATAGCTTACGGAAATTTAAATGAAAAACAGACAGCCACCCCAATATTTGGGACGGCTGTGTTCACAAGAACCTCGTCTACAGTATCAGGTAAATATCCCAGAAAGCAAAAAATGGATAAAGAAGTTGTGGCACGTACGTACAATGCAATATAACTCAGCAATGAAATCTGTGTCATCAGGCCCATAGCGGCATAGTGAGTGGATGCAGGTACGGTGATTCTACGTGAACTACGTCACACAGAAAAAGAAACATCATAAGATATCACTAATACACGGAATGTAAACTTGACTACACGTGAACTGAATTACAAAACAGAACAGGGTCTCAAATTTAGAAAACCAACTAGTGCTTGCTTATGGGGAAAGGTGCGTTGGGGTGCTGCATAAAACTAGAGACTGAAATTAGCACAGATAACATTCCATAAGCCAAATATGTAATAGACAAGACATACTCCTTGCTCAACGAAATGGACTCAACACCACATATTCAACGCCTAGGAATATACCTGACTAGGAAGAATCTTAAAACCCATGGATATATATGTCTCCGTAGGAGAATCAAGCGTGTGTACAGCGGCGGAAACGCAGCAGTGAAAATCCGATAAATCCCATTATCAAAATAAATTTCGAAAACAAAACACAAAGACAGTGAAATAGAGAGCAATTCTTAAATAATTCACTCAGGGCATGTGATGCAACCGGGATTGACCACATCTACACCCAGAGATGGTTGAGACATAAGGCTGGACACTTCAGCCTGATAGCATTGGTGAGTTTCGGTGAGCAAATAAAGACCCTTTGAAGTCATACTGCATGGTACCCATTCCATGGGTCCCAACTCTCCAGGTTCAAGGGATTCTTCCTCCAGCTAAAACATGCATGGGAAACCCAGAGTATCATCCACCGTGTGATTGGGAAACGATTTAAAATGCATCTCAGTTTTCGTATCCTGGTCCTCGGGTTCACCATTCCAGATGCTTTACTAACACTCTCCCCGTTTGGAGAGTCAGTGCCTTTAACCTCCTGTTTGGCACAGCTTGCAATTTCTGTGCAAGATGAACAGGAATAGGGAGAACCAATGAGAGACTAGCTGTAGGTGTCTGCACGGGCAAATGTAACGCTCATTGCCCACCAGGAAGAGGAATTAAACAAAGGCTCAGTGTGCCCTGCTGGAAACAGATTAGGGCCTGAAGCAATCCTGCGGTTTTGTCCCCAGCTCACAAGAAAGCGAGTTGAAGAAAGGAGCTCAGGGGCACTGTAATTCACAAACCTGCAGAGTTATAAATGACAGCTATCTTCCAAAAGTATACTGAAGTAAGCCTGCGTAGAGGACTTGAAAGCGGGGCAGAATTTCAGGAAAACGATTGCAGGGGGTAGACAGGAATTGCCCTGAAAGCATAGGAAAAGAGGCAGAACGTCGACAATGATGCACTTGGCCAAAAAGTGCGTATGCGTTTTTTCCTGAATATATTCAGGAAAAAACGCATACGCCCTTTTTGGCCAACCAAGCAAGCCTGTAAAGGAAATCTGCACTACAATGAACTCTCACTGACCCCCCGGCAAGAGGGCCATCTGAAAAAAGTGTAAAATCCAGAAAGGTAGGACCGGATATGGAGAAGAGGGAGCCTTGTTATGCTGATTGGCAGGATGTAAATTGCCAACAGCCACCCTGGAGAAGTGTATGGTGTTTCCTGAAACACGTAAGAAATAAAGCAACACAGCCTATGGCAATTGCACTTATGGTCCTATTCCTTAGGGAAATTAAAATCAAAAACAGAGAACCACCCCAAAGTTTGGGACGGCTGTGTTCCCAAGAAGCTCATCTACAGTACCAGGTAAATATCCCAGAAAGCAAAAAATGGATAAAGAAGTTGTGGCACGTACGTGCAATGCAATATCACTCAGCAATGAAATCTGTGTCATCAGGCCCGTAGCGGCATAGTGAGTGGATGCAGGTACGGTGATTCTACGTGAACAACGTCACACAGAAATAGAAACATCATAAGATATCACTAATACACGGAATGTAAACTTCACTACACATGAACTGAATTACAAAACAGAACAGGGTCTCAAATTTAGAAAACCATCTAGTGCTTGCTTATGGGGAAAGGTGCCTTGGGGTGCTGCATAAAACCAGAGACTGAAATTAGCACAGATAACATTCCATAAGCCAAATATGTAATAGACAAGACCTACTCCTTGCTCAACGAAATGGACTCAACACCACATATTCAACGCCTAGGAATATACCTGACTAGGAAGAATCTTAAAACCCATGGATATATATGTCTCCGTAAGAGAATCAAGCGTGTGTACAGCGGCCGATACGCAGCAGTGAAAATCCGATAAATCCCATTATCAAAATAAATTTCGAAAACAAAACACAAAGACAGTGAAATAGAGAGCAATTCTTAAATAATTCACTCAGGGCATGTGATGTAACCGGGATTGACCACATCTACACCCAGAGCTGATTGAGACATAAGGCTGGACACTTCAGGCTGATAGCATTGGTGAGTTTCGGTGAGCAAATGCAGACCCTTTGAAGTCATACTGCATGGTACCTATTCCATGGGTCCCAACTCTTCAGGTTCAAGGGATTCTTCCTCCAGCTAAAACATGCATGGGAAACCCAGAGTATCGTCCACCGTGTGATTGGGAAACGATTTAAAATGCATCTCAGTTTTCGTATCCTTGTCCTCGGGTTCAACATTCCAGATGCTTTACTACCACTCTCCCCACTTGGAGTGTCAGTGCCTTTAACCTCCTCTTTGGCACAGCTTGCAATTTCTGTGCAAGATGAACAGGAATAGGGAGAACCAATGAGAGACTAGCTGTAGGTGTCTGCACGGGCAAATGTAATGCTCATTGCCCACCAGGAAGAGGAATTAAACAAAGGCTCAGCGTGCCCTGCTGAAAACAGATTAGGGCCTGAAGCAATCCTGCGGTTTTGTGCCCAGCTCACAAGAAAGCGAGTTGAAGAAAGGAGCTCAGGGGCAGTGTAATTCACAAACCTGTAGAGTTATAAATGACAGCTATCCTCCAAAAATATATTGAAGTAAGCCTGCGAAGGGGACTTGAAAGCGGGGCAGAATTTCAGGGAAAACGATTGCAGGGGGTAGACTGGAATTGCCCTGAAAGCATAGGAAAAGAGGCACAACGTCGACAATGATGCACTTGGCCAAAAATGGCGTATGCGTTTTTTCCTGAATATATTCAGGAAAAAACGCATACGCCCTTTTTGGCCAACCAAGCAAGCCTGTAAAGGAAATCTGCACTACAATGAAGTCTCACTGCCCCCCGGGCAAAAGGGCCATCTGAAAAAAGTGTAAAATCCAGAAAGGTAGGACAGGATATGGAGAACAGGGAGCCTTGTTATGCTGATTGGCAGGATGTAAATTGCCAGCAGCCAACCTGGAGAAGTGTATGGTGTTTCCTGAAACACGTAAGAAACAAAGCAACACAGCCTATGGCACTACCAATTATGGTCCTATAGCTTACGGAAATTAAAATCAAAAACAGACAGCCACCCCAATATTTGGGACGGCTGTGTTCACAAGAAGCTCGTCTACAATATCAGGTAAATATCCCAGAAAGCAAAAAATGGATAAAGAAGTTGTGGCACGTACGTGCAATGCAGTATCACTCAGCAATGAAATCTGTGTCATCAGGCCCGTAGCGGCATAGTGAGAGGATGCAGATACGGTGATTCTACGTGAAATACGTCACACAGAAAAAGAAACATCATAAGATATCACTAATACACGGAATGTAAACTTGACTACACATGAACTGAATTACAAAACAGAACAGGGTCTCAAATTTAGAAAACCAACTAGTGCTTGCTTATGGGGAAAGGTGCCTTGGGGTGCTGCATAAAACCAGAGACTGAAATTAGCACAGATAACATTCCATAAGCCAAATATGTAATAGACAAGACCTACTCCTTGCTCAATGAAATGGACTCAACACCACATATTCAACGCCTAGGAATATACCTGACTAGGAAGAATCTTAAAACCCATGGATATATATGTCTCCGTAAGAGAATCAAGCGTGTGTACAGCGGCCGAAACGCAGCAGTGAAAATCCGATAAATCCCATTATCAAAATAAATTTCGAAACAAAACACAAAGACAGTGAAATAGAGAGCAATTCTTAAATAATTCACTCAGGGAATGTGATGCAACCGGGATTGACCACATCTACACCCAGAGCTGGTTGACACATAAGGCTTGACACTTCAGGCTGATAGCATTGGTGAGTTTCGGTGAGCAAATGCAGACCCTTTGAAGTCATACTGCATGGTACCTATTCCATGGGTCCCAACTCTTCAGGTTCAAGGGATTCTTCCTCCAGCTAAAACATGCAAAGGAAACCCACAGTATGGTCCACCGTGTGATTGGGAAACGATTTACAATGCATCTCAGTTTTCGTATCCTGGTCCTCGGGTTCACCATTCCAGATGCTTTACTAACACTCTCCCTGCTTGGAGAGTCAGTGCCTTTAACCTCCTCTTTGGCACAGCTTGCAATTTCTGTGCAAGATGAACAGGAATAGGGAGAACCAATGAGAGACTAGCTGTAGGTGTCTGCACGGGCAAATGTAACGCTCATTGCCGACCAGGAAGAGGAAGTAAACAAAGGCTCAGTGTGCCCTGCTGGAAACAGATTAGGGCCTGAAGCAATCCTGCGGTTTTGTGCCCAGCTCACAAGAAAGCGAGTTGAAGAAAGGAGCTCAGGGGCACTGTAATTCACAAACCTGCAGAGTTATAAATGACAGCTATCCTCCAAAAATATATTGAAGTAAGCCTGCGAAGGGGACTTGAAAGCAGGGCTGAATTTCAGGAAAAAGATTGCAGAGGGTAGACTGGAATTGCCCTGAAAGCATAGGAAAAGAGGCACAACGTCGACAATGATGCACTTGGCCAAAAAGGGCGTATGCGTTTTTTCCTGAATATATTCAGGAAAAAACGCAAAAGCCCTTTTTGGCCAACCAAGCAAGCCTGTAAAGGAAATCTGCCGTACAATGAAGTCTCACTGCCCCCCGGGCAAGAGGGCCATCTGAAAAAAGTGTAAAATCCAGAAAGGTAGGACAGGATATGGAGAACAGGGAGCCTTGTTATGCTGATTGGCAGGATGTAAATTGCCAACAGCCACCCTGGAGAAGTGTATGGTGTTTCCTGAAACACGTAAGAAATAAAGCAACACAGCCTATGGCAATTGCACTTATGGTCCTATTCCTTAGGGAAATCAAAATCAAAAACAGTGAGCCACTCCAAAGTTTGGGACGGCTGTGTTTCCAAGAAGCTCGTCTACAGTACCAGGTAAATATCCCAGAAAGCAAAAAATGGATAAAGAAGTTGTGGCACGTACGTGCAATGCAATATCACTCAGCAATGAAATCTGTGTCATCAGGCCCGTAGCGGCATAGTGAGTGGATGCAGGTACGGTGATTCTACGTGAACTACGTCACACAGAAAAAGAAACATCATAAGATATCACTAATACACGGAATGTAAACTTGACTACACATGAACTGAATTACAAAACAGAACAGGGTCTCAAATTTAGAAAACCAACTAGTGCTTGCTTATGAGGAAAAGGGGCCTTGGGGGGCTGCATATAACCAGAGACTGAAATTAGCAGAGATAACTTTCCATAGGCCAAATATGTAATAGAAAAGACCTACTCCTTGCTCAACGAAATGGACCCAACACCACATATTCAACGCCTAGGAATATACCTGACTAGGAAGAATCTTTAAACCCATGGATTTATATGTCTCCGTAAGAGAATCAAGCGTGAGTACAGCGGCCGAAACGCAGCAGTGAAAATCCGATAAATCCCATTATCAAAATAAATTTCGAAAACAAAACACAAAGACAGTGAAATCGAGAGCAATTCTTAACTAATTCACTCAGGGCATGTGATGCAACCGGGATTGACCACATCTACACCCAGAGCTGGTTGAGACATAAGGCTGGACACTTCAGGCTGATAGCATTGGTGAGTTTCCGTGAGCAAATGCAGACCCTTTGAAGTCATACTGCATGGTACCCATTCCATGGGTCCCAACTCTCCAGGTTCAAGGCATTCTTCCTCCAGTTAAAACATGCATGGGAAACCCAGAGTATCGTCCACCGTGTGATTGGGAAACGATTTAAAATGCATCTCAGTTTTCATATCCTGGTCCTCGGGTTCACCATTCCAGATGCTTTACTAACACTCTCCCCGCTTGGAGAGTCAGTGCCTTTAACCTCCTGTTTGGCACAGCTTGCCATTTCTGTGCAAGATGAACAGGAATAGGGAGAACCAATGAGAGACTAGCTGTAGGTGTCTGCACGGGCAAATGTAACGCTCATTGCCGACCAGGAATAGGAATTAAACAAAGGCTCAGCGTGCCCTGCTGAAAATAGATTAGGGCCTGAAGCAATCCTGCGGTTTTGTGCCCAGATCACAAGAAAGCGAGTTGAAGAAAGGAGCTCAGGGACACTGTAATTCACAAACCTGCAGAGTTATAAATGACAGCTATCCTCCAAAAATATATTGAAGTAAGCCTGCGAAGGGGACTTGAAAGCGGGGCAGAATTTCAGGAAAACGATTGCAGGGGTAGAATGGAATTGCCCTGAAAGCATAGGAAAAGAGGCAAAACGTCGACAATGATGCACTTGGCCAAAAAGGGCGTATGCGTTTTTTCCTGAATATATTCAGGAAAAAACGCATACGCCCTTTTTGGCCAACCAAGCAAGCCTGTAAAGGAAATCTGTACTACAATGAATTCTCACTGCCCCCCGGGCAAAAGGGCCATCTGACAAAAGTGTAAAATCCAGAAAGGTAGGACAGGATATGGAGAACAGGGAGCCTTGTTATGCTGATTGGCAGGATGTCAATTGCCAGCAGCCACCCTGGAGAAGTGTATGGTGTTTCCTGAAACAAGTAAGAAACAAAGCAACACAGCCTATGGCATTTCCACTTATGGTCCTATAGCTTACGGAAATTAAAATCAAAAACAGACAGCCACCCCAATATTTGGGACAGCTGTGTTCACAAGAAGCTCGTCTACAGTACCAGGTAAATATCCCAGAAAGCAAAAAATGGATAAAGAAGTTGTGGCACGTACGTGCAATGCAATATCACTCAGCAATGAAATCTGTGTCATCAGGCCCGTAGCGGCATAGTGAGTGGATGCAGGTACGGTGATTCTACGTGAACTACGTCACACAGAAAAAGAAACATCATAAGATATCACTAATACACGGAATGTAAACTTGACTACACATGAACTGAATTTCAAAACAGAACAGGGTCTCAAATTTAGAAAACCAACTAGTGCTTGCTTATGGGGAAAGGTGCCTTGGGGTGCTGCATAAAACCAGAGACTGAAATTAGCACAGATAACTTTCCATAAGCCAAATATGTAATAGACAAGACCTACTCCGTGATCAACGAAATGGACTCAACACCACATATTCAACGCCTAGGAATATACCTGACTAGGAAGAATCTTAAAATCCATGGATTTATATGTCTCCGTAAGAGAATCAAGCGTGTGTACAGCGGCATAAACGCAGCAGTGAAAATCCGATAAATCCCATTATCAAAATAAATTTCAAAAACAAAACAGAAAGACAGTGAAATAGAGAGCAATTCTTAAATAGTTCACTCAGGGCATGTGATGCAACCGGGATTGACCACATCTACACCCAGAGCTGGTTGAGACATAAGGCTGGACACTTCAGGCTGATAGCATTGGTGAGTTTCGGTGAGCAAATGCAGACCCTTTGAAGTCATACTGCATGGTACCTATTCCATGGGTCCCAACTCTTCAGGTTCAAGGGATTCTTCCTCCAGCTAAAACATGCATGGGAAACCCACAGTATGGTCCACCGTGTGATTGGGAAACGATTTAAAATGCACCTCAGTTTTCGTATCCTGTTCCTCGGGTTCACCATTCCAGATGCTTTACTAAGACTCTCCCTGCTTGGAGAGTCAGTGCCTTTAACCTCCTGTTTGGCACAGCTTGCAATTTCTGTGCAAGATGAACAGGAATAGGGAGAACCAATGAGAGACTAGCTATAGATGTCTGCACGGGCAAATGTAACGCTCATTTCCCACCAGGAAGAGGAATTAAACAAAGGCTCAGTGTGCCCTGCTGGAAACAGATTAGGGCCTGAAGCAATACTGCGGTTTTGTGCCCAGCTCACAAGAAAGCGAGTTGAAGAAAGGAGCTCAGAGGCACTGTAATTCACAAACCTGCAGAGTTATAAATGACAGCTATCCTCCAAAAATATATTGAAGTAAGCCTGCGAAGGGGACTTGAAAGCGGGGCAGAATTTCAGGAAAACGATTGCAGGGGGTAGACTGGAATTGCCCTGAAAGCATAGGAAAAGAGGCAGAACGTCGACAATGATTCACTTGGCCAAAAAGGGCGTATGCGTTTTTTCCTGAATATATTCAGGAAAAAACGCATACGCCCTTTTTGGCCAACCAAGCAGGCCTGTAAAGGAAATCTGCACTACAATGAAGTCTCACTGCCCCACGGGCAAAAGGGCCATCTGAAAAAAGTGTAAAATCCAGAAAGGTAGGACAGGATATGGAGAACAGGGAGCCTTGTTATGCTGATTGGCAGGATGTAAATTGCCAGCAGCCACCCTGGAGAAATGTATGGTGTTTCCTGAAACACGTAAGAAACAAAGCAACACAGCCTATGGCACTTCCACTTATGGTCCTATAGCTTACGGAAATTAAAATCAAAAACAGACAGCCACCCCAATATTTGGGACGGCTGTGTTCACAAGAAGCTCGTCTACACTATCAGGTAAATATCCCAGAAAGCAAAAAATGGATAAAGAAGTTGTGGCACGTACGAACAATGCAATATCACTCAGCAATGAAATCTGTGTCATCAGGCCCGTAGCGGCATAGTGAGTGGATGCAGGTACGGTGATTCTACGTGAACTACATCACACAGAAAAAGAAACATCATAAGATATCACTAATACACGGAATGTAAACTTGACTACACATGAACTGAATTACAAAACAGAACAGGGTCTCAAATTTAGGAAACCAACTAGTGCTTGCTTATGGGGAAAGGTGCCTTGGGGTGCTGCATAAAACCAGAGACTGAAATTAGCATAGATAACTTTCCATAAGCCAAATATGTAATAGACAAGACCTACTCCTTGTTCAACGAAATGGACCCAACACCACATATTCAACGCCTAGGAATATACCTGACTAGGAAGAATCTTAAAACCCATGGATATATATGTTTCCATAAGAGAATCAAGCGTGTGTACAGCGGCATAAACGCAGCAGTGAAAATCCGATAAATCCCATTATCAAAATAAATTTCAAAAACAAAACACAAAGACAGTGAAATAGAGAGCAATTCTTAAATAATTCACTCAGGGCATGTGATGCAACCGGGATTTAACACATCTACACCCAGAGCTGGTTGAGACATAAGGCTGGACACTTCAGGCTGATAGCATTGGTGAGTTTCGGTGAGCAAATGCAGACCCTTTGAAGTCATACTGCATGGTACCCATTCCATGGGTCCCAACTCTCCAGGTTCAAGGGATTCTTCCTCCAGCTAAAACATGCATGGCAAACCCAGAGTATCGTCCACTGTGTGATTGGGAAACGATTTAAAATGCATCTCAGTTTTCGTACCCTGGTCCTCGGGTTCACCATTCCAGATGCTTTACCAACACTCTCCCCGCTTGGAGAGTCAGTGCCTTTAACCTCCTCTTTGGCACAGCTTGCAATTTCTGTGCAAGATGAACAGGAATAGGGAGAACCAATGAGAGACTAGCTGTAGGTGTCTGCACGGGCAAATGTAAAGCTCATTGCCCACCAGGAAGAGGAATTAAACAAAGGCTCAGTGTGACCTGCTGGAAACAGATTAGGGCCTGAAGCAATCCTGCGGTTTTGTGCCCAGCTCACAAGAAAGCGAGTTGAAGAAAGGAGCTCAGGGGCACTGTAATTCACAAACCTGCAGAGTTATAAATGACAGCTATCCTCCAAAAATATATTGAAGTAAGCCTGCGAAGGGGACTTGAAAGCGGGGCAGAATTTCAGGAAAACGATTGCAGGGGGTAGACTGGAATTGCCCTGAAAGCATAGGAAAAGAGGCAGAACGTCGACAGTGATGCACTTGGCCAAAAAGGGCGTATGCGTTTTTTCCTGAATATATTCAGGAAAAAACGCATATGCCCTTTTTGGCCAACAAAGCAAGCCTGTAAAGGAAATCTGCACTACAATGAAATCTCACTGCCCCCCGGGCAAAAGGGCCATCTGAAAAAAGTGTAAAATCCAGAAAGTTAGGACAGGATATGGAGAACAGGGAGCCTTGTTATGCTGATTGGCAGGATGTAAATTGCCAGCAGCCACCCTGGAGAAGTGTATGGTGTTTCCTGAAACACGTAAGAAACAAAGCAACACAGCCTAATGCACTTCCACTTATGGTCCTATAGCTTACGGAAATTAAAATCAAAAACAGACAGCCACCCCAATATTTGGGACGGCTGTGTTCACAAGAAGCTCGTCTAAAGTATCAGGTAAATATCCCAGAAAGCAAAAAATGGATAAAGAAGTTGTGGCACGTACGTTCAATGCAATATCACTCAGCAATGAAATCTGTGTCATCAGGCCCGTAGCGGCATAGTGAGTGGATGCAGGTACGGTGGTTGTACGTGAACAACGTCACACAGAAAAAGAAACATCATAAGATATCACTAATACACGGAATGTAAACTTGACTACACATGAACTGAATTACAAAACAGAACAGGGTCTCAAATTTAGAAAACCAACTAGTGCTTGCTTATGGGGAAAGGTGCCTTGGGGTGCTGCATATAACCAGAGACTGAAATTAGCACAGATAACTTTCCATAGGCCAAATATGTAATAGAAAAGACCTACTCCTTGCTCAACGAAATGGACCCAACACCACATATTCAACGCCTAGGAATATACCTGACTAGGAAGAATCTTAAAACCCATGGATTTATATGTCTCCGTAAGAGAATCAAGCGTGTGTACAGCGGCCGAAACGCAGCAGTGAAAATCCGATAAATCCCATTATCAAAATAAATTTCGAAAACAAAACACAAAGACAGTGAAATAGAGAGCAATTCTTAACTAATTCACTCAGGGCATGTGATGCAACCGGGATTGACCACATGTACACCCAGAGCTGGTTGAGACATAAGGCTGGACACTTCAGGCTGATAGCATTGGTGAGTTTCGGTGAGCAAATGCAGACCCTTTGAAGTCATACTGCATGGTACCCATTCCATGGGTCCCAACTCTCCAGGTTCAAGGCATTCTTCCTCCAGTTAAAACATGCATGGGAAACCCAGAGTATCGTCCACCGTGTGATTGGGAAACGATTTAAAATGCATCTCAGTTTTCATATCCTGGTCCTCGGATTCACCATTCCAGATGCTTTACTAACACTCTCCCCGCTTGGAGAGTCAGTGCCTTTAACCTCCGGTTTGGCACAGCTTGCCATTTTTGTGCAAGATGAACAGGAATAGGGAGAACCAATTAGAGACTAGCTGTAGGTGTCTGCACGGGCAAATGTAACGTTCATTGCCGACCAGGAAGAGGAATTAAACAAAGGCTCAGCGTGCCCTGCTGAAAACAGATTAGGGCCTGAAGCAATCCTGCGGTTTTGTGCCCAGCTCACAAGAAAGCGAGTTGAAGAAAGGAGCTCAGGGGCACTGTAATTCACAAACCTGCAGAGTTATAAATGACAGCTATCCTCCAAAAATATATTGAAGTAAGCCTGCGAAGGGGACTTGAAAGCGGGGCAGAATTTCAGGAAAACGATTGCAGGGGGTAGACTGGAATTGCCCTGAAAGCATAGGAAAAGAGGCAAAACGTCGACAATGATGCACTTGGCCAAAAAGGGCGTATGCGTTTTTTCCTGAATATATTCAGGAAAAAACGCATACGCCCTTTTTGGCCAACCAAGCAACCCTGTAAAGGAAATCTGTACTACAATGAATTCTCACTGCCCCCCGGGCAAAAGGGCCATCTGACAAAAGTGTAAAATCCAGAAAGGTAGGACAGGATATGGAGAACAGGGAGCCTTGTTATGCTGATTGGCAGGATGTAAATTGCCAGCAGCCACCCTGGAGAAGTGTATGGTGTTTCCTGAAACAAGTAAGAAACAAAGCAACACAGCCTATGGCATTTCCACTTATGGTCCTATAGCTTACGGAAATTAAAATCAAAAACAGACAGCCACCCCAATATTTGGGACAGCTGTGTTCACAAGAAGCTCGTCTACAGTACCAGGTAAATATCCCAGAAAGCAAAAAATGGATAAAGAAGTTGTGGCACGTACGTGCAATGCAATATCACTCAGCAATGAAATCTGTGTCATCAGGCTCGTAGCGGCATAGTGAGTGGATGCAGGTACGGTGATTCTACGTGAACTACGTCACACAGAAAAAGAAACATCATAAGATATCACTAATACACGGAATGTAAACTTGACTACACATGAACTGAATTACAAAACAGAACAGGGTCTCAAATTTAGAAAACCAACTAGTGCTTGCTTATGGGGAAAGGTGCGTTGGGGTGCTGCATAAAACCAGAGACTGAAATTAGCACAGATAACATTCCATAAGCCAAATATGTAATAGACAAGACCTACTCCTTGCTCAACGAAATGGACTCAACACCACATATTCAACGCCTAGGAATATACCTGACTAGGAAGAATCTTAAAACCCATGGATATATATGTCTCGGTAAGAGAATCAAGCATGTGTACAGCGGCGGAAACGCAGCAGGGAAAATCCGATAAATCCCATTATCAAAATAAATTTCGAAAACAAACACAAAGACAGTGAAATAGAGAGCAATTCTTAAATAATTCACTCAGGGCATGTGATGCAACCGGGATTGACCACATCTACACCCAGAGCTGGTTGAGACATAAGGCTGGACACTTCAGGCTGATAGCATTGGTGAGTTTCGGTGAGCAAATGCAGACCCTTTGAAGTCATACTGCATGGTACCCAAGCCATGGGTCCCAACTCTCCAGGTTCAAGGCATTCTTCCTCCAGCTAAAACATGCATGGGAAACCCAGAGTATCGTCCACCATGTGATTGGGAAACGATTTAAAATGCATCTCAGTTTTCGTATCCTGGTCCTCGGGTTCACCATTCCAGATGCTTTACTAACACTCTCCCCGCTTGGAGAGTCAGTGCCTTTAACCTCCTGTTTGGCACAGCTTGCAATTTCTGTGCAAGATGAACAGGAATAGGGAGAACCAATGAGAGACTAGCTGTAGGTGTCTGCACGGGCAAATGTAACGCTCATTTCCCACCAGGAAGAGGAATTAACCAAAGGCTCAGCGTGCCCTGCCGGAAACAGATTAGGGCCTGAAGCAATCCTGCGGTTTTGTGCCCAGCTCACAAGAAAGCGAGTTGAAGAAAGGAGCTCATGGGCACTGTATTTCACAAACCTGCAGAGTTATAAATGACAGCTATCCTCCAAAAATATATTGAAGTAAGCCTGCAGAGGGGACTTGAAAGCGGGGCAGAATTTCAGGAAAACGATTGCAGGGGGTAGACTGGAATTGCCCTGTAAGCATAGGAAAAGAGGCAGAACGTCGACAATGATGCACTTGGCCAAAAAGGGCGTATGCGTTTTTTCCTGAATATATTCAGGAAAAAACGCATACGCCATTTTTGGCCAACCAAGCAGGCCTGTAAAGGAAATCTGCACTGCAATGAAATCTCACTGCCCCCCCGGGCAAAAGGGCCATCTGAAAAAAGTGTAAAATCCAGAAAGTTAGGACAGGATATGGAGAACAGGGAGCCTTGTTATGCTGATTGGCAGGATGTAAATTGTGAACAGCCACCCTGGAGAAGTGTATGGTGTTTCCTGAAACACGTAAGAAATAAAGCAACACAGCCTATGGCAATTGCAATTATGGTCCTATTGCTTAGGGAAATTAAAATCAAAAACGGAGAGCCACCCCAAAGTTTGGGACGGCTGTGTTCCCAAGAAGCTCGTCTACAGTACCAGGTAAATATCCCAGAAAGCAAAAAATGGATAAAGAAGTTGTGGCACGTATGTGCAATGCAATATCACTCAGCAATGAAATCTGTGTCATCAGGCCCGTAGCGGCATACTGAGTGGATGCAGGTACGGTGATTCTACGTGAACTATGTCACACAGAAATAGAAACATCATAAGATATCACTAATACACGGAATGTAAACTTGACTACACATGAACTGAATTACAAAACAGAACAGGGTCTCAAATTTAGAAAACCAACTAGTGCTTGCTTATGGGGAAAGGTGACTTGGGGTGCTGCATAAAACCAGAGACTGAAATTAGCACAGATAACATTCCATAAGCCAAATATTTAATAGACAAGACCTACTCCTTGCTCAACGAAATGGACTCAACACCACATATTCAACGCCTAGGAATATACCTGACTAGGAAGAATCTTAAAACCCATGGATATATATGTCTCCGTAAGAGAATCAAGCGTGTGTACAGCAGCCGATACGCAGCAGTGAAAATCCGATAAATCCCATTATCAAAATAAATTTCGAAAACAAAACCCAAAGACAGTGAAATAGAGAGCAATTCTTAAATAATTCACTCAGGGCATGTGATGCAACCGGGATTGACCACATCTACACCCAGAGCTGATTGAGACATAAGGCTGGACACTTCAGGCTAATAGCATTGGTGAGTTTCGGTGAGCAAATGCAGACCCTTTGAAGTCATACTGCATGGTACCTATTCCATGGGTCCCAACTCTTCAGGTTCAAGGGATTCTTCCTCCAGCTAAAACATGCATGGGATACCCAGAGTATCGTCCACCGTGTGATTGGGAAACGATTTAAAATGCATCTCAGTTTTCGTATCCTGGTCCTCGGGTTCACCATTCCAGATGCTTTACTAACACTCTCCCCGCTTGGAGAGTCAGTGCCTTTAACCTCCTCTTTGGCACAGCTTGCAATTTCTGTGCAAGATGAACAGGAATAGGGAGAACCAATGAGAGACTAGCTGTAGGTGTCTGCACGGGAAATGTAACGCTCATTGCCCACCAGGAAGAGGAATTAAACAAAGGCTCAGTGTGCCCTGCTGGAAACAGATTAGGGCTTGAAGCAATCCTGCGGTTTTGTGCCCAGCTCACAAGAAAGCGAGTTGAAGAAAGGAGCTCAGGGGCCCTGTAATTCACAAACCTGCAGAGTTATAAATGACAGCTATCTTCCAAAAGTATACTGAAGTAAGCCTGCGAAGGGGACTTGAAAGCGAGGCAGAATTTCAGGAAAACGATTGCAGGGGGTAGACAGGAATTGCCCTGAAAGCATAGGAAACGAGGCACAACGTCAACAATGATGCACTTGGCGAAAAAGGGCTTATGCGTTTTTTCCTGAATATATTCAGGAAAAAACGCATACGCCCTTTTTGGCCAACCAAGCAAGCATGTAAAGAAATCTGCACTACAATGAAGTCTCACTGCCCCCCGGGCAAGAGGGCCATCTGAAAAAAGTGTAAAATCCAGAAAGGTAGGACAGGATATGGAGAACAGGGAGCCTTGTTATGCTGATTGGCAGGATGTAAATTGCCAACAGCCACCCTGGAGAAGTGTATGGTGTTTCCTGAAACACGTAAGAAATAAAGCAACACAGCCTATGGCAATTGCACTTATGGTCCTATTCCTAAGAGAAATTAAAATCAAAAACAGAGAGACACCCCAAAGTTTGGGACGGCTGTGTTCCCAAGAAGCTCGTCTACAGTACCAGGTAAATATCCCAGAAAGCAAAAAATGGATAAAGAAGTTGTGGCACGTACGTGCAATGCAATATCACTAAGCGATGAAATCTGTGTCATCAGGCCCGTAGCGGCATAGTGAGTGGATGCAGGTACGGTGATTCTACGTGAACTATGTCACACAGAAAAAGAAACATCATAAGATATCACTAATACACGGAATGTAAACTTGACTACACATGAACTGAATTACAAAACAGAACAGGGTCTCAAATTTACAAAAACCAACTAGTGCTTGCTTATGGGGAAAGGTGCCTTGGGGTGCTGCATAAAACCAGAGACTGAAATTAGCACAGATAACTTTCCATAAGCCAAATATGTAATAGAAAAGACCTACTCCTTGCTCAACGAAATGGACTCAACACCACATATTCAACGCCTAGGAATATACCTGACTAGGAAGAATCTTAAAACCCATGGATATATATGTCTCCGTAAGACAATCAAGCGTGTGTACAGCGGCCGATTCGCAGCAGTGAAAATCCGATAAATCCCATTATCAAAATAAATTTCGAAAACAAAACACAAAGACAGTGAAATAGAGAGCAATTCTTAAATAATTCACTCAGGGCATGTGATGCAACCGGGATTGACCACATCTACACCCAGAGCTGATTGAGACATAAGGCTGGACACTTCAGGCTAATAGCATTTGTGAGTTTCGGTGAGCAAATGCAGACACTTTGAAGTCATACTGCATTGTACCTATTCCATGGGTCCCAACTCTTCAGGTTCAAGGGATTCTTCCTCCAGTTAAAACATGCATAGGAAACCCACAGTATGGTCCACCGTGTGATTGGGAAACGATTTAAAATGCATCTCAGTTTTCGTATCCTGGTCCTCGGGTTCACCATTCCAGATGCTTTACTAACATTCTCCCTGCTTGGAGAGTCAGTGCCTTTAACCTCCTGTTTGGCACAGCTTGCAATTTCTGTGCAAGATGAACAGGAATAGGGAGAACCAATGAGAGACTAGCTATAGGTGTCTGCACGGGCAAATGTAACGCTCATTGCCCACCAGGAAGAGGAATTAACCAAAGGCTCAGTGTGCCCTGCTGGAAACAGATTAGGGCCTGAAGCAATCCTGAGGTTTTGTGGCCAGCTCACAAGAAAGCGAGTTGAAGAAAGGAGCTCAGAGGCACTGTAATTCACAAATCTGCAGAGTTATAAATGACAGCTATCCTCCAAAAATATATTGAAGTAAGCCTGCGAAGGGGACTTGAAAGCGGGGCAGAATTTCAGGAAAACGATTGCAGGGGGTAGACTGGAATTGCCCTGAAAGCATAGGAAAAGAGGCAGAACGTCGACAATGATGCACTTGGCCAAAAAGGGGGTATGCATTTTTTCCTGAATATATTCAGGAAAAAACGCATACGCCCTTTTTGGCCAACCAGGCAAGCCTGTAAAGGAAATCTCCACTACAATGAAGTCTCACTGAACCCCGGGCAAAAGGGACATCTGAAAAAAGTGTAAAATCCAGAAAGGTAGGACAGGATATGGAGAACAGGGAGCCTTGTTATGCTGATTGGCAGGATGTAAATTGCCAGCAGCCACCCTGGAGAAGTGTATGGTGTTTCCTGAAACACGTAAGAAACAAAGCAACACAGCCTATGGCACTTCCACTTATGGTCCTATAGCTTACGGAAATTAAAATCAAAAACAGACAGCCACCCCAATATTTGGGACGGCTGTGTTCACAAGAAGCTCGTCTACAGCATCAGGTAAATATCCCAGAAAGCAAAAAATGGATAAAGAAGTTGTGGCACGTACGTACAATGCAATATCACTCAGCAATGAAATCTGTGTCATCAGGCCCGTAGCGGCATAGTGAGTGGATGCAGGTACGGTGATTCTACGTGAACTACGTCACACAGAAAAAGAAACATCATAAGATATCACTAATACACGGAATGTAAACTTGACTACACATGAACTGAATTACAAAAAATAACAGGGTTTCAAATTTAGGAAACCAACTAGTGCTTGCTTATGGGGAAAGTTGCCTTGGGGTGCTGCATAAAACCAGAGACTGAAATTAGCACAGATAACTTTCCATAAGCCAAATATGTAATAGAAAAGACCTACTCCTTGTTCAACGAAATGGACCCAACACCACATATTCAACGCCTAGGAATATACCTGACTAGGAAGAATCTTAAAACCCATGGATATATATGTCTCCGTAAGAGAATCAAGCGTGTGTACAACGGCATAAATGCAGCAGTGAAAATCCGATAAATCCCATTATCAAAATAAATTTCGAAAACAAAACACAAAGACAGTGAAATCGAGTGCAATTCTTAAATAATTCACTCAGGGCATGTGATGCAACCGGGATTTAACACATCTACACCCAGAGCCGGTTGAGACATAAGGCTGGACACTTCAGGCTGATAGCACTGGTGAGTTTCGGTGAGCAAATGCAGACCCTTTGAAGTCATACTGCATGGTACCCATTCCATGGGTCCCAACTCTCCAGGTTCAAGGGATTCTTCCTCCAGCTAAAACATGCATGGGAAACCCAGAGTATCGTCCACCGTGTGATTGGGAAACGATTTAAAATGCATCTCAGTTTTCGTATCCTGGTCCTCGGGTTCACCATTCCAGATGCTTTACTAACACTCTCCCCGCTTGGAGAGTCAGTGCTTTTAACCTCCTCTTTGGCACAGCTTGCAATTTCTGTGCAAGATGAACAGGAATAGGGAGAACCAATGAGAGACTAGCTGTAGGTGTCTGCACGGGCAAATGTAACGCTCATTGCCCACCAGGAAGAGGAATTAAACAAAGGCTCAGTGTGCCCTGCTGGAAACAGATTAGGGCCTGAAGCAATCCTGCGGTTTTGTGCCCAGCTCACAAGAAAGCGAGTTGAAGAAAGGAGCTCAGGGGCCCTGTAATTCACAAACCTGCAGAGTTATAAATGACAGCTATCCTCCAAAAATATATTGAAGTAAGCCTGCGAAGGGGACTTGAAAGCGGGGCAGAATTTCAGGAAAACGATTGCAGGGTGTAGACTGGAATTGCCCTGAAAGCATAGGAAAAGAGGCACAACGTCGACAATGATGCACTTGGCCAAAAAGTGCGTATGCGTTTTTTCCTGAATATATTCAGGAAAAAACGCATACACCCTTTTTGGCCAACCAAGCAAGCCTGTAAAGGAAATCTGCACTACAATGAAATCTCACTGCCCCCCCGGGCAAAAGGGCCATCTGAAAAAAGTGTAAAATCCAGAAAGGTAGGACAGGATATGGAGAACAGGGAGCCTTGTTATGCTGATTGGCAGGATGTAAATTGCCAGCAGCCACCCTGGAAAAGTGTATGGTGTTTCCTGAAACACGTAAGAAACAAAGCAACACAGCCTATGGCACTTCCACTTATGGTCCTATAGCTTACGGAAATTAAAATCAAAAACAGACAGCCACCCCAATATTTGGGACGGCTGTGTTCACAAGAAGCTCGTCTACAGTATCAGGTAAATATCCCAGAAAGCAAAAAATGGATAAAGAAATTGTGGCACGTACGTGCAATGCAATATCACTCAGCAATGAAATCTGTGTCATCAGGCCCGTAGCGGCATAGTGAGTGGATGCAGGTACGGTGATTCTACGTGAACTACGTCACACAGAAAAAGAAACATCATAAGATATCACTATTTCACGGAATGTAAACTTGACTACACATGAACTGAATTACAAAACAGAACAGGGTCTCAAATTTAGAAAACCAACTAGTGCTTGCTTATGGGGAAAGGTGCGTTGGGGTACTGCATAAAACCAGAGACTGAAATTAGCACAGATAACATTCCATAAGCCAAATATGTAATAGACAAGACCTACTCCTTGCTCAACCAAATGGACCCAACACCACATATTCAACGCCTAGGAATATACCTGACTAGGAAGAATCTTAAAACCCATGGATATATATGTCTCGGTAAGAGAATCAAGCGTGTGTACAGCGGCGGAAATGCAGCAGTGAAAATCCGATAAATCCCATTATCAAAATAAATTTCGAAAACAAAACACAAAGACAGTGAAATAGAGAGCAATTCTTAAATAATTCACTCAGGGCATGTGATGCAACCGGGATTGACCACATCTACACCCAGAGCTGGTTGAGACATAAGGCTGGACACTTCAAGCTGGTAGCATTGGTGAGTTTCGGTGAGCAAATGCAGACCCTTTGAAGTCATACTGCATGGTACCCAATCCATGGGTCCCAACTCTCCAGGTTCAAGGCATTCTTCCTCTTGCTAAAACATGCATGGGAAACCCAGAGTATCGTCCACCGTGTGATTGGGAAACGATTTAAAATGCATCTCAGTTTTCGTATCCTGGTCCTCGGGTTCACCATTCCAGATGCTTTACTAACACTCTCCCCGCTTGGAGAGTCAGTGCCTTTAACCTCCTGTTTGGCACAGCTTGCAATTTCTGTGCAAGATGAACAGGAATAGGGAGAACCAATGAGAGACTAGCTGTAGGTGTCTGCACGGGCAAATGTAACGCTCATTTCCCACCAGGAAGAGGAATTAACCAAAGGCTCAGCGTGCACTGCCGGAAACAGATTAGGGCCTGAAGCAATCCTGCAGTTTTGTGCCCAGCTCACAAGAAAGCGAGTTGAAGGAAGGAGCTCAGGGGCACTGTAATTCACAAACCTGCAGAGTTATAAATGACAGCTATCCTCCAAAAATATATTGAAGTAAGCCTGCGAAGGGGACTTGAAAGCGGGGCAGAATTTCAGGAAAACGATTGCAGGGGGTAGACTGGAATTGCCCTGTAAGCATAGGAAAAGAGGCAGAACGTCGACAATGATGCACTTGGCCAAAAAGGGCGTATGCGTTTTTTCCTGAATATATTCAGGAAAAAACGCATACGCCCTTTTTGGCCAACCAAGCAAGCCTGTAAAGGAAATCTGCACTACAATGAAATCTCACTGCCCCCCAGGGCAAAAGGGCCATCTGAAAAAAGTGTAAAATCCAGAAAGGTAGGACAGGATATGGAGAACAGGGAGCCTTGTTATGCTGATTGGCAGGATGTCAATTGCCAGCAGCCACCCTGGAGAAGTGTATGGTGTTTCCTGAAACACGTAAGAAACAAAGCAACACAGCCTATGGCACTTCCACTTATGGTCCTATAGCTTACGGAAATTAAAATCAAAAACAGACAGCCACCCCAATATTTGGGACGGCTGTGTTCACAAGAAGCTCGTCTACAGTATCAGGTAAATATCCCAGAATGCAAAAAATGGATAAAGAAGTTGTGGCACGTACGTGCAATGCAATATCACTCAGCAATGAAATCTGTGTCATCAGGCCCGTAGCGGCATAGTAAGTGGATGCAGGTACGGTGATTCTACGTGAACTACGTCACACAGAAAAAGAAACATCATAAGATATCACTAATACACGGAATGTAAACTTGAGAACACATGAACTGAATTACAAAACAAAACAGGGTCTCAAATTTAGGAAACCAACTAGTGCTTGCTTATGGGGAAAGTTGCCTTGGGGTGCTGCATAAAACCAGAGACTGAAATTAGCACAGATAACTTTCCATAAGCCAAATATATAATAGACAAGACCTACTCCTTGTTCAACGAAATGGACCCAACACCACATATTCAACGCCTAGGAATATACCTGACTAGGAAGAATCTTAAAACCCATGGATATATATGTCTCCGTAAGAGAATCAAGCGTGTGTACACCGGCATAAACGCAGCAGTGAAAATCCGATAAATCCCATTATCAAAATAAATTTCGAAAACAAAACACAAAGACAGTGAAATCGAGTGCAATTCTTAAATAATTCACTCAGGGCATGTGATGCAACCGGGATTTAACACATCTACACCCAGAGCTGGTTGAGACATAAGGCTGGACACTTCAGGCTGATAGCACTGGTGAGTTTCGGTGAGCAAATGCAGACCCTTTGAAGTCGTACTGCATGGTACCCATTCCATGGGTCCCAACTCTCCAGGTTCAAGGGATTCTTCCTCCAGCTAAAACATGCATGGGAAACCCAGAGTATCGTCCACCGTGTGATTGGGAAACGATTTAAAATGCATCTCAGTTTTCGTATCCTGGTCCTCGGGTTCACCATTCCAGATGCTTTACTAACACTCTCCCCGCTTGGAGAGTCAGTGCCTTTAACCTCCTCTTTGGCACAGCTTGCAATTTCTGTGCAAGATGAACAGGAATAGGGAGAACCAATGAGAGACTAGCTGTAGGTGTCTGCACGGGCAAATGTAACGCTCATTGCCCACCAGGAAGAGGAATTAAACAAAGGCTCAGTGTGCCCTGCTGGAAACAGATTAGGGCCTGAAGCAATCCTGCGGTTTTGTGCCCAGCTCACAAGAAAGCGAGTTGAAGAAAGGAGCTCAGGGGCACTGTAATTCACAAACCTGCAGAGTTATAAATGACAGCTATCCTCCAAAAATATATTGAAGTAAGCCTGCGAAGTGGACTTGAAAGCGGGGCAGAATTTCAGGAAAACGATTGCAGGGGGTAGACAGGAATTGGCCTGAAAGCATAGGAAAAGAGGCACAACGTCGACAATGATGCACTTGGCCAAAAAGTGCGTATGCGTTTTTTCCTGAATATATTCAGGAAAAAACGCATACGCCCTTTTTGGCCAACCAAGCAAGCCTGTAAAGGAAATCGGCACTACAATGAAATCTCACAGCCCCCCCGGGCAAAAGGGCCATCTGAAAAAAGTGTAAAATCCAGAAAGGTAGGACAGGATATGGAGAACAGGGAGCCTTGTTATGCTGATTGGCAGGATGTAAATTGCCAGCAGCCACCCTGGAAAAGTGTATGGTGTTTCCTGAAACACGTAAGAAACAAAGCAACACAGCCTATGGCACTTCCACTTATGGTCCTATAGCTTACGGAAATTAAAATCAAAAACAGACAGCCACCCCAATATTTGGGACGGCTGTGTTCACAAGAAGCTCGTCTACAGTATCAGGTAAATATCCCAGAAAGCAAAAAATGGATAAAGAAGTTGTGGCACGTACGTGCAATGCAATATCACTCAGCAATGAAATCTGTGTCATCAGGCCCGTAGCGGCATAGTGAGTGGATGCAGGTACGGTGATTCTACGTGAACTACGTCACACAGAAAAAGAAACATCATAAGATATCACTAATTCACGGAATGTAAACTTGACTACACATGAACTGAATTACAAAACAGAACAGGGTCTCAAATTTAGAAAACCAACTAGTGCTTGCTTATGGGGAAAGGTGCGTTGGGGTGCTGCATAAAAACAGAGACTGAAATTAGCACAGATAACATTCCATAAGCCAAATATATAATAGACAAGACCTACTCCTTGCTCAACGAAATGGACTCAACACCACATATTCAACGCCTAGGAATATACCTGACTAGGAAGAATCTTAAAACCCATGGATATATATGTCTCGGTAAGAGATTCAAGCGTGTGTACAGCGGCGGAAATGCAGCAGTGAAAATCCGATAAATCCCATTATCAAAATAAATTTCGAAAACAAAACACAAAGACAGTGAAATAGAGAGCAATTCTTAAATAATTCACTCAGGGCATGTGATGCAACCGGGATTGACCACATCTACACCCAGAGCTGGTTGAGACATAAGGCTGGACACTTCAAGCTGGTAGCATTGGTGAGTTTCGGTTAGCAAATGCAGACCCTTTGAAGTCATACTGCATGGTACCCAATCCATGGGTGCCAACTCTCCAGGTTCAAGGCATTCTTCCTCTTGCTAAAACATGCATGGGAAACCCAGAGTATCGTCCACCGTGTGATTGGGAAACGATTTAAAATGCATCTCAGTTTTCGTATCCTGGTCCTCGGGTTCACCATTCCAGATGCTTTACTAACACTCTCCCCGCTTGGAGAGTCAGTGCCTTTAACCTCCTGTTTGGCACAGCTTGCAATTTCTGTGCAAGATGAACAGGAATAGGGAGAACCAATGAGAGACTAGCTGTAGGTGTCTGCACGGGCAAATGTAACGCTCATTTCCCACCAGGAAGAGGAATTAACCAAAGGCTCAGCGTGCACTGCCAGAAACAGATTAGGGCCTGAAGCAATCCTGCAGTTTTGTGCCCAGCTCACAAGAAAGCGAGTTGAAGAAAGGAGCTCAGGGGCACTGTAATTCACAAACCTGCAGAGTTATAAATGACAGCTATCCTCCAAAAATATATTGAAGTAAGCCTGCGAAGGGGACTTTAAAGCGGGGCAGAATTTCAGGAAAACGATTGCAGGGGGTAGACTGGAATTGCCCTGTAAGCATAGGAAAAGAGGCAGAACGTCGACAATGATGCACTTGGCCAAAAAGGGCGTATGCGTTTTTTCCTGAATATATTCAGGAAAAAACGCATACGCCCTTTTTGGCCAACCAAGCAAGCCTGTAAAGGAAATCTGCACTACAATGAAATCTCACTGCCCCCCAAGGCAAAAGGGCCATCTGAAAAAAGTGTAAAATCCAGAAAGGTAGGACAGGATATGGAGAACAGGGAGCCTTGTTATGCTGATTGGCAGGATGTCAATTGCCAGCAGCCACCCTGGAGAAGTGTATGGTGTTTCCTGAAACACGTAAGAAACAAAGCAACACAGCCTATGGCACTTCCACTTATGGTCCTATAGCTTACGGAAATTAAAATCAAAAACAGACAGCCACCCCAATATTTGGGACGGCTGTGTTCACAAGAAGCTCGTCTACAGTATTAGGTAAATATCCCAGAAAGCAAAAAATGGATAAAGAAGTTGTGGCACGTACGTGCAATGCAATATCACTCAGCAATGAAATCTGTGTCATCAGGCCCGTAGCGGCATAGTAAGTGGATGCAGGTACGGTGATTCTACGTGAACTACGTCACACAGAAAAAGAAACATCATAAGATATCACTAATACACGGAATGTAAACTTGACTACACATGAACTGAATTACAAAACAAAACAGGGTCTCAAATTTAGGAAACCAACTAGTGCTTGCTTATGGGGAAAGTTGCCTTGGGGTGCTGCATAAAACCAGAGACTGAAATTAGCACAGATAACTTTCCATAAGCCAAATATATAATAGACAAGACCTACTCCTTGTTCAACGAAATGGACCCAACACCACATATTCAACGCCTAGGAATATACCTGACTAGGAAGAATCTTAAAACCCATGGATATATATGTCTCCGTAAGAGAATCAAGCGTGTGTACAGCGGCATAAACGCAGCAGTGAAAATCCGATAAATCCCATTATCAAAATAAATTTCGAAAACAAAACACAAAGACAGTGAAATCGAGTGCAATTCTTAAATAATTCACTCAGGGCATGTGATGCAACCGGGATTTAACACATCTACACCCAGAGCTGGTTGAGACATAAGGCTGGACACTTCAGGCTGATAGCACTGGTGAGTTTCGGTGAGCAAATGCAGACCCTTTGAAGTCATACTGCATGGTACCCATTCCATGGGTCCCAACTCTCCAGGTTCAAGGGATTCTTCCTCCAGCTAAAACATGCATGGGAAACCCAGAGTATCGTCCACCGTGTGATTGGGAAACGATTTAAAATGCATCTCAGTTTTCGTATCCTGGTCCTCGGGTTCACCATTCCAGATGCTTTACTAACACTCTCCCCGCTTGGAGAGTCAGTGCCTTTAACCTCCTCTTTGGCACAGCTTGCAATTTCTGTGCAAGATGAACAGGAATAGGGAGAACCAATGAGAGACTAGCTGTAGGTGTCTGCACGGGCAAATGTAACGCTCATTGCCCACCAGGAAGAGGAATTAAACAAAGGCTCAGTGTGCCCTGCTGGAAACAGATTGGGCCTGAAGCAATCCTGCGGTTTTGTGCCCAGCTCACAAGAAAGCGAGTTGAAGAAAGGAGCTCAGGGGCACTGTAATTCACAAACCTGCAGAGTTATAAATGACAGCTATCCTCCAAAAATATATTGAAGTAAGCCTGCGAAGGGGACTTGAAAGCGGGGCAGAATTTCAGGAAAACGATTGCAGGGGGTAGACAGGAATTGGCCTGAAAGCATAGGAAAAGAGGCACAACGTCGACAATGATGCACTTGGCCAAAAAGTGCGTATGCGTTTTTTCCTGAATATATTCAGGAAAAAACGCATAAGCCCTTTTTGGCCAACCAAGCAAGCCTGTAAAGGAAATCGGCACTACAATGAAATCTCACTGCCTCCCCGGGCAAAAGGGCCATCTGAAAAAAGTGTAAAATCCAGAAAGGTAGGACAGGATATGGAGAACAGGGAGCCTTGTTATGCTGATTGGCAGGATGTAAATTGCCAGCAGCCACCCTGGAAAAGTGTATGGTGTTTCCTGAAACACGTAAGAAACAAAGCAACACAGCCTATGGCACTTCCACTTATGGTCCTATAGCTTACGGAAATTAAAATCAAAAACAGACAGCCACCCCAATATTTGGGACGGCTGTGTTCACAAGAAGCTCGTCTACAGTATCAGGTAAATATCCCAGAAAGCAAAAAATGGATAAAGAAGTTGTGGCACGTACGTGCAATGCAATATCACTCAGCAATGAAATCTGTGTCATCAGGCCCGTAGCGGCATAGTGAGTGGATGCAGGTACGGTGATTCTACGTGAACTACGTCACACAGAAAAAGAAACATCATAAGATATCACTAATTCACGGAATGTAAACTTGACTACACATGAACTGAATTACAAAACAGAACAGGGTCTCAAATTTAGAAAACCAACTAGTGCTTGCTTATGGGGAAAGGTGCGTTGGGGTGCTGCATAAAACCAGAGACTGAAATTAGCACAGATAACATTCCATAAGCCAAATATGTAATAGACAAGACCTACTCCTTGCTCAACGAAATGGACTCATCACCACATATTCAACGCCTAGGAATATACCTGACTAGGAAGAATCTTAAAACCCATGGATATATATGTCTCGGTAAGAGAATCAAGCGTGTGTACAGCGGCGGAAATGCAGCAGTGAAAATCCGATAAATCCCATTATCAAAATAAATTTCGAAAACAAAACACAAAGACAGTGAAATAGAGAGCAATTCTTAAATAATTCACTCAGGGCATGTGATGCAACCGGGATTGACCACATCTACACCCAGAGCTGGTTGAGACATAAGGCTGGACACTTCAAGCTGGTAGCATTGGTGAGTTTCGGTGAGCAAATGCAGACCCTTTGAAGTCATACTGCATGGTACCCAATCCATGGGTCCCAACTCTCCAGGTTCAAGGCATTCTTCCTCTTGCTAAAACATGCATGGGAAACCCAGAGTATCGTCCACCGTGTGATTGGGAAACGATTTAAAATGCATCTCAGTTTTCGTATCCTGGTCCTCGGGTTCACCATTCCAGATGCTTTACTAACACTCTCCCCGCTTGGAGAGTCAGTGCCTTTAACCTCCTGTTTGGCACAGCTTGCAATTTCTGTGCAAGATGAACAGGAATAGGGAGAATCAATGAGAGACTAGCTGTAGGTGTCTGCACGGGCAAATGTAACGCTCATTTCCCACCAGGAAGAGGAATTAACCAAAGGCTCAGCGTGCACTGCCGGAAACAGATTAGGGCCTGAAGCAATCCTGCAGTTTTTTGCCCAGCTCACAAGAAAGCGAGTTGAAGAAAGGAGCTCAGGGGCACTGTAATTCACAAACCTGCAGAGTTATAAATGACAGCTATCCTCCAAAAATATATTGAAGTAAGCCTGCGAAGGGGACTTGAAAGCGGGGCAGAATTTCAGGAAAACGATTGCAGGGGGTAGACTGGAATTGCCCTGTAAGCATAGGAAAAGAGGCAGAACGTCGACAATGATGCACTTGGCCAAAAAGGGCGTATGCGTTTTTTCCTGAATATATTCAGGAAAAAACGCATACGCCCTTTTTGGCCAACCAAGCAAGCCTGTAAAGGAAATCTGCACTACAATGAAATCTCACTGCCCCCCAGGGCAAAAGGGCCATCTGAAAAAAGTGTAAAATCCAGAAAGGTAGGACAGGATATGGAGAACAGGGAGCCTTGTTATGCTGATTGGCAGGATGTCAATTGCCAGCAGCCACCCTGGAGAAGTGTATGGTGTTTCCTGAAACACGTAAGAAACAAAGCAACACAGCCTATGGCACTTCCACTTATGGTCCTATAGCTTACGGAAATTAAAATCAAAAACAGACAGCCACCCCAATATTTGGGACGGCTGTGTTCACAAGAAGCTCGTCTACAGTATCAGGTAAATATCCCAGAAAGCAAAAAATGGATAAAGAAGTTGTGGCACGTACGTGCAATGCAATATCACTCAGCAATGAAATCTGTGTCATCAGGCCCGTAGCGGCATAGTAAGTGGATGCAGGTACGGTGATTCTACGTGAACTACGTCACACAGAAAAAGAAACATCATAAGATATCACTAATACACGGAATGTAAACTTGAGAACACATGAACTGAATTACAAAACAAAACAGGGTCTCAAATTTAGGAAACCAACTAGTGCTTGCTTATGGGGAAAGTTGCCTTGGGGTGCTGCATAAAACCAGAGACTGAAATTAGCACAGATAACTTTCCATAAGCCAAATATGTAATAGACAAGACCTACTCCTTGTTCAACGAAATGGACCCAACACCACATATTCAACGCCTAGGAATATACCTGACTAGGAAGAATCTTAAAACCCATGGATATATATGTCTCCGTAAGAGAATCAAGCGTGTGTACAGCGGCATAAACGCAGCAGTGAAAATCCGATAAATCCCATTATCAAAATAAATTTCGAAAACAAAACACAAAGACAGTGAAATCGAGTGCAATTCTTAAATAATTCACTCAGGGCATGTGATGCAACCGGGATTTAACACATCTACACCCAGAGCTGGTTGAGACATAAGGCTGGACACTTCAGGCTGATAGCACTGGTGAGTTTCGGTGAGCAAATGCAGACCCTTTGAAGTCATACTGCATGGTACCCATTCCATGGGTCCCAACTCTCCAGGTTCAAGGGATTCTTCCTCCAGCTAAAACATGCATGGGAAACCCAGAGTATCGTCCACCGTGTGATTGGGAAACGATTTAAAATGCATCTCAGTTTTCGTATCCTGGTCCTCGGGTTCACCATTCCAGATGCTTTACTAACACTCTCCCCGCTTGGAGAGTCAGTGCCTTTAACCTCCTCTTTGGCATAGCTTGCAATTTCTGTGCAAGATGAACAGGAATAGGGAGAACCAATGAGAGACTAGCTGTAGGTGTCTGCACGGGCAAATGTAACGCTCATTGCCCACCAGGAAGAGGAATTAAACAAAGGCTCAGTGTGCCCTGCTGGAAACAGATTAGGGCCTGAAGCAATCCTGCAGTTTTGTGCCCAGCTCACAAGAAAGCGAGTTGAAGAAAGGAGCTCAGGGGCACTGTAATTCACAAACCTGCAGAGTTATAAATGACAGCTATCCTCCAAAAATATATTGAAGTAAGCCTGCGAAGGGGACTTGAAAGCGGGGCAGAATTTCAGGAAAACGATTGCAGGGGGTAGACAGGAATTGGCCTGAAAGCATAGGAAAAGAGGCACAACGTCGACAATGATGCACTTGGCCAAAAAGTGCGTATGCGTTTTTTCCTGAATATATTCAGGAAAAAACGCATACGCCCTTTTTGGCCAACCAAGCAAGCCTGTAAAGGAAATCGGCACTACAATGAAATCTCACTGCCCCCCCGGGCAAAAGGGCCATCTGAATAAAGTGTAAAATCCAGAAAGGTAGGACAGGATATGGAGAACAGGGAGCCTTGTTATGCTGATTGGCAGGATGTAAATTGCCAGCAACCACCCTGGAAAAGTGTATGGTGTTTCCTGAAACACGTAAGAAACAAAGCAACACAGCCTATGGCACTTCCACTTATGGTCCTATAGCTTACAGAAATTAAAATCAAAAACAGACAGCCACCCCAATATTTGGGACGGCTGTGTTCACAAGAAGCTCGTCTACAGTATCAGGTAAATATCCCAGAAAGCAAAAAATGGATAAAGAAGTTGTGGCACGTACGTGCAATGCAATATCACTCAGCAATGAAATCTGTGTCATCAGGCCCGTAGCGGCATAGTAAGTGGATGCAGGTACGGTGATTCTACGTGAACTACGTCACACAGAAAAAGAAACATCATAAGATATCACTAATACACGGAATGTAAACTTGACTACACATGAACTGAATTACAAAACAGAACAGGGTCTCAAATTAAGAAAACCAACTAGTGCTTGCTTATGGGGAAAGGTGCGTTGGGGTGCTGCATAAAACCAGAGACTGAAATTAGCACAGATAACATTCCATAAGCCAAATATGTAATAGACAAGACCTACTCCTTGCTCAACGAAATGGACTCAACACCACATATTAAACGCCTAGGAATATACCTGACTAGGAAGAATCTTAAAACCCATGGATATTTATGTCTCCGTAAGAGAATCAAGCGTGTGTACAGCGGCGGAAATGCAGCAGTGAAAATCCGATAAATCCCATTATGAAAATAAATTTCGAAAACAAAACACAAAGACAGTGAAATAGAGAGCAATTCTTAAATAATTCACTCAGGGCATGTGATGCAACCGGGATTGACCACATCTACACCCAGAGCTGGTTGAGACATAAGGCTGGACACTTCTGGCTGATAGCACTGGTGAGTTTCGGTGAGCAAATGCAGACCCTTTGAAGTCATACTTCATGGTACCCATTCCATGGGTCCCAACTCTCCAGGTTCAAGGCATTCTTCCTCCAGCTAAAACATGCATGGGAAACCCAGAGTATCGTCCACCGTGTGATTGGGAAACGATTTAAAATGCATCTCAGTTTTCGTATCCTGGTCCTCGGGTTCACCATTCCAGATGCTTTACTAACACACTCCCCGCTTGGAGAGTCAGTGCCTTTAACCTCCTGTTTGGCACAGCTTGCCATTTCTGTGCAAGATGAACAGGAATAGGGAGAACCAATGAGAGACTAGCTGTAGGTGTCTGCACGGGCAAATGTAACGCTCATTGCCCACCTGGAAGAGGAATTAAACAAAGGCTCAGTGTGCCCTGCTGGAAACAGATTAGGGCCTGAAGCAATCCTGCGGTTTTGTGCCCAGCTCACAAGAAAGCGAGTTGAAGAAAACAGCTCAGGGGCACTGTAATTCACAAACCTGCAGAGTTATAAATGACAGCTATCCTCCAAAAATATATTGAAGTAAGCCTGCGAAGGGGACTTGAAAGCGGGGCAGAATTTCAGGAAAACGATTGCAGGGGGTAGACTGGAATTGCCCTGAAAGAATAGGAAAAGAGGCAGAACGTCGACAATGATGCACTTGGCCAAAAAGGGCGTATGCGTTTTTTCCTGAATATATTCAGGAAAAAACGCATACGCCCTTTTTGACCAACCAAGCAAGCCTGTAAAGGAAATCTGCCCTACAATGAAATCTCACTGCCGCCCCCCGGGCAAAAGGGCCATCTGAAAAAAGTGTAAAATCCAGAAAGGTAGGACAGGATATGGAGAACAGGGAGCCTTGTTATGCTGATTGGCAGGATGTAAATTGCCAGCAGCCACTCTGGAGAAGTGTATGGTGTGTCCTGAAACACGTAAGGAACAAAGCAACACAGCCTACGGCACTTCCACTTATGGTCTTATAGCTTACGGAAATTAAAATCAAACACAGACAGCCACCCCAATATTTGGGACGGCTGTGTTCACAAGAAGCTCGTCTACAGTATCAGGTAAATATCCCAGAAAGCAAAAAATGGATAAAGAAGTTGTGGCAGGTACGTGCAATGCAGTATCACTCAGCAATGAAATCTGTGTAATCAGGCCCGTAGCGGTTAGTGAGTGGATGCATGTACGGTGATTCTACGTGAACTACGTCACACAGAAATAGAAAGATCATAAGATATCACTGATACACGGAATGTAAACTTGACTACACATGAACTGAATTACAAAACAGAACAGGGTGTCAAATTTAGAAAACCAACTAGAGCTTGCTTATGAGGAAAGGTGCGTTGGGGTGCTGCATAAAACCAGAGACTGAAATTAGCCCAGATAACTTTCCATAAGCCAAATATATAATAGACAAGACCTACCACTTGCTCAAAGAAATAGACCCAACACCACATGTTCAACGCCTAGGAATATACATGACTAAGAAGAATCTTAAAACCCATGGATATATATGTTTCCGTAAGAGAATCAAGCGTGTGTACAGCGGCCGAAACGCAGCAGTGATAATCCGATAAATCCCATTATCAAAATAAATTTCGAAAACAAAACACAAAGACAGTGAAATAGAGAGCAATTCTTAAATAATTCACTCAGGGCATGTGATGCAACCGGGATTGACCACATCTACACCCAGAGCTGGTTGAGACATAAGGCTGGACACTTCAGGCTGTTAGCATTGGTGAGTTTCGGTGAGCAAATGCAGACCCTTTGAAGTCATACTGCATGGTACACATTCCATGGGTCCCAACTCTCCAGGTTCAAGGGATTCTTCCTCCAGCTAAAACATGCATGGGAAACCCAGAGTATGGTCCACCCTGTGATTGGGAAACGATTTAAAATGCATCTCAGTTTTCGTATCCTGGTCCTCGGGTTCACCATTCCAGATGCTTTACTAACACTCTCCCCACTTGGAGAGTCAGTGCCTTTAACCTCCTGTTTGGCACAGCTTGCAATTTCTGTGTAAGATGAACAGGAATAGGGAGAACCAATGAGATTCTAGCTGTAGGTGTCTGCACGGGCAAATGTAACGCTCATTTCCCACCAGGAAGAGGAATTATCCAAAGGCTCACTGTGCCCTGCCGGAAACAGATTAGGGCCTGAAGCAATCCTGCGGGTTTGTGCCCAGCTCACAAGAAAGCGAGTTGAAGAAAGGAGCTCAGGGGCACTGTAATTCACAAACCTGCAGAGTTATAAATGACAGCTATCCTCCAAAAATATATTGAAGTAAGCCTGCGAAGGGGACTTGAAAGCGGCGCAGAGTTTCAGGAAAATCACTGCATGGGGTAGACTGGAATTGCCCTGAAAGCATATGAAAAGAGGCACAACGTCGACAATGATGCACTTGGCCAAAAAGGGCGTATGCGTTTTTTCCTGAATATATTCAGGAAAAAATGCATACGCCCTTTTTGGCCAACCAAGCAAGGCTGTTAAAGAAATCTGCACTACAATGAAGTCTCAGTGCCCCCCGGGCAAAAGGGCCATCTGAAAAAAGTGTAAAATCCAGAAAGGTAGGACAGGTTATGGAGAACAGGGAGCCTTGTTATGCTGATTGGCAGGATGTAAATTGCCAGCAGCCACCCTGGAGAAGTGTATGGTGTTTCCTGAAACACGTAAGAAACAAAGCAACACAGCCTATGGCACTTCCACTTATGGTCTATAGCTTACGGAAATTAAAATCAAAAACAGACAGCCACCCCAATATTTGGGACGGCTGTGTTCACAAGAAGCTCGTCTACAGTATCAGGTAAATATCCCAGAAAGCAAAAAATGGATAAAGAAGTTGTGGCACGTACGTACAATGCAATATCACTCAGCAATGAAATCTGTGTCATCAGGCCCGTAGCAGCATAGTGAGTGGATGCAGGTACGGTGATTCTACGTGAACTACGTCACACAGAAAAAGAAACATCATAAGATATCACTAATACACGGAATGTAAACTTGACTACACATGAACTGAATTACAAAACAGAACAGGGTCTCAAATTTAGAAAACCAACTAGTGCTTGCTTATGGGGAAAGGTGCCTTGGGGTGCTGCATAAAACCAGAGACTGAAATTAGCACAGATAACATTCCATAAGCCAAATATGTAATAGACAAGACCAACTCCTTGCTCAACGAAATGGACTCAACACCACATATTCAACGCCTAGGAATATACCTGACTAGGAAGAATCTTAAAACCCATGGATATATATGTCTCCGTAAGAGAATCAAGCGTGTGTACAGCGGCCGAAACGCAGCAGTGAAAATCCGATAAATCCCATTATCAATATAAATTTCGAAAACAAAACACAAAGACAGTGAAATAGAGAGCAATTCTTAAATAATTCACTCAGGGCATGTGATGCAACCGGGATTGACCACATCTACACCCAGAGCTGGTTGAGACATAAGGCTGGAAACTTCAGCCTGATAGCATTTGTGAGTTTCGGGGAGCAAATGCAGACCCTTTGAAGTCATACTGCATGGTACCCATTCCATGGGTCCCAACTCTCCAGGTTCAAGGGATTCTTCCTCCAGCTAAAACATGCATGGGAAACCCAGAGTATCGTCCACCGTGTGATTGAGAAACGATTTAAAATGCATCTAAGTTTTGGTATCCTGGTCCTCGTGTTCACCATTCCAGATGCTTTACTAACACTCGCCCCGCTTGGAGAGTCAGTGCCTTTAACCTCCTGTTTGGCACAGCTTGCAATTTCTGTGCAAGATGAACAGGAATAGGGAGAACCAATGAGAGACTAGCTGTAGGTGTCTGCACGGGCAAATGTAACGCTCATTGCCCACCAGGAAGAGGAATTAAACAAAGGCTCAGCGTGCCCTGCTGAAAACAGATTAGGGCCTGAAGCAATCCTTTGGTTTTGTGTCCAGCTCACAAGAAAGCGAGTTGAAGAAAGGAGCTCAGGGCCACTCTAATTCACAAACCTGCAGAGTTATAAATGACAGCTCTCCTCCAAAAATATATTGAAGTAAGCCTGCGAAGGGGACTTGAAAGCAGGGCTTAATTTCAGGAAAAAGATTGCAGGGGGTAGACTGGAATTGCCCTGAAAGCATAGGAAAAGAGGCACAATGTCGACAATGATGCACTTGGCCAAAAAGTGCGTATGCGTTTTTTCCTGAATATATTCAGGAAAAAACGCATACCCACTTTTTGGCCAACCAAGCAAGCCTGTAAAGAAATCTGCACTACAATGAAGTCTCACTGCCCCCCGGGCAAAAGGGCAATCTGAAAAAAGTGTAAAATCCAGAAAGGTAGGACAGGATATGGAGAAAAGTGAGCTTTGTTATGCCGATTGGCAGGATGTAAATTGCCAACAGCCAACCTGGAGAAGTGTATGGTGTTTCCTGAAACACGTAAGAAATAAAGCAACACAGCCTATGGCACTAGCACTTATGGTCCTATAGCTTAGGGAAATTAAAATCAAAAACAGACAGCCACCCCAATGTTTGGGACGGCTGTGTTCACAGGAAGCTCGTCTACAGTACCAGGTAAATATCCCAGAAAGCAAAAAATGGATAAAGAAGTTGTGGCACGTACGTGCAATGCAGTATCACTCAGCAATGAAATCTGTGTCATCAGGCCGGTAGCGGTTAGTGAGTGGATGCATGTACGGTGATTCTACGTGAACTACGTCACACAGAAATAGAAACATCATAAGATATCACTGATACACGGAATGTAAACTTGACTACACATGAACTGAATTACAAAACAGAACAGGGTCTCAAATTTAGAAAACCAACTAGAGCTTGCTTATGGGGAAAGGTGCGTTGGGGTGCTGCATAAAACCAGAGACTGAAATTAGCACAGATAACTTTCCATAAGCCAAATATATAATAGACAAGACCTACCACTTGGTCAAAGAAATAGACCCAACACCACATGTTCAACGCCTAGGAATATACATGACTAAGAAGAATCTTAAAACCCATGGATATATATGTTTCCGTAAGAGAATCAAGCATGTGTACAGCGGCCGAAACGCAGCAGTGATAATCCGATAAATCCCATTATCAAAATAAATTTCGAAAACAAAACACAAAGACAGTGAAATAGAGAGCAATTCTTAAATAATTCACTCAAGGCATGTGATGCAACCGGGATTGACCACATCTACACCCAGAGCTGGTTGAGACATAAGGCTGGACACTTCAGGCTGATAGCATTGGTGAGTTTTGGTGAGCAAATGCAGACCCTTTGAAGTCATACTGCATGGTACCCATTCCATGGGTCCCAACTCTCCAGGTTCAAGGGATTCTTCCTCCAGCTAAAACATGCATGGGAAAACCAGAGTATGGTCCACTGTGTGATTGGGAAACGATTTAAAATGCATCTCAGTTTTCGTATCCTGGTCCTCGGGTTCACCATTCCAGATGCTTTACTAACACTCTCCCCGCTTGGAGAGTCAGTGCCTTTAACCTCCTGTTTGGCACAGCTTGCAATTTCTGTGCAAGATGAACAGGAATAGGGAGAACCAATGAGAGACTAGCTGTAGGTGTCTGCACGGGCAAATGTAACGCTCATTTCCCACAGGAAGAGGAATTATCCAAAGGCTCACGGTGCCCTGCCGGAAACAGATTAGGGCCTGAAGCAATCCTGCGGTTTTGTGCCCAGCTCACAAGAAAGCGAGTTGAAGAAAGGAGCTCAGGGCCACTGTAATTCACAAACCTGCAGAGTTATAAATGACAGCTATCCTCCAAAAATATATTGAAGTAAGCCGGCGAAGGGGACTTGAAAGTGGGGCAGAGTTTCAGGAAAACCACTGCATGGGGTAGACTGGAATTGCCCTGAAAGCATAGGAAAAGAGGCACAACGTCGACAATGATGCACTTGGCCAAAAAGGGCGTATGCGTTTTTTCCTGAATATATTCAGGAAAAAACGCATACGCACTTTTTGGCCAACCAAGCAAGCCTGTAAAGGAAATCTGCACTACAATGAAGTCTCACTGCCTCCCGGGCAAAAGGGCCATCTGAAAAAAGTGTAAAATCCAGAAAGGTAGGACAGGATATGGAGAATACGGAGCCTTGTTATGCTGATTGGCAGGATGTAAATTGCCAGCAGCCACCCTGGAGAAGTGTATGGTGTTTCCTGAAAAACGTAAGAAACAGAGCAACACAGCCTATGGCACTTCCACTTATGGTCCTATAGCTTACAGAAATTAAAATCAAAACAGACAGCCACCCCAATATTTCGGATGGCTGTGTTCCCAAGAAGCTCGTCTACAGTACCAGGTAAATATCCCAGAAAGCAAAAATGGATAAAGAAGTTGTGGCACGTACGTGCAATGCAATATCACTCAGCAATGAAATCTGTGTCATCAGGCCCGTAGCGGCACAGTGAGTGGATGCAGGTACGGTGATTCTACGTGAACTACGTCACACAGAAAAAGAAACATCATAAAATATCACTAATACACGGAATGTAAACTTGACTACACATGAACTGAATTACAAAACAGAACAGGGTCTCAAATTTAGAAAACCAACTAGTGCTTGCTTATGGGGAAAGGTGCGTTGGGGTGCTGCAAAAAACCAGAGACTGAAATTAGCACAGATAACTTTCCATAAGCCAAATATGTAATAGACAAGACCTACTCCTTGCTCAACGAAATGGACCCAACACCACATATTCAACGCCTAGGAATATACCTGACTAGGAAGAATCTTAAAACCCATGGATATATATGTCTCCGTAAGAGAATCAAGCGTGTGTAAAGTGGCCGAAACGCAGCAGTGAAAATCCGATAAATCCCATTATCAAAATAAATTTCGAAAACAAAACACAAAGACAGTGAAATAGAAAGCAATTCTTAAATAATTCACTCAGGGCATGTGATGCAACCGGGATTGACCACATCTACACCCAGAGCGGGTTGAGACATAAGGCTGGACACTTCAGGCTGATAGCATTGGTGAGTTTCGGTGAGCAAATGCAGACCCTTTGAAGTCATACTTCATGGTACCCATTCCATGGGTCCCAACTCTCCAGGTTCAAGGCATTCTTCCTCCAGCTAAAACAAGCATGGGAAACCCAGAGTATCGTCCACCGTGTGATTGGGAAACGATTTAAATGCATCTCAGTTTTCGTATCCTGGTCCTCGGGTTCACCATTCCAGATGCTTTACTAACACTCTCCCCGCTTGGAGACTCAGAGCCTTTAACCTCCTGTTTGGCACAGCTTGCAATTTCTGTGCAAGATGAACAGGAATAGGGAGAACCAATGAGAGACTAGCTGTAGGTGTCTGCACGGGCAAATGTAACGCTCATTGCCCACCAGGAAGAGGAATTAAACAAAGGCTCAGTGTGCCCTGCTGGAAACAGATTAGGGCCTGAAGCAATCCTGCGGTTTTGTGCCCAGCTCACAAGAAAGCGAGTTGAAGAAAGGAGCTCAGGGGCACTCTAATTCACAAACCTGCAGAGTTATAAATGACAGCTATCTTCCAAAAGTATATTGAAGTAAGCCTGCGAAGGGGACTTGAAATTGGGGCAGAATTTCAGGAAAACGATTGCAGGGAGTAGACTGGAATTGCCCTGAAAGCATAGGAAAAGAGGCACAACGTCGACAATGATGCACTTGGCCAAAAAGGGCGTATGCGTTTTTTCCTGAATATATTCAGGAAAAAACGCATACGCCCTTTTTGGCCAACCATGCAAGCCTGTAATGGAAATCTGCACTACAATGAAGTCTCAATGCCCCACGGGCAAGAGGGCCATCTGAAAAAAGTGTAAAATCCAGAAAGGTAGGACAGGATATGGAGAACAGGGAGCCTTGTTTTGCTGATTGGCAGGATGTAAATTGCCAACAGCCACCCTGGAGAAGTGTATGGTGTTTCCTGAAACACGTAAGAAATAAAGCAACACAGCCTATGGCAATTGCACTTATGGTCCTATTCCTTAGGGAAATTAAAATCAAAAACAGAGAGCCACCCCAAAGTTTGGGACGGCTGTGTTCCAAGGAAGCTCGTCTACAGGACGAGGTAAATATCCCAGAAAGCAAAAAATGGATAAAGAAGTTGTGGCACGTACGTGCAATGCAATATCACTCAGCAATGAAATCTGTGTCATCAGGCCCGTAGCGGCATAGTGAGTGGATGCAGGTACGGTGATTCTACGTGAACTGCGTCACACAGAAATAGAAACATCATAAGATATCACTAATACACGGAATGTAAACTTGACTACACATGAACTGAATTACAAAACAGAACAGGGTCTCAAATTTAGAAAACCAACTAGTGCTTGCTTATGGGGAAAGGTGCCTTGGGGTGCTGCATAAAACCAGAGACTGAAATTAGCACACATAACTTTCCATAAGCCAAATATGTAATAGACAAGACCTACTCCTTGCTCAACGAAATGGACCCAACACCACATATTCAACGCCTAGGAATATACCTGACTAGGAAGAATCTTAAAACCCATGGATATATATGTCTCCGTAAGACAATCAAGCGTGTGTACAGTGGCCGAAACGCAGCAGTGAAAATCCGATAAATCCCTTTATCAAAATAAATTTCGAAAACAAACCACAAAGACAGTGAAATAGAGAGCAATTCTTAAATAATTCACTCAGGGCATGTGATGCAACCGGGATTGACCACATCTACAGCCAGAGCTGGTTGAGACATAAGGCTGGACACTTCAGGCTGATAGCATTGGTGAGTTTCGGTGAGCAAATGCAGACCCTTTGAAGTCATACTGCATGGTACCCATTCCATCGGTCCCAACTCTACAGGTTCAAGGGATTCTTCCTCCAGCTAAAACATGCATGGGAAACCCAGAGTATCGTCCACCGTGTGATTGGGAAACGATTTAAAATGCGTCTCAGTTTTCGTATCCTGGTCCTCGGGTTCACCATTCCAGATGCTTTACTAACACTCTCCCCGCTTGGAGAGTCAGTGCCTTTAACCTCCTGTTTGGCACAGCTTGCAATTTCTGTGCAAGATGAACAGGAATAGGGAGAACCAATGAGAGACTAGCTGTAGGTGTCTGCACGGGCAAATGTAACGCTCATTTCCCACCAGGAAGAGGAATTAAACAAAGGCTCAGTGTGCCCTGCTGGAAACAGATTAGGGCCTGAAGCAATCCTGCGGTTTTGTGCCCAGCTCACAAGAAAGCGAGTTTAAGAAAGGAGCTCTGGGGCACTGTACTTCACAAACCTGCAGAGTTATAAATGACAGCTATCCTCCAATAATATATTGAACTCAGCCTGCGAAGGGGACTTGAAAGCGGGGCAGAATTTCAGGAAAACGATTGCAGGGGTTAGACTGGAATTGCCCTGAAAGCATAGGAAAAGAGGCACAACGTCGACAATGATGCACTTGGCCAAAAAGGGCGTATGCGTTTTTTCCTGAATATATTCAGGAAAAAACGCATACGCCCTTTTTGGCCAACCAAGCAAGCCTGTAATGGAAATCTGCACTACAATGAAGTCTCACTGCCCCCCGGGCAAGAGGGCCATCTGAAAAAAGTATAAAATCCAGAAAGGTAGGACAGGATATGGAGAACAGGGAGCCTTGTTATGCTGATTGGCAGGATGTAAATTGCCAACAGCCACCCTGGAGAAGTGTATGGTGTTTCCTGAAACACGTAAGAAATAAAGCAACACAGCCTATGGCAATTGCACTTATGGTCCTATTCCTTAGGGAAATTAAAATCAAAAACAGAGAGCCACCCCAAAGTTTGGGACGGCTGTGTTCCCAAGAAGCTCGTCTACAGTACCAGGTAAATATCCCAGAAAGCAAAAAATCGATAAAGAAGTTGTGGCACGTACGTGCAATGCAATATCACTCAGCAATGAAATCTGTGTCATCAGGCCCGTAGCGGCACAGTGAGTGGATGCAGGTACGGTGATTCTACGTGAACTACGTCACACAGAAAAAGAAACATCATAAAATATCACTAATACACGGAATGTAAACTTGACTACACATGAACTGAATTACAAAACAGAACAGGGTCTCAAATTTAGAAAACCAACTAGTGCTTGCTTATGGGGAAAGGTGCCTTGGGGTGCTGCATAAAACCAGAGACTGAAATTAGCACAGATAACATTCCATAAGCCAAATATGTAATAGACAAGACCTACTCCTTGCTCAACGAAATGGACTCAACACCACATATTCAACGCCTAGGAATATACCTGACTAGGAAGAATCTTAAAACCGATGGATATATATATGTCTCCGTAAGAGAATCAAGCGTGTGTACAGCAGCCGAAACGCAGCAGTGAAAATCCGATAAATCCCATTATCAAAATAAATTTCGAAAACAAAACACAAAGACAGTGAAATAGAGAGCAATTCTTAAATAATTCACTCAGGGCATGTGATGCAACCGGGATTGACCACATCTACACCCAGAGCTGGTTGAGACATAAGGCTGGACACTTCAGGCTAATAGCATTGGTGAGTTTCGGTGAGCAAATGCAGACCCTTTGAAGTCATACTGCATGGTACCCATTCCATGGGTCCCAACTCTCCAGGTTCAAGGCACTCTTCCTCCAGCTAAAACATGCATGGGAAACCCAGAGTATCGTCCACCGTGTGATTGGGAAACGATTTAAAATGCATCTCAGTTTTCGTATCCTGGTCCTCAGGTTCACCATTCCAAATGCTTTACTAACACTCTCCCCGCTTGGAGAGTCAGTGCCTTTAACCTCCTGTTTGGCACAGCTTGCAATTTCTCTGCAAGATGAACAGGAATAGGGAGAAGCAATGAGAGACTAGCTGTAGGTGTCTGCACGGGCAAATGTAACGCTCATTGCCGAGCAGGAAGAGGAATTAAACAAAGGCTCAGTGTGCCCTGCTGGAAACAGATTAGGGCCTGAAGCAATCCTGCGGTTTTGTGCCCAGCTCACAAGAAAGCGAGTTGAAGAAAGGAGCTCAGGGGCACTCTAATTCACAAACCTGCAGAGTTATAAATGACAGCTATTTTCCAAAAGTATATTGAAGTAAGCCTGCGAAGGGGACTTGAAAGCGGGGCAGAATTTCAGGAAAACGACTGCAGGGGGTAGACTGGAATTGCCCTGAAAGCATAGGAAAAGAGGCACAACGTCGACAATGATGCACTTGGCCAAAAAGGGCGTATGCGTTTTTTCCTGAATATATTCAGGAAAAAACGCATACGCCCTTTTTGGCCAACCAAGCAAGCCTGTAAAGGAAATGTGCACTACAATGAAGTCTCACTGCCCCCCGGGCAAGAGGGCCATCTGAAAAAAGTGTAAAATCCAGAAAGGTAGGACAGGATATGGAGAACAGGGAGCCTTGTTATGCTGATTGGCAGGATGTAAATTGCCAGCAGACACCCTGGAGAAGTGTATGGTGTTTCCTGAAACACGTAAGAAACAAAGCAACACAGCCTATGGCACTTCCACTTATGGTACTATAGCTTACGGATATTAAAATCAAAAACAGACAGCCACCCCAATATTTGAGACGGCTGTGTTCACAAGAAGCTCGTCTACAGTATCATGTAAATATCCCAGAAAGCAAAAAATGGATAAAGAAGTTGTGGCACGTACGTACATTGCAATATCATTCAGCAATGAAATCTGTGTCATCAGGCCCGTAGCGGCATAGTGAGTGGATGCAGGTACGGTGACTCTACATGAACTACGTCACACAGAAAAAGAAACATCATAAGGTATCACTAATACACGGAATGTAAACTTGACTACACATGAACTGAATTACAAAACAGAACAGGGTCTCAAATTTAGAAAACCAACTAGTGCTTGCTTATGGGGAAAGGTGCCTTGGGGTGCTGCATAAAACCAGAGACTGAAATTAGCACAGATAACTTTCCATAAGCCAAATATGTAATAGACAAGACCTACTCCTTGCTCAACGAAATGGACCCAAAACCACATATTCAACGCCTAGGAATATACCTGACTAGGAAGAATCTTAAAACCCATGGATATATATGTCTCCGTAAGAGAATCAAGCGTGTGTACAGCGGCCGAAACGCAGCAGTGAAAATCCGATAAATCCCATTATCAAAATAAATTTCGAAAACAAAACACAAAGACAGTGAAATAGAGAGCAATTCTTAAATAATTCACTCAGGGCATGTGATGCAACCGGGATTGACCACATCTACACCCAGAGCTGGTTGAGACATAAGGCTGGACACTTCAGGCTGATAGCATTGGTGAGTTTCGGTGAGCAAATGCAGACCCTTTGAAGTCATACTGCATGGTACCCATTCCATGGGTCCCAACTCTCCAGGTTCAAGGGATTCTTCCTCCAGCTAAAACATGCATGGGAAAGCCAGAGTATCGTCCACCGTGTGAGTTGGAAACGATTTAAAATGCATCTCAGTTTTCGTATCCTGGTCCTCGGGTTCACCATTCCAGATGCTTTACTAACACTCTCCCCGCTTAGTGAGTCAGTGCCTTTAACCACCTCTTTGGCACAGCTTGCAATTTCTGTGCAAGATGAACAGGAATAGGGAGAACCAATGAGAGACTAGCTGTAGGTGTCTGCACGGGCAAATGTAACGCTCATTGCCCACCAGGAAGAGGAATTAAACAAAGGCTCAGTGTGCCCTGCTGGAAACAGATTAGGGCCTGAAGCAATCCTGTGGTTTTGTGCCCAGCTCACAAGAAAGCGAGTTGAAGAAAGGAGCTCAGGGGCACTGTAATTCACAAACCAGCAGAGTTATAAATGACAGCTATCTTCCAAAAGTATATTGAAGTAAGCCTGCGTAGGAGACTTGAAAGCGGGGCAGAATTTCAGGAAAACGATTGCAGGGGGTAGACTGGAATTGCCCTGAAAGCATAGGAAAAGAGGTACAACGTCGACAACGATGCACTTGGCCAAAAAGGGCGTATGCGTTTTTTCCTGAATATATTCAGGAAAAAACGCATACGCCCTTTTTGGCCAACCAAGCAAGCCTGTAAAGGAAATCTGCACTACAATGAAGTCTCACTGCCCCCAGGGCAAGAGGGACATCTGAAAAAAGTGTAAAATCCAGAAAGGTAGGACAGGATATGGAGAACAGGGAGCCTTGTTACGCTGATTGGCAGGATGTAAATTGCCAACAGCCACCCTGGAGAAGTGTATGGTGTTTCCTGAAACACGTAAGAAATAAAACAACACAGCCTATGGCAATTGCACTTATGGTCCTATTCCTTAGGGAAATTAAAATCAAAAACAGAGAGCCACCCCAAAGTTTGGGACGGCTGTGTTCCCAAGAAGCTCGTCTACACTATCAGGTAAATATCCCAGAAAGCAAAAAATGGATAAAGAAGTTGTGGCACGTACGTACAATGCAATATCACTCAGCAATGAAATCTGTGTCATCAGGCCCGTAGCGGCATAGTGAGTGGATGCAGGTACGGTGATTCTACGTGAACTACGTCACACAGAAAAAGAAACATCATAAGATATCACTAATACACGGAATGTAAACTTGACTACACATGAACTGAATTACAAAACAGAACAGGGTCTCAAATTTAGAAAACCAACTAGTGCTTGCTTATGGGGAAAGGTGCCTTGGGGTGCTGCATAAAACCAGAGACTGAAATTAGCACAGATAACTTTCCATAAGCCAAATATGTAATAGACAAGACCTACTACTTGCTCAACGAAATGGACCCAACACCACATATTTAACGCCTAGGAATATACCTGACTAGGAAGAATCTTAAAACCCATGGATATATATGTCTCCGTAAGAGAATCAAGCGTGTATACAGCGGGCGAAACGCAGCAGTGAAAATTCGATAAATCCCATTATCAAAATAAATTTCGAAAACTAAACACAAAGACAGTGAAATAGAGAGCAATTCTAAAATAATTCACTCAGGGCATGTGATGCAACCAGGATTGACCACATCTACACCCAGAGCTGGTTGAGACATAAGGCTGGACACTTCAGGCTGATAGCATTGGTGAGTTTCGGTGAGCAAATGCAGACCCTTTGAAGTCATACTGCATGGTACCCATTCCATGGGTCCCAACGCTCCAGGTTCAAGGGATTCTTCCTCCATCTAAAACATGCATGGGAAACCCAGAGTATCATCCACCATGTGATTGGGAAACGATTTAAAATGCATCTCAGTTTTCGTATCCTGGTTCTCGGGTTCACCATTCCAGATGCTTTACTAAAACCCTCCCCGCTTGGAGAGTCAGTGCTTTAACCTCCTGTTTGGCACAGCTTGCCATTTCTGTGCAAGATGAACAAGAATAGGGAGAACCAATGAGAGACTAGCAGTAGGTGTATGCACGGGCAAATGTAACACTCATTGACCACCAGGAAGAGGAATTAAACAAAGGCTCAGCGTGCCCTGCCGGAAACAGATTAGGGCCTGAAGCAATCCTGCGGTTTTGTGCCCAGCTCACAAGAAAGCGAGTTGAAGAAAGGAGCTCAGGGGCACTGTAATTCACAAACCTGCAGAGTTATAAATGACAGCTATCCTCCAAAAATATATTGAAGTAAGCCTGCGAAGGGGACTTGAAAGCGGGGCAGAATTTCGGGAAAACGATTGCAGGGGGTAGACTGGAATTGCCCTGAAAGCATAGGAAAAGAGGCACAACGTCGACAATGATGCACTTGGCCAAAAAGGGCGTATGCGTTTTTTCCTGAATATATTCAGGAAAAAACGCATACGCACTTTTTGGCCAACCAAGCAAGCCTGTAAAGGAAATCTGCACTACAATGAAGTCTCACTGCCCCCCGGGCAAAAGGGCCATCTGAAAAAAGTGTAAAATCCAGAAATGTAGGACAGGATATGGAGAACAGGGAGCCTTGTTATGCTGATTGGCAGGATGTAAATTGCCAGCAGCCACCCTGGAGAAGTGTATGGTGTTTCCTGAAACACGTAACAAACAAAGCAACACAGCCTATGGCACTTCCACTTATGGTCCTATAGCTTACGGAAATTAAAATCAAAAACAGACAGCCACCCCAATATTTGGGATGGCTGTGTTCACAAGAAGCTCGTCTACACTATCAGGTAAATATCCCAGAAAGCAAAAAATGGATAAAGAAGTTGTGGCACGTACGTACATTGCAATATCACTCAGCAATGAAATCTGTGTCATCAGGCCCGTAGCGGCATAGTGAGTGGATGCAGGTACGGTGATTCTACGTGAACTACGTCACACAGAAAAAGAAACATCATAAGATATCACTAATACACGGAATGTAAACTTGACTACACATGAACTGAATTACAAAACAGAACAGGGTCTCAAATTTAGAAAACCAACTAGTGCTTGCTTATGGGGAAAGGTGCCTTGGGGTGCTGCATAAAACCAGAGACTTAAATTAGCACAGATAACTTTCCATAAGCCAAATATGTAATAGACAAGACCTACTCCTTGCTCAACAAAATGGACCCAACACCACATATTTAACGCCTAGGAATATACCTGACTAGGAAGAATCTTAAAACCCATGGATATATATGTCTCCGTAAGAGAATCAAGCGTGTATACAGCGGGCGAAACGCAGCAGTGAAAATTCGATAAATCCCATTATCAAAATAAATTTCGAAAACAAAACACAAAGACAGTGAAATAGAGAGCAATTCTTAAATAATTCATTCAGGGCATGTGATGCAACCGGGATTGACCACATCTACACCCAGAACTGGTTGAGACATAAAGCTGGACACTTCAGGCTGATAGCATTGGTGAGTTTCGGTGAGCAAATGCAGACCCTTTGAAGTCATACTGCATGGTACCCATTCCATGGGTCCCAACTCTCCAGGTTCAAGGGATTCTTCCTCCAGCTAAAACATGCATGGGAAACCCAGAGTATCATCCACCATGTGATTGGGAAACGATTTAAAAGGCATCTCAGTTTTCGTATCCTGGTTCTCGGGTTCCCCATTCCAGATGCTATACTAAAACTCTCCCCGCTTGGAGAGTCAGTGCCTTTAACCTCCTGTTTGGCACAGCTTGCAATTTCTGTGCAAGATGAACAGGAATAGGGAGAACCAATGAGAGACTAGCTGTAGGTGTATGCACGGGCAAATGTAACACTCATTGCCCACCAGGAAGAGGAATTAAACAAAGGCTCAGCGTGCCCTGCCGGAAACAGATTAGGGCCTGAAGCAATCCTGCGGTTTTGTGCCCAGCTCACAAGAAAGCGAGTTGAAGAAAGGAGCTCAGGGGCACTCTAATTCACAAACCTGCAGAGTTATAAATGACAGCTATCCTGCAAAAATATATTGAAGTAAGCCTGCGAAGGGGACTTGAAAGCGGGGCAGAATTTCGGGAAAACGATTGCAGGGGGTAGACTGGAATTGCCCTGAAAGCATAGGAAAAGAGGCACAACGTCGACAATGATGCACTTGGCCAAAAAGGGCGTATGCGTTTTTTCCTGAATATATTCAGGAAAAAACGCATACGCACTTTTTGGCCAACCAAGCAAGCCTGTAAAGGAAATCTGCACTACAATGAAGTCTCACTGCCCCCCGGGCAAAAGGGCCATCTGAAAAAAGTGTAAAATCCAGAAATGTAGGACAGGATATGGAGAACAGTGAGCCTTGTTATGCTGATTGGCAGGATGTAAATTGCCAGCAGCCACCCTGGAGAAGTGTATGGTGTTTCCTGAAACACGTAACAAACAAAGCAACACAGCCTATGGCACTTCCACTTATGGTCCTATAGCTTACGGAAATTAAAATCAAAAACAGACAGCCACCCCAATATTTGGGATGGCTGTGTTCACAAGAAGCTCGTCTACACTATCAGGTAAATATCCCAGAAAGCAAAAAATGGATAAAGAAGTTGTGGCACGTACGTACATTGCAATATCACTCAGCAATGAAATCTGTGTCATCAGGCCCGTAGCGGCATAGTGAGTGGATGCAGGTACGGTGATTCTACGTGAACTACGCCACACAGAAAAAGAAACATCATAAGATATCACTAATACACGGAATGTAAACTTGACTACACATGAACTGAATTACAAAACAGAACAGGGTCTCAAATTTAGAAAACCAACTAGTGCTTGCTTATGGGGAAAGGTGCCTTGGGGTGCTGCATAAAACCAGAGACTGAAATTAGCACAGATAACTTTCCATAAGCCAACTATGTAATAGACAAGACCTACTCCTTGCTCAACGAAATGGAACCAACACCACATATTCAACGCCTAGGAATATACCTGACTAGGAAGAATCTAAAAACCCATGGATATATATGTCTCCGTAAGAGAATCAAGCGTGTGTACAGCGGCCGAAACGCAGCAGTGAATATCCGATAAATCCCATTATCAAAATAAATTTCGAAAACAAAACACAAAGACAGTGAAATAGAGAGCAATTCTTAAATAATTCACTCAGGGCATGTAATGCAACCGGGATTTACCACATCTACACCCAGAGCTGGTTGAGACATAAGGCTGGAAACTTCAGGCTGATAGCATTGGTGAGTTTCGGTGCAAATGCAGACCCTTTGAAGTCATACTGCATGGTACCCATTCCATGGGTCCCAACTCTCCAGGTTCAAGGCACTCTTCCTCCAGCTAAAACATGCATGGGAAACCCAGAGTATCGTCCACCGTGTGATTGGGAAACGATTTAAAATGCATCTCAGTTTTCGTATCCTGGTCCTCAGGTTCACCATTCCAAATGCTTTACTAACACTCTCCCCGCTTGGAGAGTAAGTGCCTTTAACCTCCTGTTTGGCACAGCTTGCAATTTCTCTGCAAGATGAACAGGAATAGGGAGAAGCAATGAGAGACTAGCTGTAGGTGTCTGCACGGGCAAATGTAACGCTCATTGCCCACCAGGAAGAGGAATTAAACAAAGGCTCAGTGTGCCCTGCTGGAAACAGATTAGGGCCTGAAGCAATCCTGCGGTTTTGTGCCCAGCTCACAAGAAAGCGAGTTGAAGAAAGGAGCTCAGGGGCACTGTAATTCACAAACCTGCACAGTTATAAATGACAGCTATCTTCCAAAAGTATATTGAAGTAAGCCTGCGAAGGGGACTTGAAAGCGGGGCAGAATTTCAGGAAAACGACTGCAGGGGGTAGACAGGAATTGCCCTGAAAGCATAGGAAAAGAGGCACAACGTCGACAATGATGCACTTGGCCAAAAAGGGCGTATGCGTTTTTTCCTGAATATATTCAGGAAAAAATGCATACGCCCTTTTTGGCCAACCAAGCAAGCCTGTAAAGGAAATGTGCACTACAATGAAGTCTCACTGCCCCCCGGGCAAGAGGGCCATCTGAAAAAAGTGTAAAATCCAGAAAGGTAGGACAGGATATTGAGAACAGGGAGCCTTGTTATGCTGATTGGCAGGATGTAAATTGCCAGCAGCCACCCTGGAGAAGTGTATGGTGTTTCCTGAAACACGTAAGAAACAAAGCAACACAGCCTATGGCACTTCCAATTATGGTACTATAGCTTACGGAAATTAAAATCAAAAACAGACAGCCACCCCAATATTTGCGACGGCTGTGTTCAAAAGAAGCTCGTCTACAGTATCATGTAAATATCCCAGAAAGCAAAAAATGGATAAAGAAGTTGTGGCACGTACGTACAAGGCAATATCACTCAGCAATGAAATCTGTGTCATCAGGCCCGTAGCGGCATAGTGAGTGGATGCAGGTACGGTGACTCTACGTGAACTACGTCACACAGAAAAAGAAACATCATAAGATATCACTAATACACGGAATGTAAACTTGACTACACATGAACTGAATTACAAAACAGAACAGGGTCTCAAATTTAGAAAACCAACTAGTGCTTGCTTATGGGGAAAGGTGCCTTGCGGTGCTGCATTAAACCAGAGACTGAAATTAGCACAGATAACTTTCCATAGGCCAAATATGTAATAGACAAGACCTACTCCTTGCTCAAAGAAATGGACCCAACACCACATATTCAACGCCTAGGAATATACCTGACTAGGAAGAATCTTAAAACCCATGGATATATATGTCTCCGGAAGAGAATCAAGCGTGTGTACAGCGGCCGAAACGCAGCAGTGAAAATCCGATAAATCCCATTATCAAAATAAATTTCGAAAACAAAACACAAAGACAGTGAAATCGAGAGCAATTCTTAACTAATTCACTCAGGGCATGTGATGCAACAGGGATTGACCACATCTACACCCAGAGCTGGTTGAGACATAAGGCTGGACACTTCAGGCTGATAGCATTGGTGAGTTTCGGTGAGCAAATGCAGACCCTTTGAAGTCATACTGCATGGTACCCATTCCATGGTTCCCAACTCTCCAGGTTCAAGGCATTCTTCCTCCAGTTAAAACATGCATGGGAAACCCAGAGTATCGTCCACCGTGTGATTGGGAAACGATTTAAAATGCATCTCAGTTTTCGTATCCTGGTCCTCGGGTTCACCATTCCAGATGCTTTACTAACACTCTCCCCGCTTGGAGAGTCAGTGCCTTTAACCTCCTGTTTGGCACAGCTTGCAATTTCTGTGCAAGATGAACAGGAATAGGGAGAACCAATGAGAGACTAGCTGTAGGTGTCTGCACGGGCAAATGTAACGCTCATTGCCGACCAGGAAGAGGAATTAAACAAAGGCTCAGCGTGCCCTGCTGAAAACAGATTAGGGCCTGAAGCAATCCTGCGGTTTTGTGCCCAGCTCACAAGAAAGCGAGTTGAAGAAAGCAGCTCAGGGGCACTGTAATTCACAAACCTGCAGAGTTATAAATGACAGCTATCTTCCAAAAGTATATTGAAGTAAGCCTGCGAAGGGGACTTGAAAGCGGGGCAGAATTTCAGGAAAACGACTGCAGGGGGTAGACTGGAATTGCCCTGAAAGCATAGGAAAAGAGGCACAACGTCGACAATGATGCACTTGGCCAAAAAGGGCGTATGCGTTTTTTCCTGAATATATTCAGGAAAAAATGCATACGCCCTTTTTGGCCAACCAAGCAAGCCTGTAAAGGAAATGTGCACTACAATGAAGTCTCACTGCCCCCCGGGCAAGAGGGCCATCTGAAAAAAGTGTAAAATCCAGAAAGGTAGGACAGGATATGGAGAACAGGGAGCCTTGTTATGCTGATTGGCAGGATGTAAATTGCCAGCAGCCACCCTGGAGAAGTGTATGGTGTTTCCTGAAACACGTAAGAAACAAAGCAACACAGCCTATGGCACTTCCACTTATGGTACTATAGCTTACGGAAATTAAAATCAAAAACAGACAGCCACCCCAATATTTGCGACGGCTGTGTTCAAAAGAAGCTCGTCTACAGTATCATGTAAATATCCCAGAAAGCAAAAAATGGATAAAGAAGTTGTGGCACGTACGTACAAGGCAATATCACTCAGCAATGAAATCTGTGTCATCAGGCCCGTAGCGGCATAGTGAGTGGATGCAGGTACGGTGACTCTACGTGAACTACGTCACACAGAAAAAGAAACATCATAAGATATCACTAATACACGGAATGTAAACTTGACTACACATGAACTGAATTACAAAACAGAACAGGGTCTCAAATTTAGAAAACCAACTAGTGCTTGCTTATGGGGAAAGGTGCCTTGCGGTGCTGCATTAAACCAGAGACTGAAATTAGCACAGATAACTTTCCATAGGCCAAATATGTAATAGACAAGACCTACTCCTTGCTCAAAGAAATGGACCCAACACCACATATTCAACGCCTAGGAATATACCTGACTAGGAAGAATCTTAAAACCCATGGATATATATGTCTCCGGAAGAGAATCAAGCGTGTGTACAGCGGCCGAAACGCAGCAGTGAAAATCCGATAAATCCCATTATCAAAATAAATTTCGAAAACAAAACACAAAGACAGTGAAATCGAGAGCAATTCTTAACTAATTCACTCAGGGCATGTGATGCAACCGGGATTGACCACATCTACACCCAGAGCTGGTTGAGACATAAGGCTGGACACTTCAGGCTGATAGCATTGGTGAGTTTCGGTGAGCAAATGCAGACCCTTTGAAGTCATACTGCATGGTACCCATTCCATGGTTCCCAACTCTCCAGGTTCAAGGCATTCCTCCTCCAGTTAAAACATGCATGGGAAACCCAGAGTATCGTCCACCGTGTGATTGGGAAACGATTTAAAATGCATCTCAGTTTTCGTATCCTGGTCCTCGGGTTCACCATTCCAGATGCTTTACTAACACTCTCCCCGCTTGGAGAGTCAGTGCCTTTAACCTCCTGTTTGGCACAGCTTGCAATTTCTGTGCAAGATGAACAGGAATAGGGAGAACCAATGAGAGACTAGCTGTAGGTGTCTGCACGGGCAAATGTAACGCTCATTGCCGACCAGGAAGAGGAATTAAACAAAGGCTCAGCGTGCCCTGCTGAAAACAGATTAGGGCCTGAAGCAATCCTGCGGTTTTGTGCCCAGCTCACAAGAAAGCGAGTTGAAGAAAGGAGCTCAGGGGCACTGTAATTCACAAACCTGCAGAGTTATAAATGACAGCTATCCTCCAAAAATATATTGAAGTAAGCCTGCGAAGGGGATTTGAAAGCGGGGCAGAATTTCAGGAAAACGATTGCAGGGGGTAGACTGGAATTGCCCTGAAAGCATAGGAAAAGAGGCAGAACGTCGACAATGATGCACTTGGCCAAAAAGGGCGTATGCGTTTTTTCCTGAATATATTCAGGAAAAAACGCATACGCCCTTTTTGGCCAACCAAGCAAGCCTGTAAAGGAAATCTGTACTACAATGAAGTCTCACTGCCCCCCCGGGCAAAAGGGCCATCTGAAAAAAGTGTAAAATCCAGAAAGGTAGGACAGGATATGGAGAACAGGGAGCCTTGTTATGCTGATTGGCAGGATGTAAATTGCCAGCAGCCACCCTGGAGAAGTGTATGGTGTTACCTGAAACACGTAAGAAACAAAGCAACACAGCCTATGGCATTTCCACTTATTGTCCTATAGCTTACGGAAATTAAAATCAAAAACAGACAGCCACTCCAATACTTGGGACGGCTGTGTTCACAAGAAGCTCGTCTACAGTATCAGGTAAATATCCCAGAAAGCAAAAAATGGATAAAGAAGTTGTGGTACGTACGTACAATGCAATATCACTCAGCAATGGAATCTGTGTCATCAGGCCCGTAGCGGCATAGTGAGTGGATGCAGGTACGGTGATTCTACGTGAACTACGTCACACAGAAAAAGAAACATCATAAGATATCTCTAATACACGGAATGTAAACTTGACTACACATGAACTGAATTACAAAACAGAACAGGGTCTCAAATTTAGAAAACCAACTAGTGCTTGCTTATGGGGAAAGGTGCCTTTGCGTGCTGCATAAAATCAGAGACTGAAATTAGCACAGATAACTTTCCATAAGCCAAATATGTAATAGACAAGACCTACTCCTTGCTCAACGAAATGGACCCAACACCACATAATCAACGTCTAGGAATATACCTGACTAGGAAGAATCTAAAAACCCATGGATATATATGTCTCCATAAGAGAACCAAGCGTGTGTACAGCGGCCGAAACGCAGCAGTGAAAATCCGATAAATCCCATTATCAAAATAAATTTCGAAAACAAAACACAAAGACAGTGAAATAGAGAGCAATTCTTAAATAATTCACTCAGGGCATGTGAAGCAACCGGGATTGACCACATCGACACCCAGAGCTGGTTGAGACATAAGGCTGGACACTTCAGGCTGATAGCATTGGTGAGTTTCGGTGAGCAAATGCAGACCCTTTGAAGTCATACTGCATGGTACCCATTCCATGGGTCCCAACTCTCCAGGTTCAAGGGATTCTTCCTCCCGCTAAAACATGCATGGGTAACCCAGATTAACGTTCACCGTGTGATTGGGAAACGATTTAAAATGCATCTCAGTTTTCGTATCCTGGTCCTCGGGTTCACCATTCCAGATGCTTTACTAACACTCTCCCCGCTTGGAGAGTCAGTGCCTTTAACCTCCTCTTTGGCACAGCTTGCAATTTCTGTGCAAGATGAACAGGAATAGGGAGAACCAATGAGAGACTAGCTGTAGGTTTCTGCACGGGCAAATGTAACGCTCATTGCCCACCAGGAAGAGGAATTAAACAAAGGCTCAGTGTGCCCTGCTGGAAACAGATTAGGGCCTGAAGCAATCCTGCGGTTTTGTGCCCAGCTCACAAGAAAGCGAGTTGAAGAAAGGAGCTCAGGGGCACTGTAATTCACAAACCTGCAGAGTTATAAATGACAGCTATCTTCCAAAAGTATACTGAAGTAAGCCTGCGTAGGGGAGTTGAAAACGGGGCAGAATTTCAGGAAAACGATTGCAGGGGGTAGACAGGAATTGCCCTGAAAGCATAGGAAAAGAGGCACAACGTCGACAATGATGCACTTGGCCAAAAAGGGCGTATGCGTTTTTTCCTGAATATATTTAGGAAAAAACGCATACGCCCTTTTTGGCCAACCAAGCAAGCCTGTAAAGGAAATCTGCACTACAATGAAATCTCATTGCCCCCCCGGGCAAAAGGGCCATCTGAAAACAGTGTAAAATCCAGAAAGGTAGGACAGGATATGGAGAACAGGGAGCCTTGTTATGCTTATTGGCAGGATGTAAATTGCCAGCAGCCAGCCTGGAGAAGTGTATGGTGTTTCCTGAAACACGTAAGAAACAAAGCAACACAGCCTATGGCACTTCCACTTATGGTCCTATAGCTTACGGAAATAAAAATCAAAATCAGACAGCCACCCCAATATTTGGGACGCCTATGTTCACAAGAAGCTCGTCTACAGTATCAGGTAAATATCCCAGAAAGCAAAAAATGGATAAAGAAGTTGTGGCACGTACGTGCAATGCAATATCACTCAGCAATGAAATCTGTGTCATCAGGCCCGTAGTGGCATAGTGAGTGGATGCAGGTACGGTGATTCTACGTGAACTACGTCACACAGAAAAAGAAACATCATAAGATATCACAAATACACGGAATGTAAACTTGACTACACATGAACTGAATTACAAAAAAGAACAGGGTCTCAAATTTAGGAAACCAACTAGTGCTTGCTTATGGGGAAAGGTGCCTTGGGGTGCGGCATAAAAACAGAGACTGAAATTAGCACAGATAACTTTCCATAAGCCAAATATGTAATAGACAAGACCTACTCCTTGCCCAACGAAATGGACCCAACACCACATATTCAACGCCTAGGAATATACCTGACTAGGAAGAATCTTAAAACCCATGGATATATATGTCTCCGTAAGAGAATCAAGCGTGTGTACAGCGGCCGAAACGCAGCAGTGAAAATCCGATAAATCCCATTATCAAAATAAATTTCGAAAACAAAACACAAAGACAGTGAAATAGAGAACAATTCTTAAATAATTCACTCAGGGCATGTGATGCAACAGGGATTGACCACATCTACACCCAGAGCTGGTTGAGACATAAGGCTGGACACTTCTGGCTGATAGCACTGGTGAGTTTCGTTGAGCAAATGCAGACCCTTTGAAGTCATACTGCATGGTACCCATTCCATGGGTCCCAACTCTCCAGGTTCAAGGCATTCTTCCTCCAGCTAAAACATGCATGGGAAACCCAGAGTATCGTCCACCGTGTGATTGGGAAACGATTTAAAATGCATCTCAGTTTTCGTATCCTGGTCCTCGGGTTCACCATTCCAGATGCTTTACTAACACTCTCCCCGCTTGGAGAGTCAGTGCCTTTAACCTCCTGTTTGGCACAGCTTGCCATTTCTGTGCAAGATGAACAGGAATAGGGAGAACCAATGAGAGACTAGCTGTAGGTGTCTGCACGGGCAAATGTAACGCTCATTGCCCACCAGGAAGAGGAATTAAACAAAGGCTCAGTGGGCCCTGCTGGAAACAGATTAGGGCCTGAAGCAATCCTGCGGTTTTGTGCTCAGCTCACAAGAAAGCGAGTTGAAGAAAGGAGCTCAGGGGCACTGTACTTCACAAACGTGCAGAGTTATAAATGACAGCTATCCTCCAAAAATATATTGAAGTAAGCCTGCGAAGGGGACTTGAAAGCAGGGCAGAATTTCAGGAAAACGATTGCAGGGGGTAGACTGGAATTGTCCTGCAAGCATAGGAAAAGAGGCACAACGTCGACAATGATGCACTTGGCCAAAAAGGGCGTATGCGTTTTTTCCTGAATATATTCAGGAAAAAACGCATACGCCCTTTTTGGCCAACCAAGCAAGCCTGTAAAGGAAATCTGTACTACAATGAAGTCTCACTGCCCCCCGGGCAAAAGGGCCATCTGAAAAAAGTGTAAAATCCAGAAAGGTAGGACAGGATATGGAGAACAGGGAGCCTTGTTATGCTGATTGGCAGGATGTAAATTGCCAGCAGCCACCCTGGAGAAGTGTATGGTGTTACCTGAAACACGTAAGAAACAAAGCAACACAGCCTATGGCATTTCCACTTATTGTCCTATAGCTTACGGAAATTAAAATCAAAAACAGACAGCCACTCCAATACTTGGGACGGCTGTGTTCACAAGAAGCTCGTCTACAGTATCAGGTAAATATCCCAGAAAGCAAAAAATGGATAAAGAAGTTGTGGTACGTACGTACAATGCAATATCACTCAGCAATGGAATCTGTGTCATCAGGCCCATAGCGGCATAGTGAGTGGATGCAGGTACGGTGATTCTACGTGAACTACGTCACACAGAAAAAGAAACATCATAAGATATCACTAATACACGGAATGTAAACTTGACTACACATGAACTGAATTACAAAACAGAACAGGGTCTCAAATTTAGAAAACCAACTAGTGCTTGCTTATGGGGAAAGGTGCCTTTGCGTGCTGCATAAAATCAGAGACTGAAATTAGCACAGATAACTTTCCATAAGCCAAATATGTAATAGACAAGACCTACTCCTTGCTCAACGAAATGGACCCAACACCACATAATCAACGTCTAGGAATATACCTGACTAGGAAGAATCTAAAAACCCATGGATATATATGTCTCCATAAGAGAACCAAGCGTGTGTACAGCGGCCGAAACGCAGCAGTGAAAATCCGATAAATCCCATTATCAAAATAAATTTCGAAAACAAAACACAAAGACAGTGAAATAGAGAGCAATTCTTAAATAATTCACTCAGGGCATGTGAAGCAACCGGGATTGACCACATCGACACCCAGAGCTGGTTGAGACATAAGGCTGGACACTTCAGGCTGATAGCATTGGTGAGTTTCGGTGAGCAAATGCAGACCCTTTGAAGTCATACTGCATGGTACCCATTCTATGGGTCCCAACTCTCCAGGTTCAAGGGATTCTTCCTCCCGCTAAAACATGCATGGGTAACCCAGATTAACGTTCACCGTGTGATTGGGAAACGATTTAAAATGCATCTCAGTTTTCGTATCCTGGTCCTCGGGTTCACCATTCCAGATGCTTTACTAACACTCTCCCCGCTTGGAGAGTCAGTGCCTTTAACCTCCTCTTTGGCACAGCTTGCAATTTCTGTGCAAGATGAACAGGAATAGGGAGAACCAATGAGAGACTAGCTGTAGGTTTCTGCACGGGCAAATGTAACGCTCATTGCCCACCAGGAAGAGGAATTAAACAAAGGCTCAGTGTGCCCTGCTGGAAACAGATTAGGGCCTGAAGCAATCCTGCGGTTTTGTGCCCAGCTCACAAGAAAGCGAGTTGAAGAAAGGAGCTCAGGGGCACTGTAATTCACAAACCTGCAGAGTTATAAATGACAGCTATCTTCCAAAAGTATACTGAAGTAAGCCTGCGTAGGGGAGTTGAAAACGGGGCAGAATTTCAGGAAAACGATTGCAGGGGGTAGACAGGAATTGCCCTGAAAGCATAGGAAAAGAGGCACAACGTCGACAATGATGCACTTGGCCAAAAAGGGCGTATGCGTTTTTTCCTGAATATATTTAGGAAAAAACGCATACGCCCTTTTTGGCCAACCAAGCAAGCCTGTAAAGGAAATCTGCACTACAATGAAATCTCACTGCCCCCCCGGGCAAAAGGGCCATCTGAAAACAGTGTAAAATCCAGAAAGGTAGGACAGGATATGGAGAACAGGGAGCCTTGTTATGCTGATTGGCAGGATGTAAATTGTGAACAGCCACCCTGGAGAAGTGTATGGTGTTTCCTGAAACACGTAAGAAATAAAGCAACACAGCCTATGGCAATTGCACTTATGGTCCGATT